>NC_136882.1:40802532-40817532 GCF_949152265.1 Phoxinus phoxinus
GACACACAGTCACACACTGAGGACTGGAGGAGTGTGTGCACATCAAATATGATTCAGTGGGATTTATAGGAGTTAAAAGCAATAATTCACCAAAAAAAACCTAAATTCTGTAATTTATTCACACTCATGTTGTTCCTAACCCTGAATAATGTAGTTCTTCACTTACAGTCAGACCGAAGTATACACAGACACTTCTACATCTCTCACATCATCAGTTTATTCACTATAGTTTAGAGAACGGTGATGAAATATGACAGAACTCAGTTGATATCTGACAGGTTTTGTCCATCCTTCTGTTAGACTGTCTCACACACACACACACACACACACACACACACACACACACACACACACACACACACACACACACACACACACACACACACACCTTCTGTTAGACTGTCTCTCACACACACACACACACACACACACACACACACACACACACACACACACACACACCTTCTGTTAGACTGTCTCTCTCACACACACACACACACACCTTCTGTTAGACTGTCTCTCTCACACACACACACACACACACTCTCTCACACACACACACACACACACACACCTTCTGTTAGACTGTCACACACACACACACACGCACACAGTTGATATCTGACAGGTTTTGTCCGTCCTTCTGTTAGACTGTCTCACACACACACACACACACACACACACACACACACACACACACACACACACACACACACACACACACACACACACACACACAGGTTTTGTCCATCCTTGTGTTAGACTGTCTCACACACACACTCTCTCACACACACACTCTCTCACACACACACTCTCTCACACACACACACACTCTCTCACACACACACACACACACACACACACACACACACACACACACACACACACACACACACACACTTCTGTTAGACTGTCTCACACACACACTCACACACACACACACACACACACACACACATGAATTATGTTGAATATCTGTCAGCTGGTAAATTTAACTACACAATTAGATAATACCAGTTTAGCTCAACCAGTGACCAAGCAATGCTTCATGTGTTCAGTGTGTGTGTGTGTGTGTGTGTGTGTGTGTGTGTGTGTGTGTGTGTGTGTGTGTGTGTGTGTGTGTGTGTGTGTGTGTGTGTGTGTGTGTGTGTGTGTGTGTGTGTGTGTGTGTGTGTGTGTGTGTGTGTAAAGAGCATTAGCAGTTACACACACACACTTCAGCAGAACATGATCAGCTCAGAGTGTCTGGATAATGCCACTGGTAGTCGCTGTATGAAGAGTTATTGTGTATAATATCTCACAGTTTATGTGTTCTGCTCTCCTCACTTACAGAGATGAACTATAGTGTCCTGCACACACTAGTGAAAACATATCAATAATCATATCTGGTGTCTGAGTAATGTTTGGCTTGCCTGTATATATCATGTTTGGTTTGTTTGTTTCAGAGGCTCATTGAGCAAGTCGAACAGCGCTCTGAAATAATCCCAGAGTAAGTGACGGAGAATGTTTTCAACTTTCTTTAATTTAAAGCTGAAGCCGTGAGTAATGTCGAGCGTGTGGATCATGTGTCCTCCACTGATGCCGTGAGGAATCACTGTTCTCTCGCAGGTATCAGCAGCTCTTGGATGAGATCCACCAGTGTTATCTGGACCAGAGAGAACTCCTGCTCAGTCCCAGTATAAACTCCACCATCACGGACCTCACCGGCCAGAACAACAAGGATCACTGCGCTCTGGTGAGCCAATCAGCTTCCGCCGCTCTTCAGGGAAGTCATGCTAACATCAGCGCTAGTTATTGTGTTCTTATTATTCCTCCTCCACAGAACCGCTTGCAGGAAAATTATGAAATTTGGCACAAAGATGGAGAACAGTCTGAATATTAACCACAGCAAATTTGGAGTCTCTAACTCATTCCCTCTAGCGCCACCAAGTGTCCGAACTAACTTTAAACTTCGATTGCACCATATGACGTAATTTTACGCAATGAACACCTACTTTTTAAACTCGTTCTTGGCGGTTAGTCTGATTTGAACAAACATTGGTTCAGATCATCTTCAGATCATGTTTGTAAAAGTTAGGTCAAAGCTTTTTGATAGACCCAACCGCTTCTGAATAACACGCGAGCGGATTTGAGGATGCAAAGCTATATCTCGAAGACGTAGAGCACGTCAAAATCTGCTTTTTATTGCTATTTATTGACGAAGCTGCTTAGCCATACACTCTAGTTACTAATTTTGTATTGGTTAATGTTTTTATCTTGTGTTTTGACCGGGAGCTTAGTACTTAGTTTCGTTCCTTCATATAAAACTGTGTATGGAATGACAATAAAAGACCCTTGAACCTTGAAAGGTATGCAAGGCTGAATCTCCACAACGCTCTAGTGTATTGAAACAAATATTGGTACGTGTCGTCACAAGCATGACCTGAGGCTACTTGCAAAGTTTCGGCACAGCGCCACCTGCTGGTCAGGAGATATACAAGTCAAATGATAGCCAATTTTTTCATGTCGTCCAATTTATGGCGTCGCCCATTTAGAACTCATTAGCATATTGTTACAAAACTCGTATGTGTCTTTGGCACCATGCCCTGAAGGTACTCCTAAAGTTTAGAGACAGCGCCACCTTGAGATCAAATTATAATGAAATTTCAAAACATGCTAATGTTTTTGATTAATTTTGCTTATTTTAATTCGACTTTAAGTTATACCGAGGACAATCATACCAATTATGTCAAAATTGCTGTCCAATATTTTGAATGTCTTTGAAAACATCCTTTTTTGAGCTTCTTCCAATGAACATTGATCCAATTTTAGCCATATTCAGACTTTGCTGGCAAAAAGTTATTCAAAGATTTCTGATAGACCAAACCGTCTTCGGACGAACACATCATCAATATTGATGGCATGATGCAAAGCTGATTCTAAAACTCATATTTACACCAAACTTTGTGTGTGTCATTGTTTCTTCACACTGACCACATGACATCAATTTGGTTTCAGCACCACCTACTGGTCACAAATCATAAGCATTTTATTATGTTACTATTGATTTGATCATTTTCACCCGTTTTGACTAAAATAATGTAAAAATGCACCCAGCCATGCTTTACTTATCATGCCTTTTTTGAGCTTCACATTTGTCTGAAGTTGTGGAAGTTCAGAATGACCATTTTTGCAGTTTTGTTTTTGCTTGTGTGTTCGCTCTTGACTGAAAGTAACATGGGACATTGGGATGTTGTATCTTAGCATTTCAAGGACAATGTAATTCCTAATGATATGCGCTCATTACTGAAGATGTTCAGCTGGTGATGGGAGATGTTGTGTTCCAGGTGCGCAGTGGCTGTGCGTTCATGGTCCACGTTTGTCAAGATGAACACCAGCTGTACAATGAGTTCTTCTCCAAGCCCTCGCCCAAACTGGAGTGAGTCCCAGACACTCGTCATGTTCACGGAATCATCCAAACATGAACACTTGTATTGTTCTGACCCGGAATTATTGTCTTTACTGCATGAAAGAAAGTCTTTTCTTTTTTTTAAAGAAATTAACGCTTTTATTAAACAAGGATGCATTCAAATGATCAAAAGTGACAGTAAATACTTTTATAATCAGGGTTTGAAATTAACTTTTTCACTCACCGGCCAATTTGGCTAAACATTTTTTAAGTTTCTACTAGTCAAAAAAGAAAAGAAAAGAATGAACTAGATTAATTACGTCACAGCTTATATATATATATATATATATGTATGTATATCTATTATAAAATTTGGATTTCATACATTTCTTATTCAAACTAAATCCAGGCATCCAGCATTTCATCCACTCTTTCATCCTCATCTCCAAATATGTGTTTTATAATGTGGACAGATCAATACAGTACAAAGAAGATCAAAACAAATGTAGCATGTTGGAAAATAACAGTCTTTTCTGTTCACCAAATGCTTTTTAATGTTCCCTATTGCTTCAATGCAAATGAGCAAGCGTGCCGTTATGTGTTGTGTAGTGACGTGTGTGTTCAAGTAAGCCAGATATCAGCAGATTCTGTGCAATACGCTGTATAATATATCATGATGACTCACGAGTACTTGCACGAACTTCCCCAGCAAACTGAGTAAACGTAATAAGTAACGCCATCTTGGCTCGTGATTTGACAGCGTTCCCCGCCACTGTTGATTTGTACCCGCATTTGACGGGTGTTCATTTCAAACCCTGTTTATGATGTTTAAAAGATTGGCTTTGATATGAATGCTGCTGCTGTGAACTCTCAGTGAGCTGCTGGAGAAGCTGTGCCTGTCGCTGTATGACGTGTTGAGGCCTCTGATCATACATGTGGTGCATCTGGAGACGCTGGCGGAGCTCTGTGGCATTCTGAAGAACGAGATGCTGGAGGACCACGTGCAGAACAACGGTAAAGAAGCGCTGGCTATTTTACATTCGTCCTTGCCTCCGGGCATTTTGACCCGGGAATTGTTTTAAAAACTGAGTGTTCATCAGGGGGTCCGAGACTCCAGGACTTTTGTCGCACTTGAACCACGAATACACAAAAAAAATGTAATGAAATCGAGGAGTTCTGTGGTTGAAATTTTAAAAAGTAACAAATTCTCGTGCCTGTAGTTCTGAACTGGATCCTCCTCCAAAGCGCAATGCGTTGTGGGTAATATTAGCTGTTATAGTGAGCACGGATCCACCGGAAATTCCACACTTATTTTAATCTCACAGACTATGTAGGATGAGTAGTATGGACATTGAGACGCAGTATTTCTCCCAACAGAAAGAAGTGATTCTGAACTGAAACGAGTCGTCAGTAACTCCTGCGTAGGTTTGTAACTAATTAGCATAATGCCCACCTGTGGTATTGATTGGCTGAGCAGCGTCTCTTAGCTCCGCCCTCTAACACTAGTGTATCTGAGACTGGAAGAGTTCGGTTCGTGTTGTTCATGTCGAGAAGACGCTGTGTTCTGAGATCGAGACGGTAAAACCCTCGCCATCGTCACTGTTCCTATCACTGTGATCAAGAGCTGAGATTCAGATATGATAATGAGCGTTTGCTTTCTGACCAATCACAGCAGAGCAGCTCTCAGAGAGGCGGGGCTTAGAGACTGAATCTTTGATCTGAGCGTTTCAGAGACTGACAGAAAACAGCAGATTTTTCGACCTTGGATGCGTGTAAATCTATTCTTAGGAACCTTTAAAATGACATAATGGCGGCACTTTAATTGTTACAGAGATTTTACATGTTTTGTAAACTTTAAAATTAAAGTTTTTTATGAGTACATGTAGTAATGTAGTCGTGTACTGTATGTATCATAAAATATCAATATTGCAGCAGAAGTGAATCAATCAAAACTAACTTTATCTGGACAATAGCTTTATTCTTTATTCTAAAATACGGACCCCAAGCTTCTGAGCGGTAGTGAGTGTGTAAAGTGAGCTGTGATTGGTTGTCTCAGAGGTCCAGCTGTCGGCGTTCGACGCGCTGGTGAAGCAGATGCTGGAGGACGTGCAGGAGCGGTTGGTCTACAGAACACACATCTACATCCAGACCGACATCCTCGGGTACAACCCTGCTCCGGGAGACCTGGCCTATCCCGACAAACTGCAGATGATGGAGGTGCGCCGCAGGACCGTCAGTGTGTTCGTCATCAGAAGGGTTGATCAGGGAATCCTCATCTGCGGTTTCTGTTGTAGAAAATCGCCCAGAGTCTGAAAGAGGAGCAGATGAAGCTGAGCTCGAGCTCGTTCTCTGACGTGCAGCTGGAGGAGGACCACAGGAAGCTCATCGGCTCTGGTGTGTGTGTGTGTGTGTGTGTGTGTCAGGACACGTCGTTTCTGGAATCTTCAGAGTATAATCTAGTCATTAATCTGCTGTTCCCCCAGAAGCTCGAGTGCAGGGCTCAGTTTCTCCTGCAGATCTGCATGGCATGTGGTATCCGACGGTTCGACGCACGCTAGTCTGCCTGTCCAAACTCTACCGCTGCATCGACGTGAGCAATTCATAATTACACATTAATTATATCTATGTGTCTGTCTGTTTTATATATCCTTTTGTCTTGTCAATCTCAAGCAGTTGAGATCATAATAAAATGTTCTTCTTTCAGACAAATACAATCGGAGTAATATATAAAAAATGTCAGTAATTTACATTTACATTTACATTTAGTCATTTAGCAGACGCCTTTATCCAAAGCGACTTACAACTGAGGACTACAACAAGCGAGTCATCGTGAAGAAGCAAAAATAACGCAAGAAGTGCTCAAAATACAAAGTTCTGGAATTGCTCAGAGTAGCATAAGCCAAAACAAGGGAGGGTAAAGGAGAGGGTTTTTTTTTTTTTTTTTTTTTATGTCAAGTGCTCACGGAAGAGATGAGTTTTCAGTTGTCTTTTGAATGTGGTCAGGGATTCTGCATTCCGGACGAGGGTCGGGAGATCATTCCACCAGCAAGGAACCGTGAATGAGAATGTTCTGGAGAGTGATTTTGTGGCTCTCTGTGATGGTACCACGAGCCGTCGCTCATTCACCGATCGCAGGTTTCTGGTAGGGATGTAGACTCGTAGGAGCGAGTGAAAGTAGGAGGAGCTGAGCCTGTGGTCGATCTGTAAGCAAGCGTCAATGCCTTGAACTTGATGCGAGCAGCGAGTGGTAGCCAGTGCAGAGAGATGAACAGAGGAGTGACGTGGGCCCTTTTGGGCTCGGTGAAGACAAGACGGGCTGCAGCATTCTGGATCATCTGTAGAGGTTTAATTGCACATGATGGAAGACCAGCCAGAAGAGCATTGCAGTAATCAAGCCTAGAGATAACCAAGGCCTGGGCGAGAAGTTGTGTTGCATGCTCAGTTAGGAAGGGCCTGATCTTCCTGATGTTGTGCAGTGCAAACCTGCATGATCGAGCTGTCTTTGTGATGTGGTCTGTGAAGGTCAGATGCTCATCAAATGTTACTCCAAGGTTTCTGATCGACCTTGATGGGGTGATTAAAGTTGAATCTAGCTGGATAGTAATAACATGTTTGTCCTGTAGAGGGCAGTGTTTCAGGGTCAGTAATAACAGTTTGTCCTGTAGAGGGCAGTGTTTCAGGGTCAGTAATGACATGTTTGTCCTGTAGAGGGCAGTGTTTCAGGGTCAGTAATAACAGTTTGTCCTGTAGAGGGCAGTGTTTCAGGGTCAGTAATAACAGTTTGTCCTGTAGAGGGCAGTGTTTCAGGGTCAGTAATAACAGTTTGTCCTGTAGAGGGCAGTGTTTCAGGGTCAGTAATAACATGTTTGTCCTGTAGAGGGCAGTGTTTCAGGGTCAGTAATAACAGTTTGTCCTGTAGAGGGCAGTGTTTCAGGGTCAGTAATGACATGTTTGTCCTGTAGAGGGCAGTGTTTCAGGGTCAGTAATAACAGTTTGTCCTGTAGAGGGCAGTGTTTCAGGGTCAGTAATAACAGTTTGTCCTGTAGAGGGCAGTGTTTCAGGGTCAGTAATAACATGTTTGTCCTGTAGAGGGCAGTGTTTCAGGGTCAGTAATAACAGTTTGTCCTGAAGAGGGCAGTGTTTCAGGGTCAGTAATAACAGTTTGTCCTGTAGAGGGCAGTGTTTCAGGGTCAGTAATAACATGTTTGTCCTGTAGAGGGCAGTGTTTCAGGGTCAGTAATGACATGTTTGTCCTGTAGAGGGCAGTGTTTCAGGGTCAGTAATGACATGTCTGTCCTGTAGAGGGCAGTGTTTCAGGGTCAGTAATAACATGTCTGTCCTGTAGAGGGCAGTGTTTCAGGGTCAGTAATAACATGTCTGTCCTGTAGAGGGCAGTGTTTCAGGGTCAGTAATAACATGTCTGTCCTGTAGAGGGCAGTGTTTCAGGGTCTGTCACAGGAAGCGCTGTCGGCCTGCATCCAGTCTCTGCTCAAAGCCTCTGATGTCATTCAGAAGAACAAGGTGAGGATCAGGATCTTTCCATCAGTCTTTCTTACATGAGGAGTTCAAACAAAAGCACAAGGAGATGAATGAAGGAATCCAGCTGAACATAATTAAAATATGTGTGTGTGTGTGTGTGAGAGTGAGTGTGAGAGTGAGTGTGAGAGTGAGTGTGAGAGTGAGTGTGAGATTGAGTGTGTGTGAGTGAGTGAGTGTGTGTGAATGAGTGTGAGAGTGAGTGTGAGTGAGTGAGTGTGAGTGTGAGTGTGAGAGTGAGTGTGTGTGAGAGTGAGTGAGTGAGAGTGAGTGAGTGAGTGAGTGTGAGTGAGTGAGTGAGAGTGAGTGAGAGAGTGAGTGAGTGAGTGAGTGAGTGAGTGAGTGAGAGTGAGTGTGAGAGTGAGTGTGAGAGTGAGTGTGAGAGTGAGTGTGTGAGTGAGTGAGTGTGAGATGTGAGTGAGTGAGTGAGTGTGAGAGTGAGTGTGAGAGTGAGTGAGAGTGAGTGTGAGAGTGAGTGAGTGTGAGAGTGAGTGTGAGTGTGAGTGTGAGTGTGAGTGTGAGAGTGAGTGTGAGAGTGAGTGTGAGTGTGAGAGTGAGTGTGAGAGTGAGTGTGAGTGTGAGAGTGAGTGTGAGAGTGAGAGTGAGTGTGAGAGTGAGTGAGTGTGAGAGTGAGTGAGTGTGAGAGTGAGTGAGTGAGTGTGAGAGTGAGTGAGTGTGAGAGTGAGTGAGTGAGTGTGAGAGTGAGTGAGTGAGTGTGAGAGTGAGTGAGTGAGTGTGAGAGTGAGTGAGTGAGTGTGAGAGTGAGTGAGTGAGTGTGAGAGTGAGTGTGAGAGTGAGTGTGAGTGAGTGTGTGAGTGTGTGAGTGTGTGAGTGTGTGTGAGAGAGTGTGAGAGTGTACAAGTGTGAGTGAGAGTGAGAGAGAGTGTGTGAGTGTGAGAGTGAGTGAGTGTGTGTGAATGAGTGAGTGTGAGAGTGAGTATTAGTGTGAGTGTGAGAGAGAGTGAGAGTGAGTGTGAGAGTGAGTGTGAGTGAGTGAGTGTGAGTGAGTAAGTGTGAGTGAGTGAGTGAGTGAGTGTGTGAGTGTGTGAGAGTGAGTGAGTGAGTGAGAGTGAGAGAGTGAGTGAGTGAGTGTGTGTGAGTGTGTGTGAGTGAGTGTGAGTGAGTGAGTGAGTGAGTGTGAGAGTGAGAGTGAGTGTGAGAGTGAGTGTGAGTGTGAGTGAGTGTGTGTGAGAGTGAGTGTGTGTGAGAGTGAGAGAGTGAGTGAGTGAGTGAGTGTGTGTGAGTGTGTGTGAGTGAGTGTGAGTGAGTGAGTGTGTGAGTGTGTGTGAGTGAGTGTGAGTGAGTGAGAGTGAGTGAGAGTGAGAGAGTGAGTGAGTGAGTGTGTGTGTGAGTGTGTGTGAGTGAGTGTGAGTGAGTGAGTGAGTGAGTGTGAGAGTGAGAGTGAGTGTGAGAGTGAGTGTGAGTGTGAGTGAGTGTGTGTGAGAGTGAGTGTGTGTGAGAGTGTGTGAGAGTGAGTGAGAGTGAGAGTGAGAGAGAGTGTACGAGTGTCAGTGAGAGAGTGTGAGTGTGAGAGTGAGTGAGTGAGAGTGAGAGTGAGTGTGAGAGTGAGAGTGAGTGTGAGAGTGAGAGAGTGTGAGAGTGTACGAGTGTCAGTGAGAGAGTGAGTGAGTGAGTGAGTGAGTGAGTGAGTGAGTGAGTGAGTGTGTGAGTGAGTGTGAGTGAGTGAGTGTGTGAGTGAGTGTGAGAGTGAGTGTGAGAGTGAGTGTGTGTGAGTGTGTGTGAGTGAGTGTGAGTGAGTGAGTGTGAGTGAGTGAGTGAGTGAGTGTGAGTGAGTGAGTGTGAGTGAGTGTGTGAGTGTGTGTGAGAGTGAGTGAGTGAGTGTGTGTGAGAGTGAGTGAGTGTGTGTGAGTGTGTGTGAGAGTGTGTGAGAGTGAGTGAGTGAGTGAGTGAGTGAGTGAGAGAGAGTGATTGAGAGTGAGAGAGTGTGAGAGTGTACGAGTGTCAGTGAGAGAGTGTGAGTGTGAGAGTGAGTGAGTGTGAGTGTGAGAGTGAGTGTGAGTGAGTGAGTGTGAGTGAGTGTGAGAGTGAGTGAGTGAGTGAGAGTGTGAGAGTGTACGAGTGTGAGTGAGAGAGTGAGAGAGAGTGTGAGAGTGAGTGAGTGTGTGTGAATGAGTGAGTGTGAGAGTGAGTATTAGTGTGAGTGTGAGAGAGAGTGAGTGTGAGAGAGAGTGAGTGTGAGAGAGAGTGAGTGTGAGAGAGAGTGAGTGTGAGAGTGAGTGTGAGAGTGAGTGTGAGAGTGAGTGTGAGAGTGAGTGTGAGAGTGAGTGTGAGAGTGAGAGTGAGTGTGAGAGTGAGTGTGAGAGTGAGTGTGAGAGTGAGTGTGAGAGTGAGTGTGAGAGTGAGTGTGAGAGTGAGTGTGAGAGTGAGTGTGAGAGTGAGTGTGAGTGTGAGAGTGAGTGTGAGTGTGAGAGTGAGTGTGAGAGTGAGTGTGAGAGTGAGTGTGAGAGTGAGTGTGAGTGTGTGTGAGTGTGAGTGAGTGAGTGAGTGAGTGAGTGAGTGAGTGAGTGAGTGAGTGTGAGTGAGTGTGAGTGAGTGAGTGAGTGAGTGAGTGAGTGAGTGTGTGTGTGTGAGTGTGTGTGAGAGTGTGTGAGAGTGAGTGAGTGAGAGTGTGAGAGTGTACGAGTGTGTGTGAGAGTGAGTGTGAGAGTGAGTGAGAGTGAGTGTGAGAGTGAGTGTGAGAGTGAGTGTGAGAGTGAGTGTGAGAGTGAGTGTGAGAGTGAGTGTGAGAGTGAGTGAGTGTGAGTGAGTGAGTGTGAGTGAGTGTGAGTGAGTGAGTGTGTGTGTGTGTGTGTGTGTGTGTGTGTGTGTGTGTGTGTGTGTGTGTGTGAATGAGTGAGTGTGAGAGTGAGTGAGTGAGTGAGTGTGAGAGTGAGTGAGTGAGTGTGAGTGTGTGTGAGAGTGAGTGTGAGAGTGAGTGAGTGAGTGTGTGTGAATGAGTGAGTGTGTGAGAGTGAGTGAGTGTGAGAGTGAGTGAGTGTGAGAGTGAGTGAGTGTGAGAGTGACTGAGTGAGTGTGTGAATGAGTGAGTGTGAGAGTGAGTGAGTGAGTGTGAGAGTGAGTGTGAGAGTGAGTGAGTGAGTGAGTGAGTGTGAGAGAGTGTGAGAGTGAGTGAGTGAGTGTGTGAGTGAGTGTGTGTGAGAGTGTGTGAGTGAGTGTGTGTGAATGAATGAGTGAGTGAGTGAGTGTGAGAGTGAGTGAGTGAGTGTGAGAGTAAGTGAGTAAGTGAGTGAGTGTGAGAGTGAGTGAGTGAGTGAGTGAGTGTGAGAGTGAGTGTGAGAGTGTGTGTGAGAGTGAGTGTGAGAGTGAGTGTGTGTGAGTGAGTGAGTGAGAGTGAGTGAGTGAGTGAGTGAGTGTGAGAGTGAGTGAGTGAGTGTGAGTGAGTGAGTGAGTGTGAGAGTGAGTGAGTGAGTGTGAGAGTGAGTGTGAGTGTGTGTGAGAGTGAGTGAGTGTGAGAGTGTGAGTGTGAGAGTGAGTGAGTGAGTGAGTGTGAGAGTGAGTGAGTGAGTGTGAGAGTAAGTGAGAGTGAGTGTGAGAGTAAGTGTGAGAGTGAGAGTGAGTGTGAGTGAGTGTGAGTGAGTGTGTGAGAGTGTGTGAGAGTGTGTGAGAGTGAGTGAGTGAGTGAGTGAGTGAGTGAGAGAGTGTGTGAGTGTGAGAGTGAGTGAGTGTGTGTGAATGAGTGAGTGTGAGAGTGAATATTAGTGTGAGTGTGATAGAGAGTGAGTGTGATAGAGAGTGAGTGTGATAGAGAGTGAGTGTGAGAGAGAGTGAGTGTGAGAGAGAGTGAGTGTGAGAGAGAGTGAGTGTGAGAGTGAGTGTGAGTGAGTGTGAGAGTGAGTGTGAGAGTGAGTGTGTGAGTGAGTGAGTGAGTGAGTGAGTGAGTGAGTGAGTGAGTGAGTGAGTGAGTGAGCGAGTGAGTGAGTGAGAGTGAGAGAGTGAGTGAGTGTGAGAGTGTACGAGTGTCAGTGAGAGAGTGAGTGTGAGAGAGAGTGAGTGAGTGAGTGAGTGTGTGAGTGAGTGTGTGAGTGAGTGAGTGAGAGAGTGTACGAGTGTCAGTGAGAGAGTGAGTGTGAGAGAGAGTGAGTGTGAGAGAGAGTGAGTGAGTGAGTGAGTGAGTGAGTGAGTGAGTGTGTGTGAATGAGTGAGTGTGAGAGTGAGTGAGTGAGTGAGTGAGTGTGAGAGTGAGTGTGAGAGTGAGTGAGTGAGTGAGTGTGAGAGTGAGTGAGTGAGTGTGAGAGTGAGTGAGTGAGAGTGAGTGAGTGAGTGAGTGAGTGAGTGAGTGAGTGAGTGAGTGAGTGAGTGAGTGTGAGAGTGAGTGAGTGAGTGTGAGAGTGAGTGTGAGAGTGAGTGAGTGAGTGAGAGTGAGTGAGTGAGTGAGTGAGTGAGTGAGTGAGTGTGAGAGTGAGTGTGAGAGTGAGTGAGTGAGTGAGAGTGAGTGAGTGAGTGAGTGAGTGAGTGAGTGAGTGAGTGAGTGAGTGAGTGTGAGAGTGAGAGTGTGTGTGAGAGTGAGTGTGAGTGTGTGTGAATGAGTGAGTGTGAGAGTGAGTGAGTGAGTGAGTGTGAGAGTGAGTGAGTGAGTGAGTGTGAGGTGAGTGTGAGTGAGAGTGAGTGTGAGTGTGAGTGTGTGTGAGAGTGAGTGTGAGTGTGAGAGTGAGTGAGTGTGAGAGTGAGTGTGAGAGTGAGTGTGAGAGTGAGTGTGAGAGTGAGTGAGTGAGTGTGAGAGAGTGTGAGAGTGAGTGAGTGTGAGAGTGTGTGAGAGTGAGAGAATGTGAGAGAGTGTGAGAGTGAGTGAGTGTGAGTGAGAGAGAGTGTGTGAGAGTGAGTGAGTGTGAGTGAGTGAGTGAGTGTGTGTGTGTGTGTGTGTGTGTGTGTGTGTGAAGGAGTGAGTGAGTGTGAGAGTGAGTGAGTGAGTGAGTGAGTGAGTGAGTGAGTGAGTGTGAGAGAGTGTGAGAGTGAGTGAGTGAGTGTGTGAGTGAGTGTGTGTGAGAGTGTGTGAGAGTGTGTGAGTGAGTGTGTGTGAATGAATGAGTGAGTGAGTGAGTGTGAGAGTGAGTGAGTGAGTGTGAGAGTAAGTGAGTGAGTGTGAGAGTGAGTGAGTGAGTGAGTGAGTGTGAGAGTGAGTGTGAGAGTGTGTGTGAGAGTGAGTGTGAGAGTGAGTGTGTGTGAGTGAGTGAGTGAGTGAGTGAGAGTGAGTGAGTGAGTGAGTGTGAGAGTGAGTGAGTGAGTGAGTGTGAGTGAGTGAGTGAGTGTGAGAGTGAGTGAGTGAGTGTGAGAGTGAGTGTGAGTGTGTGTGAGAGTGAGTGAGTGTGAGAGTGTGAGTGTGAGAGTGAGTGAGTGAGTGAGTGTGAGAGTGAGTGAGTGAGTGTGAGAGTAAGTGAGAGTGTGAGAGTGAGTGTGAGAGTAAGTGTGAGAGTGAGAGTGAGTGTGAGTGAGTGTGAGTGAGTGTGTGAGAGTGTGTGAGAGTGTGTGAGAGTGAGTGAGTGAGTGAGTGAGTGAGTGAGTGAGTGAGTGAGTGAGTGAGTGAGAGTGAGAGAGTGTGTGAGTGTGAGAGTGAGTGAGTGTGTGTGAATGAGTGAGTGTGAGAGTGAGTATTAGTGTGAGTGTGATAGAGAGTGAGTGTGATAGAGAGTGAGTGTGATAGAGAGTGAGTGTGATAGAGAGTGAGTGTGAGAGAGAGTGAGTGTGAGAGAGAGTGAGTGTGAGAGAGAGTGAGTGTGAGAGTGAGTGTGAGTGAGTGTGAGAGTGAGTGTGAGAGTGAGTGTGTGAGTGAGTGAGTGAGTGAGTGAGTGAGTGAGCGAGTGAGTGAGTGAGAGTGAGAGAGTGAGTGAGTGTGAGAGTGTACGAGTGTCAGTGAGAGAGTGAGTGTGAGAGAGAGTGAGTGAGTGAGTGAGTGTGTGAGTGTGTGAGTGAGTGAGTGAGTGAGTGAGCGAGTGAGTGAGTGAGTGAGAGAGTGTACGAGTGTCAGTGAGAGAGTGAGTGTGAGAGAGAGTGAGTGTGAGAGAGAGTGAGTGAGTGAGTGAGTGAGTGAGTGAGTGTGTGTGAATGAGTGAGTGTGAGAGTGAGTGAGTGAGTGAGTGAGTGTGAGAGTGAGTGTGAGAGTGAGTGAGTGAGTGAGTGTGAGAGTGAGTGAGTGTGAGAGTGAGTGTGAGAGTGAGTGAGTGAGTGAGAGTGAGTGAGTGAGTGAGTGAGTGAGTGAGTGTGAGAGTGAGAGTGTGTGTGAGAGTGAGTGTGAGTGTGAGTGTGTGTGAATGAGTGAGTGTGAGAGTGAGTGAGTGAGTGAGTGTGAGAGTGAGTGAGTGAGTGTGAGGTGAGTGTGAGTGAGAGTGAGTGTGAGTGTGAGTGTGTGTGAGAGTGAGTGTGAGTGTGAGAGTGAGTGAGTGTGAGAGTGAGTGAGTGAGTGTGAGAGAGTGTGAGAGTGAGTGAGTGTGAGAGTGTGTGAGAGTGAGAGAATGTGAGAGAGTGTGAGAGTGAGTGAGTGTGAGTGAGAGAGAGTGTGTGAGAGTGAGTGAGTGTGAGTGAGTGAGTGTGTGTGTGTGTGTGTGTGTGTGTGTGAAGGAGTGAGTGAGTGTGAGAGTGAGTGAGTGAGTGTGAGAGTGAGTGTGTGTGAGAGTGAGAGTGAGTGAGTGAGTGAGTGAGTGAGAGAGTGAGTGAGTGAGTGAGTGTGAGAGTGAGAGTGAGTGTGTGTGAGAGTGAGTGAGTGAGTGAGTGAGTGAGAGTGAGTGAGTGAGTGTGTGTGAGAGTGAGTGAGTGAGTGAGTGAGTGTGAGAGTGAGTGAGTGAGTGTGAGTGAGTGAGAGTGAGTGAGTGTGTGTGAGAGTGAGTGAGTGAGAGTGAGTGAGTGTGTGTGAGAGTGAGTGAGTGAGTGAGTGAGAGTGAGTGTGAGAGTGAGTGTGTGAGTGAGTGAGTGAGTGTGAGAGTGAGTGAGTGTGAGTGAGTGAGAGAGTGAGTGAGTGAGTGAGTGTGTGTGTGAGAGTGAGTGAGTGTGAGTGAGTGAGAGATTGAGTGAGAGAGTGAGTGAGTGAGTGAGTGAGTGAGTTTGTGTGTGAGTGTGAGAGTGAG
>NC_136882.1:40820032-40842532 GCF_949152265.1 Phoxinus phoxinus
GTGTGTGTGTGTGTGTGTGTGTGTGTGTGTGTACTGTGAATGCTGTGTGTGTGTGTGTGTGTGTACTGTGAATGCTGTGTGTGTGTGTGTGTGTGTACTGTGAATGCTGTGTGTGTGTGTGTGTGTGTGTGTGTGTGTGTGAATGCTGTGTGTGTGTGTGTGTGTGTGTGTGTACTGTGAATGCTGTGTGTGTGTATGAATGCTGTGTGTGTGTGTGTGTACTGTGAATGCTGTGTGTGTGTGTGTACTGTGAATGCTGTGTGTGTGTGAATGCTGTGTGTGTGTGTGTGTGTGTGTGTGTACTGTGAATGCTGTGTGTGTGTGAATGCTGTGTGTGTGTGTGTAGTATCAGTGGAGGAGCAGCAGAGGGCAGAACAACATCAGTTTCTCTTCTTCCTCAGACGCCGCTTTCAAAATCTTCAATCCCAAAGCGGTGCACCACTTCTTCCGGCTGAACAGCCACAACGCTATCCTGGAGTTCCTGCTGGAGGTGACGTCTCTCTCACTCTCACTGTAACCATCTCACGTCCAGCAATGCTATAGATCTCCTGACCCGTCCTCCATAATGACCGGCTGGTGTGGTCCGTGTGTCCTCGCAGGGGTCTCCGGAGATAAAGGAGCATTACATCGACTCGAAGAAGGAGGTGGACCGGCACCTGAAGGCCAGCTGTGAGCAGTTCATCCAGCAGCAGACGCACTCGCTCGTGGGGAGCCTGGAGGACTTCCTCCGCAAGGTCAGGGTCAGAGGGCATTCTGGGTCGGCAAACATGAATAGAGTATAGTGAGAGCTACTCTGCTTTTGTTCATCAAGGTCAAGTTTTTGTTTAAAACGAGCTAAACTATCTGCCAATGGAGTCAGGAAAATAATCTTAATTCAAACGGAAACAAGATAAAAGTCTTAAAGCCACCGTGTATAGCATTTACTGCCATCTAGCGGTGAAACTGTGTAGTACTACCCACTGAATATTACTTTATAGCTGTGGTCCTCAGTCTTCAACCGGCTTTCAAATCTGCCGGCGGTCGTGAGTAATCTCCGCTCGCAGTCGTCGCGGCGGTCGTGAGTAATCTCCGCTCGCAGTCGTCGCGGCGGTCGTGAGTAATCTCCGCTCGCAGTCGTCACGGCGGCCGTGAGTAATCTCCGCTCGCAGTCGTCACGGCGGTCGTGAGTAATCTCCGCTCGCAGTCGTCGCTGCGGTCGTGAGTAATCTCCGCTCGCAGTCGTCGCGGCGGTCGTGAGTAATCTCCGCTTGCAGTCGTCGCGGCGGTCGTGAGTAATCTCCGCTCGCAGTCGTCGCGGCGGTCGTGAGTAATCTCCGCTCGCAGTCGTCACGGCGGCCGTGAGTAATCTCCGCTCGCAGTCGTCACGGCGGTCGTGAGTAATCTCCGCTCGCAGTCGTCGCGGCGGTCGTGAGTAATCTCCGCTCGCGGCGGTCGTGAGTAATCTCCGCTCGCAGTCGTCGCGGCGGTCGTGAGTAGTCTCCACTCGCAGTCGTCGCGGCGGTCGTGAGTAATCTCCGCTCGCAGTCGTCGCGGCGGTCGTGAGTAATCTCCGCTCGCAGTCGTCGCGGCGGTCGTGAGTAATCTCCGCTCGCAGTCGTCGCGGCGGTCGTGAGTAATCTCCGCTCGCAGTCGTCGCGGCGGTCGTGAGTAATCTCCGCTCGCAGTCGTCGCGGCGGTCGTGAGTAATCTCCGCTCGCAGTCGTCGCGGCGGTCGTGAGTAATCTCCGCTCGCAGTCGACGCGGCGGTCGTGAGTAATCTCCGCTCGCAGTCGTCGCGGCGGTCGTGAGTAATCTCCGCTCGCAGTCGTCGCGGCGGTCGTGAGTAATCTCCGCTCGCAGTCGTCGCGGCGGTCGTGAGTAATCTCCGCTCGCAGTCGTCGCGGCGGTCGTGAGTAATCTCCGCTCGCAGTCGTCGCGGCGGTCGTGAGTAATCTCCGCTCGCAGTCGTCGCGGCGGTCGTGAGTAATCTCCGCTCGCAGTCGTCGCGGCGGTCGTGAGTAATCTCCGCTTGCAGTCGTCGCGGCGGTCGTGAGTAATCTCCGCTCGCAGTCGTCGCGGCGGTCGTGAGTAATCTCCGCTCGCAGTCGTCGCGGCGGTCGTGAGTAATCTCCGCTCGCAGTCGTCGCGGCGGTCGTGAGTAATCTCCGCTCGCAGTCGTCGCGGCGGTCGTGAGTAATCTCCGCTTGCAGTCGTCGCGGCGGTCGTGAGTAATCTCCGCTCGCAGTCGTCGCGGCGGTCGTGAGTAATCTCCGCTCGCAGTCGTCGCGGTGGTCGTGAGTAATCTCCGCTCGCAGTCGTTGTGGTGCCGCTGAGTGTGACAGCGCTAAAGGCGAAGCTTGAATCTCCAGGTGTGTCCCTCTTTGGCTAGTGTGTTTGTGTTAGTCTGTTTTCAAGATGGAGGCGCAACATGGCCGCCGCCGTTCGAGAGACTCGCTCGTATGTTTTATAAATGGCAGATTCTGCGCTTACGAGAATACTTGATTGCTTGGTGGAAGTAATTACAAATTACACAATTACACATAGTGCTGTGTTGAAAAAATCGATTCACCAATTCTAAATCGATTTTCATATTATTTTCTAAAGATCGATCCGTAACTCAGAGGATCGATTTAATAACAGGCCTACATTTTCCCCATAAACACACTGAGACACGGCGACCGGCGGCGCTGCTAATGCGGTTTCTCTGAATCCACTTGTTGACAAGAAAGGAGGAATGAATCGTTCACAGCGCGTTTTTTGCGCGTGCAAATTCGTTTTCCAGGCGCGCCTCTGTTCATGGTTGCATAGCAACGGCAGACGCAAAGGGAAAGCACGCGCTTGTTGAGAGGAGAAAGCGGTGCAAACTCGTGCAAACTGCGCTCTCCATGATGACGAGGAAGTATCATCAAATAATTAAGTGATTTCTAGCCCTTGCATTAGCTTTACTACTAGATATATTCATTGAGATGAGAAATAAAAAGCCGCCCTGTACAGCTATGATCCGCTGTTCGGCCGAGCTTTCCATGTTGTTACGGAAAGGCCGCTTGTTTTTGTCACATGACCTGTTGAGATGCATTGAAGTGCTTCTCACTGAATTTGCACGCGCATAAAACGCGATATGTGAACGGCCCCTAAAGTGGTATCGTGTGCGGTTCGTTGTATCTTGTTTAAAAGGCCTTTTAAATATGAACGCAGTTTTGGATTAAATAAAAGGACAGTCAAGTCAAATAAAACACGTTTTATCTCCTGTTTAGTTGGTAACACTACATTAAGACACCATTCATTAACATTAATGCCTTATCTAACATCAATACATTGAGTGAACAATACATTTTTACAACATTAATGTATGTTTGTGAATGTTATTTAATACAAACACTTGATTGTTCATGAACAGTTAAAACTTTTGATTTTAAAAATATAAGATCGGATCAGATCGGATCGAATCGAATCGAATAATGATAATCGATTCAAGATCTTGAGAATCGGAATCGAATCGATTCTTGAAATTTGAATCGATACCCAGCACTAATTACACATGAACGAGCACATACAATTTTGAAAGAACAAAGTGTTTTTTTGCTAAGAATCAACTTAAAAAATTACACAGTGTAGCTTTAATTCAAATTGAAACAAGATAATTTGTCTTACCCCATTGGCAGATAATTATGCTTTGTGTGTAAAAGTGAATCCTCTCTGAACCCTTCGCGTGTGTGTGTGTGTGTGTGTGTGTGTGTGTGTGTGTGTCTGCGTGCGTGCGTGTGTGCGTGTGTGCGTGTGTGCTTGTGTGCGTGTGTGTGTGTGTGTGTGTGTGTGTGTGTGTGTGTGTGTGTGTGTGTGTGTTCTTCACAGGTAGGGGCTCTGAAGACGATGGCGGTGGAAGGGGGACCGACGTATAACCTCTCCCAGCAGCCGTGGGCTCAGCCCGGTGAGACACACACCAGCGCTTCACTGATAGTCCAGGTGTTTTAAGCCAAAACGGGGGTCAACCGTGAACAAATTGCAACAGAATCAAACTCAACTGATGTTGTATCCTCCACATGTCCTGAGTAAGGGGAAAAAAGCCCAGAAGAATCCCATTAGGGGAAAGTTTCAAAAAAGACCCAAATATATCATATTCATACGCATATCCATTATTATTCTCACATGAATTGAATAGGGTAAAAAATTTAACCTTTAGATATCAACATGAAAATGACTGAGTTGATTACTTATATCAAGACAAACAAAAAAAAAAGTTTTTTTTAATTGTTTGTTAACATGGACAAACGGTGCATAATCTAATTATGTATGTGCTAATTTGCATAAATACCACAGCAGATCTAAACATTGGGGACAGCAGGAGAACGTCTTGTTGAATCTTGTTGACATATAACAGTAAAAGACTAAACGTTAAGGTCTGAATGGAACCCCTTTAGGTTACCCATGAGCATGAACACAGAGGCAGGAAGAAGTGCTGTAAACCGGTTATTGAGTGTATTAAAGGGATACGCCACTTTTTTTGTAAATAGGCTCATTCTCCAGCTCCCCCAGAGTTAAACAGTTTTACCGTGTTCGAATCCATTCAGCCGAACTCCGGGTCTGACGGCACCACTTTTAGCATAGATCATCCATAGAGTCCAGTAGCATTTCTTTCAAAATGAGCAACGAGTTTCAATATTTTTCCTATTTAAAACTTGACTCTTCTGTAGTTAACCCGTGTACTAAGATCGACGGAAAATGAAAAGTTGCGATTTTCCAAGCCTATATGGCAGGACCTACTCTCACTCCGGCGTAAGAATCCAGGAACTGTGCGGCCGTACCGTGGGTGCAGGCGTAATGATATGACGAAGCACCTGAAAATAGTCCCCAGCTCGGTAACTTCCAACATGACCGGGACTAAGTTTGTGTAGTTTTTAGGCGGCAAATTAGGTTTCCAAATAAATACGGTTCGGGATCAGCACCAAAGTAAATGTCCTCTAAATCGTCTCTCACAAATGTCTCCATGCTACAAGGCACGCTCCCTGTGCACGCAGGTCGTCACGGTGGTTTGTTGGCGGCAGGTGCTTCGTCATATCAGTACGCCTGCACCCACGGTACGGCCGCACAGTTCCTGGATTCTTACGCCGGAGTGAGAGTAGCTCCTGCCATATAGGCTTGGGAAATCGCAACTTTTCATTTTCCGTCGATCTTAGTTCCCGCATCAGTGTGAACAGCACATCACAGACACAACACCGCTATAAACATCGATATCTATACGCGTCACATGACTACACTTACGCCGTCGCGTCTGACAGTCCACGGGAGCGTTTTCAAAAGCTTCATGAGTGAACACACACGTCTCTGTGACTGCAGGACGCCGCGGAGACGTATCGGGGTGGACCAGCCGGAGTGTGTCGGCGTGATGTTTTGCACTTATTAATAAGGATGTATTCTCTGCACTTTCAGCCAAAATTAATGACGTGGTGATGAGCACGTACCGGATCCTGAAGAACAAGCTGCCCGTCACCCTGCAGAGCCTGGCTCTCTATCTGGCCAATAAGGACACGGAGTTCATTCTGTTCAAGCCGGTCAGGGTGAGTCAGGCTTCAGCTCTTCCAAATCTGTGTTCTGAAAGATTATCTGCAGAAACATATAATACTGGATATGTCTTCAAGTCTTGGTTTTAATTGACCTTTCCTACAGTCCTTTACTCAGTATGTTTGTCTTGTTTCCAGTCCAAATATAATAATAATAATAATAATGTTTATTTTCTATAGTGCCTTTCAAGAACCCAAGGTCGCTTCACAATGCAATACAAATAACAAATAAACAGCAAGCAAACAGATACACAGGCCATCTGCCTATAACAGACGAACAGTTGACACGAATCAAAGAAAAACATATTGTACTATTTATCAAAGCATATAATTACGACAAAGTAGCAAATAGGGCTGAGAAAGTGGAGAACAGAGAAAACATCCGCATCTATAAATCTATAAATATATACAAATTCTTCAATCAAGAATAATAATAAATTATATCTTGTTTTCTGGAGGGGAAAAAAATCTAGTTTTTGCTTAAAACAAGCAAAATTATCTCCCAACAGGGTCATACATTTTTATTTTATTCGAATAGAAAATCTTAATTCAAACGGAAAAAAATAATAATAATCTTAATTCGAATAAAAAAAATTATAATAATCTTAATTCAAACGGAAAAAAATAATAATAATCTTAATTCGAATAGAAAACAATTATAATAATCTTAATTCGAAAAAAAAAAATTATAATAATCTTAATTCGATTGGAAAAAATGTATAATAATCTTAATTCGATTGGAAAACAAGACTACTTTTCTGACCCCATTGGCAGATCATTTTACTTGTTTTAAGCACAATCGATTTTTTCTTTGTTCATAAAACAAGATATCATTTCTTATGTCATTTCACTTCTCTTGCAAATACTTCTTGATTGACGGATTTGTAGATATTTGGAGTGGAAACGAGACATAAATATTGAGTAAGAACAGCATTGTTCTTCTAGTGTGGCCTCATTAGCATGCTGAGCTAGGATTGGTCAGTGGGCTGTAGGGCGGGGCAGTGGCACCATGTGACGCAGGATGATGATGTGTTCCAGAATAACGTGCAGCAGGTTTTCCAGAGACTGCATGTGTTCCTGCAGGAGGAGTTCAGCGGAGAAGACCTGCAGATCATCGCCTGTCCCTCCATGGAGCAGGTGCGCATCATATCATATTCATATTCATACTGTACAAGCACGGCACTGCGCTCGTGTTGTGTTGCGCACTTCAACAAACCAAGTTTTTTTCTTATTATTTATTTAAATCCAGATAATTCTTTTACAAAACATCGATTAAAATTAAGGTAGAAATTATACATAATTAAAAACTCGAAACTTATGGAGTGTCAAAAACTTCATAACTCCACATCACTCCCGCAGCGAGTTCAGTCCGTCCGGATCACATTTCTCCATGTTTTCTTTCTTAATCCACAGATTAAATTGAGACAAAACAAAAAAATAATATCATAAAATTGTAAATATTTTTTTTTTTTATAAATGTACTCTAAAATAATTGAGTCTCTTCTGCTCATCAAAGCATTTATTTGCGACGTGTCCATAGTCAGATAATAATGGACGACGGCGCGGCGGGAACCGTCCGACAACGGACACCTCGCCGGGCATTAACCCACTTATAACATGCTCACTTGCCAAATAACACATTTTTAAAACATTAGTTTATATTTTAATTAGTTTTACAATTGAAATCTAACGGGTTTAGAACTTCTTACTTCTCACATTTTAATGGACACCCTGCAGCCAATCAGAATCAAGTATACCAGACCATGGTATAACACAGGAGTAAATTACACTTTACTGTATATTCACATAGAGAACTGATGATCTACAGTATAATAATATTTCACTGTTTTACTGTATTTATGATCAGATAAATGCCGCTTTGGTGAGCAGAAGAGACTCTTTTAAAAACATAAAAAATCATACCGATGTAAAGTGTGTGTGTGTGTGTGCGCGCGTGTGTGTGTGTGTGTGTGTGTTTTCCTGTAGCTCTAACTGTAGATCATTGACACTTGCAACGCTGAGGTCATGGGTTCGATTCCCAGGGAAAGCAAGAACTGATAATAATGTAGATGTGTATCTTGAAATGCAATGCAACTCGTTTGAATAAAAGCTTCTGCCAAATGCATAACTGACCTAACCCTGTCACTGTCACTGTAACTATAACTATAACTATAACTGTCACTATAACTATAACATGATGTCCAGTGAACGTTTGCTGTTCTTCCTCAGATTAATCTCCTGCTGTCGGTGAAGTAACTGGAGCTCCACATCAGCGGATCCATCCTGAGACAAACCAGTGCATCACCACAGACTGTGTGTGTGTGTGTGTGTGTGTGTGTGTGTGTGTGTGTGTGTGTGTGTGTGTGTGTGTGTGTGTGTGTGTGTGTGTGTGTTTGACATTCGTACTAAATCAGTTTGTACAGATATAAATTATTGGAAGATGGGAATTATGTGTCTGTGCGAGCGAGTCGATGAATGGCACAGTTTTCCAGCAGGGGGCGCTGTGTGTGTGTGTGTGTGTGTGTGTGTGAGTGTGAGAGAGTTACGGGCTGAAAGATGAGATCTACACTGATAAGAGAGCATAAAGAAGTAGATTTATTATTTCTGCATTAATATTTCACTCAGAACTGTAAATTCTCATTTTAAACGTCTGCGCTGTTCTGTTTTCCTGATGAGCACAAAAGGATTTTTATTTATTTATGATCCTTATGAAGAATACAAGCTCTGAAAACTATTCAAAGAAATGAAACCTGACGCCGGATGTGTATGAGAGATTGTTCCACAGGTTTGGAATCAGTAATAACTCAGTTTTCTTCATCACATCTGCTCATGTTCATCTCCATCAAGCTTCGTGAAGAATCCTCTCTCTCTGTTTCTGTCTTTGAGTTTTTTATACACACTTTGAGTTGCTGTAATATTTGATACGCAGGACGCTGCTGTGTGTGATTGTGAACACTTCCTGTGACCCTGAAGTAAAGCTGAAGCTGACACACACTCCCTGACTGGTGTATTCTGTGAGATCGGTCCTGCCGTCTCGTCACGAGCGTTAAACTCTTAAACTCATTCTGCCGTGAAGCGTTACAAGACCTGAAGCTGATTTATGGAATTAATAACTCATATTCAAGTGCAAATGACACAGAAAACATCAAATCTTACATTATAGATGTGCTTTAACCCATCAGATCATATTTCTACAGTGGAAACCGCAACATCTAGATATTAGACATATTTTATTATTACGCAGGCTAGTATTGCTCATATTAATATTCAAGATGTGAGTGACAGTTCATCCGCAGATTCCTCATATCACTAAACAATCATTCATGAACATCCATTCAGGAAAACTTTACGAGACGAACAAATCATTCCAATAAATGTGTTCTTGAATAGATTTGAGTTCATGTGTTGGATCATAACTATATTACATACAGTAATAATAAACATGGCATTATGTAATTCTGAGACAAAATGATCAAGTTAACTTGTGCAAAATCAAGTGGATTAAACATGAGAAATTAAGTTTTGACGAAATGTTCAAGAATTGTGTTCGTATAATTGAGATGCTATACATTCTAATTTGACTTCATTTTATTGAAATATTATTATAGATTGTGTAGTCATATTGTGTAGCTGTGCTTGGAGTCGCTTGTTTTATCAGTGATAATAACGCTATGAAACATGATTAATTGTGCAACATAATTTTTGTCCAGGCAAAGAAATTATGAACAAAAGAATCAAGAAAAAAGGAAAAAAGAATTCAATTCACATTCGATTAACTTTTAATTCCATTACATTTCCTTTAGATTCAATTCACATTCGATTCACTTTCAATTCCATTAAATTTACTTCAGATTCAATTCACATTCGATTCACTTTCAATTCCATTAAATTTACTTCAGATTCAATTCACATTCGATTCACTTTCAATTCCATTAAATTTACTTTAGATTCAATTTACATTCGATTTACATTTAATTCAACTCGTATTTGATTCACATTGAATTCACATTCGTTTAACTTAAATTCACATTCAATTATTTTTTTAATTCAATTCACAATCGCTTCACATTGAATTCACTTTCAATTCACATTGAATTCACTTTCAATTCACATTGAATTCACTTTCAATTCAATTCACATTGACGTCACACAGCCAGTCCATGTTATCAACATCTGACTAGTTATTGTAAGGTTATTGTTGTGTTGCTAGCGTTCCTCAGGGTTGTGAGTGGAGGCGGGCGCTCGAGGACGGGCCGGATGATCGCCCCCTGGAGGACACGTGTCTGCCTGCTCTCGTCCTTCATTATAATGGAGATGAATTCAGCAGCTCATAAGCAGATTATGACACACTTCCAGACGGGAAGCTAATTATGATCCGGTCAGACTCTCACCTCCAGCTCGCTCTCCACACTTCAGAGTAATCACCAGTAAAGCACTCGGCTTGGAATATTCAACCTTTGATTATAATTCTGTGATTTGAATATGCAACCTTTGATTATGATTATGTAATTGTGCTATTCTTTGAAGGTGTTGCATGGGCCGTCTGGGTCAAAGGTCACGGAGGAAAGCGTGAGTCGTGGCACAGCAGGATTCCCCTCGCAGACTTCAGGAGAACTGGCTCTGCGCGACTGAAGAGATACCACATGTTCCTAGAGCTGGTGTGTGTGTGTGTGTGTGTGTGTGTGTGTGTGTGTGTGTGTGCGCGTGTGTGTGTGTGCGTGTGTGCGTGTGCGTGTGTGTGTGTGTGTGTGTGTGTGTGTGTGTGTGTGTGTGTGTGTGTGTGTGTGTGTGTGTGTGTGTGTGTGTGTGAGAGAGAGATTGGGTAAAAGTCTGCTGTTGGACGGACTTTCTTTCCCATTATCTGGATCTCGTTCATCTTTGTAACACAAATGCTGTTGTTCAGAGTTACCTCGACTCTGAACGCTCCTGGCTTTTGCTCTTCTAATTCATTCAATCATTGAAATTGTATTTATTTTATTTTATTAATTATTTTATTTTAATTTGATTTGTATTTGTTTTAATTATATTAATTTATTTTAATTTGATATATTTTTATTTTGGTTATTTATTTAACTGTAATTTTTTATTTAAATATATTTTTATTTATTTTTAAAAATAAATGATATTTATTGTATTTGTTTTAATCTTATTTATTTTCATTTTTAAAGTTTAAAGTATTTATTTATGTACATTTTATTTATTATATACATTAAAATCTAGTTTATTTTAATTATGTATTTTATGTAATTTATTCGAATTTTATTTATTAGTTTTTATCTTATTTATTTATTAGTTTTAATGTGAGAGATCGGGTCAAGTTGTTTAGTCATTATTCCCCTAACCCAAGCTTACAAAAAAGTTTTACTCACATTTTTTTACTTTCATCTCAAGAAAACTATAATTTATGTATGCAATATTTGTACATACTGTACATAAAATATAAAAATTCTCATTATATATTATAATGATAAATAATTGGAATAAACACAGATCATCTTCATAAATCATGAAATCAAAATGGATTTTTTCTTAAAAAAAAAAAAAAGATTAATGAATGAATAAATACATAAAAACATAATCAGAATAACTTGCTTCACCTGTGAGGCAGCTTTCCCTTCAGATGATGTCATCAGTCCCGGTGTGTAACACACACACACACACACACACTGAGAAAGCTTCTGTACAGTGCAGTTATTTACACCGTCAAGCATCATAACTCATATGAGGATTTTTGTGAGAGGAACATACAAAAATTTAAGTCATTATTCATTTTTTATATATAATCTTTTCCTTCATCATTGCCAAGTTTTCTGATGAAATATTAGAAATGAATGTTTGAGCAGATAAAGTTTTGCCAGCGCCTGGTTTTGTGTTTTTGATGCCATCATTGTTCAGATTGCTGAGTTCTGATATGACGTGCTCAGTCACATGACATTTACGACTCAGGTGATTGGCTCAAAATAATGTCTCCATGAGCAAAGATGGCAGTGTGTTTAACTGATAAATAATGCACAACACAGATATGAGTGGCAGGTGAGAAGTCTTTATGACTGGTGAACAGGTGTGCTGAACACCCTTGGGCCGAGAACTAGGAGACGAGAGAAACAGAAGCTCAGTGTCTTCCGGATGATGACTGATGATGTCGTCAGCCTTTCCCGCTCTGTCTGAGTTGTGCTGGTTGCCATGGCGATGACCCTGTCATCAAACCCCTTCACCGCGGTAAACTAGTGAGTAAGAGCCCAGGACAGAACACCAGAGATGTGTTCATGTCAAAACTGCCCAGGGATTCTGATATGATGTTTTATTAACAAAGTTCGGGAGGAACTCGTTCAAATGATCTGTCCAATCCTCACGTCATTCCAACCAGCTGTCAATCAGTCATCAACACGTCTACCCAATCAGACAAGTGAGGCCTATACACACATACGACCACCGATGTTTACTGCACCCCTCCAGCACCCGCCTCCTCACACTCGCCTGTTCTCTCCTCAGGAATACTGGAGGATACTCTGAGCTCGGGACACAACACACAGATCTGAGCCGCTCCTCGACACAACGCCAAATATGCAAAACTTGTGAGAACTCGTGAAACTCATTTTCTGAACGGATGAGTGTATGGATGGGTGGATGAGTGGATGGATGGATTGGTGGATGGGTAGATGGATGAGTGGATGAATGGATTGGTGGATGGATAGGTGGATGGGTGGATGAATGGATGGATGGGTGGATGGATTGGTGGATGAGTGGATGAATAGGAGGATGAATGAGTGGACGGATGGATGGATGAATGGATGGATGGATTGGTGAATGGGTAGGTTGAGTGAGTGGATGGATGGATGGATGGATGGATGAGTGGATGGATGGATGGATGAGTGGATGGATGGGTGGATGAATGGTTGGATGGGTGGATGAATGGATGGATGGGTGGATGAATGGATGGATTGGTGGATGGATGGATGAGTGGATGAATGGATGGATGGGTGGATGAGTGGATGGATGGGTGGATGAATGGATGGATGGGTGGATGAATGGATGGATTGGTGGATGGGTGGATGAGTGGATGGATGGGTGGATGAATGGTTGGATGGGTGGATGAATGGATGGATGGGTGGATGAATGGATGGATTGGTGGATGGGTGGATGAGTGGATGGATGGGTGGATGAATGGATGGATGAATGGATGGATTGGTGGATGAGTGGATGGATGAGTGGATGGATGGGTGGATGAATGGGTGGATGAGTGGATGGATGAATGGATGGATAAATGGATGAGTGGATGGATGGGTGAGTGGATGGATGGATGGATGGATGGGTGGATGAATGGATGGATTGGTGGATGGATGGATGAGTGGATGAATGGATGGATGGGTGGATGAATGGATGGATGGGTGGATGAATGGATGGATTGGTGGATGGGTGGATGAGTGGATGGATGGGTGGATGAATGGTTGGATGGGTGGATGAATGGATGGATGGGTGGATGAATGGATGGATGGGTGGATGAATGGATGGATTGGTGGATGGGTGGATGAGTGGATGGATGAGTGGATGGATGGGTGGATGAATGGGTGGATGATGGGTGGATGAGTGGATGGATGGGTGGATGAATGGATGGATGGGTGGATGAATGGATGGATTGGTGGATGGGTGGATGAGTGGATGGATGAGTGGATGGATGGGTGGATGAATGGGTGGATGATGGGTGGATGAGTGGATGGATGAATGGATGGATAAATGGATGAGTGGATGGATGAGTGAGTGGATGGATGGGTGGATGAATGGTTGGATGGGTGGATGAATGGATGGATGGGTGGATGAATGGATGGATGGGTGGATGAATGGATGGATTGGTGGATGGGTGGATGAGTGGATGGATGAGTGGATGGATGGGTGGATGAATGGGTGGATGATGGGTGGATGAGTGGATGGATGGGTGGATGGATAAATGGATGAGTGGATGGATGGGTGGATGAATGGATGGATGGGTGGATGAATGGATGGATGGGTGGATGAATGGATGGATTGGTGGATGGGTGGATGAGTGGATGGATGAGTGGATGGATGGGTGGATGAATGGGTGGATGATGGGTGGATGAGTGGATGGATGAATGGATGGATAAATGGATGAGTGAGTGGATGGATGGATGGATGGATGGATGGGTGGATGAGTTGGTGGACGGATGGATGGATGGGTGGATGGGTGGATGGGTAGATGAATGGCATGATGTTGTGTTTGCGTTCATTATTCACAGCTGTTTAATCACTCAGTGTTTAGCAAAGCTTCCGTTCAGTCCGGTTTCCGTTCCGCACACAGTTCAGAAACAGCCCTGATCAGGGTCACAAATGACCTGTTGATGGCGGCTGACACCGGCACATCATCACTCCTCATCCTACTGGATCTATCTGCAGCTTTTGACACGGTTGATCACAATATCCTCCTTCAGCGCCTCCATCATACTATCCGACTCTCTGACACTGCTTTGAGCTGGTTCCAGTCCTACCTGTCTGGAAGAACAGAGTATGTTTCTTTGGGAGGTGTAAAGTCTCAGACGCATACAGTCACATGCGGTGTCCCTCAAGGGTCGGTTCTTGGCCCGATTCATCATCTATACTCTTCCCCTTGGCCACATAATCAACAGGCATGGAATATCATTTCATTGCTATGCCGTTGACACTCAGCTGTATATAAAAACCAACCTCATCCCATCTTCAGCCACTCTATCATCATTGAGCTCCTGCCTTGAGGAGATTGATGCATGGATGAAGGCAAACTTCCTACAGCTAAATAGCTCCAAAACGGAAGCTATTTTAGTTGGTACATCACACCAGGTCCAGTCATCACCCATAACCCACATCTCTTTCTCTGGTCAAAACATACCACTATCATCGACAGTCACCAACCTGGGCGTAAGATTTGATGCTCAACTCACATTTGACGCCCACATAAAACATCTGTGTAAGACCTCCTTTTATCACCTAAGGAACATTGCTAAACTCCGTCCCACACTTGGTCTGTCAGATGCTGAAAAACTTGTACATGCTTTTGTATCCTCGAGGCTGGACTATAGCAACGCTCTCCTCTTTGGGGATTCCTGGAAAAAGCCTTCAAAAACTACAATACATTCAAAACTGTGCTGCAAGGATCCTAATGAGGATAAGGAAATATGACCATATCACTCCCATCCTTTACTCACTCCACTGGCTTCCTGTCTCATACAGGATTAACTATAAAATCATCCTACTTACCCATCAATGCATTCACGGCAACGCACCCCCCTACTTAAAGGAACTACGCACAAAACAAAACTCTTCACGCAACCTCCGCTCTGGAAACAAAGCCCTTCTTCAACCACCCAGAACTAAGCTCCGCACTATGGGGGATCGAGCCTTCTGCTCAGCCGCACCGCATCTTTGGAATTCCCTTCCAGAAAACCTAAGGGCTCCTCAAGCCATAGACTCTTTTAAGAAAGGACTTTTACTTTTATCTTTTTAAGCAAGCATTTTTTACTTTTTGTTTGATTTGATTCTTCCCGGTTTTTAAACTTTGTTTATACTCTGTAGCACTTTGGGTTTGTTTTTAACTATGAAAAGTGCTTTACAAATAAAATATATTATTATTATTATTAAAGCTCTAGTGAACATCTGGACACAAACTGATGCGTCAGGAGGAATGAGCAGCACTGACTGTGTGTGTGTGTGTGTGTGTTTGTGTGAGTGTGTGAATCCTTTGAAAGCGCTGCATATACGGCATCATGGAGGCAAGATCACACTGGAAACTCAGTGTCTCGACCCGCAGGCGTGTGAATGACACACTGAGTCTGAGATCGGGCCAAAACACATGATTTATTGAGCCGCTGTCAAACACTCGCGTATATAAACACACACACACTCGCATATATAAACACACACCTTCACCTTCACCTACGAGACTCAAGAGCTGCAGGGAACAAACATCTCAAGCATTATTCTTCAGCATGAGACCTGGTTAGAACCGGATTTCTCTCAGGTTTTAGAGTCTTTGACATGTTGGTCTCCGTCACTGTGCTGTTATTGCTGTGTGTTTATAGTTCTGCCGGGTTCATTAGCGCTCAGACTGCAGGTCCGGGAGTAAAGAACATCTTGTGGAACTCCCCAGACGGCACCGGGAACAGAACCTGGAGGAACTCCCCGGACGGCACCGGGAACAGAACCTGGAGGAACTCCCCGGACGGCACCGGGAACGGAACCTGGAGGAACTCCCCGGACGGCACCGGGAACAGAACCTGGAGGAACTCCCCGGACGGCACCGGGAACAGAACTCAGAGGAACTCCCCGGACAGCACCGGGAACAGAACCTGGAGGAACTCCCCGGACGGCACCGGGAACAGAACCTGGAGGAACTCCCCGGACGGGACCGGGAACAGAACCCAGAGGAACTCCCCGGACGGCACCGGGAACAGAACCTGGAGGAACTCCCCGGACGGCACCGGGAACAGAACCTGGAGGAACTCCCCGGACGGCACCGGGAACAGAACCCAGAGGAACTCCCCGGACGGCACCGGGAACAGAACCTGGAGGAACTCCCCGGACGGCACCGGGAACAGAACCTGGAGGAACTCCCCGGACAGCACCGGGAACAGAACCTGGAGGAACTCCCCGGACGGCACCGGGAACAGAACCTGGAGGAACTCCCCGGACAGCACCGGGAACAGAACCTGGAGGAACTCCCCGGACGGCACCGGGAACAGAACCCGGAGGAACTCCCCGGACGGCACCGGGAACAGAACCCGGAGGAACTCCCCGGACGGCACCGGGAACAGAACCCGGAGGAACTCCCCGGACGGCACCGGGAACAGAACCTGGTGGAACTCCCCGGACGGGACCGGGAACAGAACCCAGAGGAACTCCCCGGACGGCACCGGGAACAGATCCCGGATGTGCTCGGCACCGGTGCGGATCAGAGACGCCTTCAGGTACATTAACAGCGTGGTCTCGGTTCTGGTGCTGCTGCTCGGGGTGCTGGGTAACGTGACTCTTCTGAGGATCATCACAGAACACAAAAGCATGAGAACCGGACCCAATATTCTCATCGGCAGTCTGGCTCTGGGAGATCTCCTGCACATCGTCATCGCCATTCCCATCAATGTTTATAAGGTAACCATTACTTTTAAAACTGACAAGAAAAAATCTCTGAGTTATTTAAAAAAAAATAAGTGTGTGTGTGTGTGTGTGTGTGTGTGTGTGTGTGTGTGTAAACATAATGGTTATTGTAGTTCTTGTAGTGTAGTTCTTATTGTTCTTTTATCCTGAAAATCTACTGTACTCTACTGTACTCTACTGTACTCCAACTCTACTGTACTCCAACTCTACTGTACTCTACTGTACGCTAACTCTACTGTACTCTTTTGTACTTTACTGTACTCTACTGTACTCTATTGTACTCTATTGTACTCTACTGTACGCTAACTCTACTGTACTCCACCTCTACTGTACTCTACTGTACTCTAACTCTACGGTACTCTACTCTACTGTACTCTACATCCACTGTACTCTACTGTACTCTACCTCTACTGTACTATACTGTACTCTACCTCTACTGTACTCTACTGTACTCTACCTCTACTGTACTCTACTGTACTCTACTGTACTCTAACTCTACTGTACTCTACTGTACGCTAACTCTACTGTACTCTAACTCTACTGTACTCTACTGTACTCTACCTCTACTGTACTCTACTGTACTCTAACTCTACTGTACTCTACTGTACTCTACTGTACTCTACCTCTACTGTACTCTACCTCTACTGTACTCTACTGTACTCTACTGTACTCTACCTCTACTGTACTCTACTGTACTCTAACTCTACTGTACTCTACTGTACTCTACATCTACTGTACTCTACTGTACTCTACATCTACTGTACTCTACTGTACTCTACCTCTACTGTACTCTACTGTACTCTACTGTACTCTACCTCTACTGTACTCTACTGTACTCTACTGTACTCTACTGTACTCTACCTCTACTGTACTCTACCTCTACTGTACTCTACTGTACTCTACTGTACTCTACCTCTACTGTACTCTACTGTACTCTACTGTACTCTACCTCTACTGTACTCTACTGTACTCTACATCTACTGTACTCTACCTCTACTGTACTCTACATCTACTGTACTCTACTGTACTCTACATCTACTGTACTCTACCTCTACTGTACTCTACTGTACTCTACATCTACTGTACTCTACTGTACTCTACCTCTACTGTACTCTACCTCTACTGTACTCTACTGTACTCTACCTCTACTGTACTCTACCTCTACTGTACTCTACTGTACTCTATTGTACTTTACTGTACTCTACTGTACTCTATTCTACTCTACTGTACTCTACTGTACGCTAACTCTACTGTACTCCACCTCTACTGTACTCTACTGTACTCTAACTCTACGGTACTCTACTCTACTGTACTCTACATCCACTGTACTCTACTGTACTCTACCTCTACTGTACTATACTGTACTCTACCTCTACTGTACTCTACTGTACTCTACTGTACTCTACCTCTACTGTACTCTACTGTACTCTAACTCTACTGTACTCTACTGTACGCTAACTCTACTGTACTCTAACTCTACTGTACTCTACTGTACTCTACTGTACTCTACCTCTACTGTACTCTACCTCTACTGTACTCTACTGTACTCTAACTCTACTGTACTCTACCTCTACTGTACTCTACTGTACTCTACATCTACTGTGCTCTACTGTACTCTACCTCTACTGTACTCTACTGTACTCTACATCTACTGTACTCTACTGTACTCTACCTCTACTGTACTCTACATCTACTGTACTCTACTGTACTCTACATCTACTGTGCTCTACTGTACTCTACCTCTACTGTACTCTACTGTACTCTACATCTACTGTACTCTACTGTACTCTACCTCTACTGTACTCTACCTCTACTGTACTCTACTGTACTCTAACTCTACTGTACTCTACTGTACTCTACCTCTACTGTACTCTACCTCTACTGTACTCTACTGTACTCTACCTCTACTGTACTCTACCTCTACTGTACTCTACTGTACTCTACCTCTACTGTACTCTACTGTACTCTACTGTACTCTACATCTACTGTGCTCTACTGTACTCTACCTCTACTGTACTCTACTGTACTCTACATCTACTGTACTCTACTGTACTCTACCTCTACTGTACTCTACCTCTACTGTACTCTACTGTACTCTACCTCTACTGTACTCTACCTCTACTGTACTCTACTGTACTCTAACTCTACTGTACTCTACTGTACTCTACTGTACTCTACATCTACTGTGCTCTACTGTACTCTACCTCTACTGTACTCTACTGTACTCTACATCTACTGTACTCTACTGTACTCTACCTCTACTGTACTCTACCTCTACTGTACTCTACTGTGCTCTAACTCTACTGTACTCTACTGTACTCTACCTCTACTGTACTCTACCTCTACTGTACTCTACTGTACTCTACCTCTACTGTACTCTACCTCTACTGTACTCTACTGTACTCTACCTCTACTGTGCTCTACTGTACTCTACCTCTACTGTACTCTACTGTACTCGCGTGAATATGCATTTCCTTCATTCTGAGGATTATTATTTGACGTATGTTGTGAACGGGTCTCTACATCTGCATATGTTCTGCAGCTGCTGGCGGAGGATTGGCCGTTCGGTGTCCTGATCTGCAAACTCCTGCCGTTTATTCAGAAAGCCTCGGTGGGAATCACAGTCCTGAGTCTCTGCGCTCTGAGCATCGACCGGTGAGAGACTTACACTACTCACGTCTCGTCTCCTTCATCTATACAGCGCTGTACAGCACACAGTGTCCAGAGCAGAGATCACAGATCACAGGACATAATGCAGAGTTTCCAGAAGAGAACCGTCTCAGTCCAGCTTAAGCTCAGTGGTGCTTCATTCCTGTTGTAAACAAGTTATTCATTTAGTTCATTTATATTTATATATAGCCGCTCTGTAGAATCGTCCAGCTAAATACAGTAAAACAGTGAAATATTATTATAATGTAGATCATCAGTTCTCTATGTGAATATACAGTAAAGTGTAATTTTTTCCTGTGATCAAAGCTGAGTTTATCATCATTACTCCAGTCTTCAGTGTCACATGATCCTCCAGAAATCAGTGTAATATGAGGATCTGATGATCAAGACACATTTATGATTATTATCAGTGTTGAAAACAGTTCAGATTTTTTATAAAAACTGTCATGCATTTTATTTTTCAGGATTCTCTGATGAATAGAGTTCAAAAGAAATAAAAAAATAAATGTATTTACTGTCACTTTTGATAAATTTAATGCATCTTTGATTAATAAAAGTATTAATTTCTGATAAAAACACTAACCCCAGAATTTTTTTTGATTACTTTTGTCCTAACTTGTTTATGACATAGATTTGAATAGGATTATTTTGTATCATATTCATATCAGAAACTATTTCTTTTTAAAACCAATGCATAAAAAAAAGAAAATGATAAAGATTTATCTAGGTTTATGATCAGATCTCAGACACTAGTTTGCTGAATCTGTCCAGTAAAGTAGAAGCGCTTGTCGTTCTGCAGGTTCCGGATCGTCTCGTCCAGGACTCGGGCCAGAGCTCCGGGTTTCCCCCAGTGGACCGCAGTGCAGGTGTGCTTGATATGGACGCTGTCGACGGTGCTGGCCGTTCCGGAGGCCGTGGCGTTCGATCTGATGGTGATGGACTACAGAGGCGAGCGTCTGCGCATCTGCCTCCTCCATCCTCTGCAGTCGTCTGCGTTCATGCAGGTACACCGAGAAGCTCTCCTCATAACCCACTGCACTGTAAAAAAACTAAATCATGCTTTGTTATCACTACTTTTTATCTTTTGTCAAATCAACTTTGATAACTAATGTGTGAAGATAACACACTATTTTGAGTTTCTGTTTATTAAACCATTCTTATTTATTGTATTAACTCAAATTTTTAATTACAATGAACTTCAAATTTTAAGGCAACAAGGTAACTTCCTTTTTTAAGTTAAACCAACATATATATTTTTACAGTGTGGAAGAGTTGCACACTCCTGTCTTCTCCGGAGAGATTCTTGTGAACTACATGAGATTAAGCAAATAATGACATTACATGTTTGTGTTAGTGTTGCTTTGAGTGCGGTCCGAGATATTACATGATCTACAGAATAATCAAGCTCTGGCTGTTCTTCTGTGTCAGTCACACATTTCAGATTTTTTAAATGAAATGAATGTATGGTACTGTATTTATTTCATATTTTGTATTTTTATGTGATTTTTTTTTACTAAATGATATTTAATCTATATTTTTAATCCACGTATTCACTTTTTGAGCATAGACCTGAAAATAAATGTCCAACTGAAACTGGTAAATCTGGAACACTTCAGAACACAGACTTAAGTTTCTATTTTCAAAAACGACACTTGGCAGATTATTGTTGAAGTGAAAAAAGTATTTAAAAGTGAATTTTCAAAAGTACCGTGTTTTCCGTGTATTGTTATGAAAAATCCACAAAAATACTTTTCAAAAGCACATTTTACTCTAAAACTGATCAAGTCAAAGGAATAAATCTGCAGCAGTCGTGTTGAGATGTGTGTTGAGATGTGTGTTGAGATGTGTGTTGAGATGTGTGTTGAGATGTGAGTGTGTTGAGATGTGTGTTGAGATGTGTGTTGAGATGTGTGTTGAGATGTGTGTTGAGATGTGTGTTGAGATGTGAGTGTGTTGAGATGTGTGTTGAGATGTGTGTTGAGATGTGTGTTGAGATGTGTGTTGAGATGTGTGTTGAGATGTGTGTTGAGATGTGTGTTGAGATGTGAGTGTGTTGAGATGTGTGTTGAGATGTGTGTTGAGATGTGTGTTGAGATGTGTGTTGAGATGTGTGTTGAGATGTGTGTTGAGATGTGTGTTGAGATGTGAGTGTGTTGAGATGTGTTTTGAGATGTGTGTTGAGATGTGTGTTGAGATGTGAGTGTGTTGAGATGTGTGTTGAGATGTGTGTTGAGATGTGTGTTGAGATGTGAGTGTGTTGAGATGTGTTTTGAGATGTGTTTTGAGATGTGTGTTGAGATGTGTGTTGAGATGTGAGTGTGTTGAGATGTGTGTTGAGATGTGAGTGTGTTGAGATGTGAGTGTGTTGAGATGTGTGTTGAGATGTGAGTGTGTTGAGATGTGTGTTGAGATGTGAGTGTGTTGAGATGTGAGTGTGTTGAGATGTGTGTTGAGATGTGAGTGTGTTGAGATGTGTGTTGAGATGTGTGTTGAGATGTGTGTTGAGATGTGTGTTGAGATGTGTGTTGAGATGTGTGTTGAGATGTGAGTGTGTTGAGATGTGTGTTGAGATGTGTGTTGAGATGTGTGAGTGATATGTCAGTGATGATCTCTCAGTGAGTGTGTTCGGCTGCAGTACCGGACACCTCCACTAGAGGAAACTCTCATTTACAGTGCGTTACAATGAGTCACTATTATTATCAGGAGCATTAACCCTGTTCAGGTCATGTGTGTGTGTGTGTGTGTGTGTTCATTCAGCAAGTGCGGAAACCTTTACCAAGTTTCGTACAATTCCGATGAAGTAAAAAATTCTAAAAAAACTAAACGTATAATGTATAACGTTAGGTTCAGTTCTGACTGAAGAGCACCCGCGGGCGAGTAACTTCACGTGATGTGAGGAAGAGTTGATGTAGAGTCTCGTTCTCAGTCTGTAGTGACGTGATCCTGCAGTGTCAAGCTCATCATAACTCTGTGTTGTGTTGTTCCAGTTTTATAAGCTGTCGAAGGACTGGTGGCTGTTTGGGTTTTATTTCCTGCTTCCGCTGACGTGCACCTCCGTCTTCTACTCTCTGATGACCCGCCGGATCTTCAGCCGCAGCGTTCTGGACAAGCACATGAAGCAGGTCAAAGTTCATCTCCACACACTCTCCATCTC
>NC_136882.1:40847532-40850032 GCF_949152265.1 Phoxinus phoxinus
AACTTCCACTCGACAGAGACTCTGAGAGCTAGCGTCCGCGACTAACTTCCACTCGACAGAGACGCCGAGAGCTAGCGTCCGCGACTAACTTCCACTCGACAGAGACTCTGAGAGCTAGCGTCCGCGACTAACTTCCACTCGACAGAGACGCCGAGAGCTAGCGTCCGCGACTAACTTCCACTCGACAGAGACGCCGAGAGCTAGCGTCCGCGGCTTACATCGACTCGACAGAGACCCCGAGAGCTAGCGTCCGCGACTAACTTCCACTCGACAGAGACGCCGAGAGCTAGCGTCCGCGACTAACTTCCACTCGACAGAGACGCCGAGAGCTAGCGTCCGCGGCTTACATCGACTCGACAGAGACGCCGAGAGCTAGCGTCCGCGGCTTACATCGACTCGACAGAGACGCCGAGAGCTAGCGTCCGCGGCTTACATCGACTCGACAGAGACGCCGAGAGCTAGCGTCCGTGGCTAACTTCCACTCGACAGAGACGCCGAGAGCTAGCGTCCGCGACTAACTTCCACTCGACAGAGACGCCGAGAGCTAGCGTCCGCGACTAACTTCCACTCGACAGAGACGCCGAGAGCTAGCGTCCGCGGCTTACATCGACTCGACAGAGACCCCGTGAGCTAGCGTCCGCGACTAACTTCCACTCGACAGAGACGCCGAGAGCTAGCGTCCGCGACTAACTTCCACTCGACAGAGACGTCGAGAGCTAGCGTCCGCGGCTTACATCGACTCGACAGAGACCCCGAGAGCTAGCGTCCGCGACTAACTTCCACTCGACAGACACGCCGAGAGCTAGCGTCTGCGGCTTACATCGACTCGACAGAGACGCAGAGAGCTAGCGTCCGCGACTAACTTCCACTCGACAGAGACACCGAGAGCTAGCGTCCGCGACTAACTTCCACTCGACAGAGACACCGAGAGCTAGCGTCCGCGGCTTACATTGACTCGACAGAGACGCCGAGAGCTAGCGTCCGCGACTTACATTGACTCGACAGAGACACCGAGAGCTAGCGTCCGCGACTAACTTCCACTCGACAGAGACACCGAGAGCTAGCGTCCGCGACTAACTTCCACTCGACAGAGACACCGAGAGCTAGCGTCCGCGGCTTACATCGACTCGACAGAGACGCCGAGAGCTAGCGTCCGCGGCTTACATCGACTCGACAATGACGCCGAGAGCTAGCGTCCGTGGCTAACTTCCACTCGACAGAGACGCCGAGAGCTAGCGTCCGCGACTAACTTCCACTCGAAAGAGACGCCGAGAGCTAGCGTCCGCGACTAACTTCCACTCGACAGAGACGCCGAGAGCTAGCGTCCGCGACTAACTTCCACTCGACAGAGACGCCGAGAGCTAGCGTCCGCGGCTTACATCGACTCGACAGAGACGCCGAGAGCTAGCGTCCGCGGCTTACATCGACTCGACAGAGACCCCGAGAGCTAGCGTCCGCGACTAACTTCCACTCGACAGAGACGCCGAGAGCTAGCGTCCGCGACTAACTTCCACTCGACAGAGACACCGAGAGCTAGCGTCCGCGACTAACTTCCACTCGACAGAGACACCGAGAGCTAGCGTCCGCGGCTTACATCGACTCGACAGAGACGCCGAGAGCTAGCGTCTGCGACTAACTTCCACTCGACAGAGACACCGAGAGCTAGCGTCCGCCGCTTACATTGACTCGACAGAGACGCCGAGAGCTAGCGTCCGCGACTAACTTCCACTCGACAGAGACACCGAGAGCTAGCGTCCGCGACTAACTTCCACTCGACAGAGACGCCGAGAGCTAGCGTCCGCGGCTTACATTGACTCGACAGAGACACCGAGAGCTAGCGTCCGCGACTAACTTCCACTCGACAGAGACACCGAGAGCTAGCGTCCGCGGCTTACATTGACTCGACAGAGACACCGAGAGCTAGCGTCCGCGGCTTACATCGACTCGACAGAGACCCCGAGAGCTAGCGTCCGCGACTAACTTCCACTCGACAGAGACACCGAGAGCTAGCGTCCGCGGCTTACATTGACTCGACAGAGACACCGAGAGCTAGCGTCCGCGGCTTACATCGACTCGACAGATATCAAAGGTTGGCTTGCTCATCCTAAAATGTCAGACTCACTGCTCCTCGATAAAGCCAATATTTAAACACGTGCTCCCGCCAGTCCTGAGATCTCGCACACAGTAACTGAAGCATGCGCAGGCTGCAATGATGACACTTTTCCTCCACCTCAAAATCATGGTGATATTTGGCGAACTTTGCATATCGAGAGCTAGCATCAAGCATATTTCGCGTTCGTCCATCTGTGCAAGAGAGTTTAACCCTTTAAGCATGCGCGATGTGTCAGATGGCAAGTGTAGCATGAATCGGATACAATTGAAAGAACGTGTTCGGACCGTCAAAAAATCAGATAAAGGTAACGCATCAGAATTGGGCATCAAGTCCTGCAGTGTAAACGAATAACAATTTAAGTTTTTACATTTACACCCCTGTGCCTCA
>NC_136882.1:40855032-40882532 GCF_949152265.1 Phoxinus phoxinus
ATCAATTTATTGCAACTTGTATCCTTGCTGAATAAAAGTATTATTTATTTTAATTATTATTAATGTATTAATGTATTGACCCCAAACTTTTGAACAGCACTATATTAGAAATGTTGCCTTGATGACAAACTATTATAAGTTCTAGTCACCAACAACAATAGCGATCACACAAAACTCATAATATAGTGGAATATTCAGTTCTGCTAATGAATATAAACATATTTTTATTCATATTTTGAATTGGCTCTTTTTTTGTTAAATGCTAATTTTGGTTTCATTTTTAGAAATTTCGCTATGGGCATTTGTCATTTTATTGTTTTGGTTTAATTTATCATTTCAGTTTTAGTTAGTTATTTAGTTTTTAGTTTTTCAACTGATATTTATATTGTTATTGTATTTCAGCTTTATTTCAATTAACAGAAATGTTTGTAATAGTTATGGTTAACAATATTAACCTTATTGGACTGAAATGTTTTCACAGTATTTTTCCAGAAAGATGTTCACGTGAAATGTGTGTATCTGCTAAACACACACTCAGGAGTCCTCAAGGGTAAAGATGATCTCAGTGCTGATAAATATGAATATGAATATATAAAGCCACTCAAGTCCATTTCTGATTTTATGTGGGCTTTTACTAAAGCAGAGTTTGTCATAATAAGTGAGATGCCATAACATCTAAACACGCTGGAAATGCACATCATAAATATGCGTGAGCGAGTATGAGCGTAATGTTGTTAAGCAGGAGGTAGCCAGCTCTCTCCAAAAAAAGTGATTAAAATGAGCCTCCATCGAGCGGGATTCACGACGCTTCAGGTTAATGGACTTGCCGTAGGGCAGACAGCGCTGGGAGAAACCTTGAAACCTCAGGACACGCGCAGAGATGGCAGCGGTCAGCCAAGCGTGAGATTAAAGCATTAAACCTGAGCACCACATCACAGCTTTCATAAATTAGCAAACCCAAAATATGCGTGCTGACGCTGTACTGTACGCCAGACTGAGAGGCTTCGAGTGTGTGTGAGTGTGTGTGTGTGTGTGTGTGTGTGTGTGCATGTGTGTGTGTGTCCTGTACGCTGCTAATGCATGAAGCAAACTGAGGAAATAAAGTGAAATTAAGTCCATTAAGGGAGGTGAACACATTTCCCACAGCGTCTGTTAAAGAGGACAGTCACACTTCCATCCCATCTTATAATAATTCAGTTTTCTGTTGGCTCAGTGTAGTTCAGGTTAATATTAATACTTTTCAGTGTTCGTTTGGTATTTCGTTCTAGAAACGTCCACCTCGTGTCTTTCTGCTATGAGATCTTTAAGAATAACTTATATATTGTTTTTAATATTTCAACTGAACTGAGGTTTACTTGATTATCCAGACATCATTTATTATAAAAATCTGCGATGTATCAAATATTTTGAGGAAGGTTTATTTATCCATCTCTCAATCATCATTGTATTGCATTGCGTTATATGTTTTAAAACCACAGATCTGGGACCGTTACACACGTTGAACATCAGCAAATGGAAAGCCTGAAGTTCCTAAACCCGTTGCTGGAGGTTTGATGTCGCTCAGCTCGACTATAACTCAATGCAGAAGTGTGCGATAATAGAAATATCACTGCATTTTACTGCCAATATGTAATTACTAACTTGCATCGATTAATCGCGATTAATCACATCGAAAATAAAAGTTTGTGTTTACATAATATAGCCTTTGTGTGCGTAATAATTTTGTATATATTAATACACACATGCATATAAGAAAAATGTGTTAATAATAAATAAATACATGCATATGTGTGTATTAATATATTCAAAATAATTATACACAGTACACAGATAGGCTATATTATGTAAACACAAACTTTTATTTAGATCGCTGCACAGAAACACACACAGGGCAGTTTTTACGCATGATTAGATTTGATCGTTCTCTCCGTTAAACGCTACCGTCTATAATTCGCTTTTATTGCGTCTGGCCTGTTATTGTTCACCAGAGTGCAGAAGGAGTTCATAAATGCATCACGCATCTTCCCTGGGATATTAATCATGTGAGAATCTGAGATTACTGTGAGATTATTTTTCCCAGCACATCTGGAGATGCAGAACCAGTGGAGGAACTGGGAGAAGCTCTTCTATATCACCGCTCCAGAGAGAACACAGTTCAGACGCATCTCAGTTCCTCTCAGATGGTTATGGAGAGGCGTGAAGCAAGAGGAGAAAGGAATATGAGTACATTTTAAGCCAATAGTTTTTCTTCTAAACCTCATTTGATAAAATCTCTTTCATTAATGTGTTTGTTTTTTATTTACTATTTTGCATTTTTAGGGGATTTTATGGTAGTAAATTATATGTAAACTGTATTTATAATAATTCACTTTTTGAGCATAGACCTGAAAATTACATTTCCAACTTTAACTGGTGAATCTTGACCGCTGTAGAGCAACACTGAAGATCTTCTCAGAGACGACACGAGGATTATTACTGAAGGGAAACAGTTTAAACAATTAAATGAAAAAAAGTTACATAATTTTACGTTTATTGTTATTAAAAATGCAAAAAAAATACTATTTTCAATTTGATATGAAATATATATTTTCAAAATCACATTTTACTCTAAATCTTATCAAATCAATGCCATAAATCTAAACCAGTATGTGTGTGTGTGTGTGTGTGTGTGTGTGTGTGTGTGTGAGAGTGTGAGAGAGTATGAGTGTGTGTGTGTGTGTGTGTGTGTGTGTGTGTGTGTGTGTGTGTGTGTGTGTGTGTGTGTGAGAGTATGAGTGTGTGTGTGTGTGTGTGTGTGTGTGTGTGTGTGTGTGTGTGAGAGTGTGAGTGTGTGTGTGTGTGTGTGTGTGTGTGTGTGTGTGTGTGTGTGTGTGTGTGAGTGTGTGTGTGTGAGTGTGAGTGTGTGTGTGTGTGTGTGTGTGTGTGAGTGTGTGTGTGTGTGTGTGTGTGTGTGTGTGTGTGTGTGTGTGTGTGTGTGTGTGAGTGTGTGAGTGTGTGTGTGTGTGTGTGTGTGAGTGTGTGTGTGTGTGTGAGTGTGTGTGTGTGTGTGTGTGTGTGTGTGTGTGTGTGTGTGTGTGTGTGTGTGTGTGTGTGTGTGTGTGTGTGTGTGTGTGTGTGAGTGTGTGTGTGAGTGTGTGTGTGTGTGTGTGTGAGTGTGTGTGTGTGTGTGTGTGTGTGTGTGTGGTTCTCCGTAATGTCCCGGATCATCAGGAGGTCTGGATGTGTCACGCTCGTCTCGCTGCTCTAAGTGTGTCTGGCAGGCGTGGGTGCGTATGAATATTATAAAGCCTCCGGAGAGCTGTCGGATCAGTTATGAAGCGCAGAATCACTGTTGACCGGAGAAAACAGGGCAGACTCTCTTCTCGAGCAGATCAACAGCCTCGATGGGCACACTACCAGCCAAAGTGTTCGATCAGTGAGATTATTAGTGTTTGTAAAAGAGTCTCTTCTGCTCACCAAGGCTGAGGTTATTTGATTAAAAATAAAAATAAAAAGTAATATTGTGAAATGCTGTTTTACTGAAGATGGCTTTAAGAGTGAGCAAACATGAGCATAACGGATGTCCATCGCAGACTGACACCTAAAGGGTTTTATTCTTCTTCTCACTAACATTTAAAATGCCAAAAATAAAAATAACGTCAAAAGTCCATCAGCTTTTTGTCCTCATGTGTTCTTTAGGGCCGTGAAACGATTACTCACATCCACAAGTTTGTGTTTACATAATATATGTGTGTGTACAGTATTTAATTATTTTGTATATATATATATATACACACACATATGCATGTATATATTTAAGTTTTTTTTTCTATATTATATAATAAAATATGGATATTTCTATATAATATAAATTATTTTTTAATATGTATATACATGCAAATATTCCTTAAATATATACATGCATTTATTTATATATACAAAATAATTATACACAGTACACACATATATTATGTAAGCACACACTTTTATTTTGGATGCGGTTAATCGTTGCCCAGCACTAGTATTGTTCTGCATATCTGACCACAGAATGCCATTTTTGACCATTCAATCAGTATCAAGTATTCCTGAAAGCAGTTTAATAATAGGACCCCAAAAAATCGCTTACTTAATTAAATTCTTTTAGCCTGTGTCACACATACTGTAGTCCTATATATGATATCATCATGCACTAGATAGAACTCATACCTGTCATCATCTCTGAGTGTGAACATGAACTTCTCATCATATAGAGCTGTAAACCTCAGCAATCCCCGTCTGAGTCTGATGCTGAAGTGTCTGATCGTTTGCACACACACACACACACACACACACACACACACACACTCACACACACACACACACACACACACACACACACACTCACACACACACACACACACTCACACACACACACACACACTCACACACACACACACACACACACACACACACACACACACACACACACACACACTCACACACACACTTCATGCCACAGTTCATCTGTAGACGCCACTGGTGTGACTGGAACATTTCAGTCGCTCGGCAGAAACTCTGCTTTATTCATCATTAAATCTAAATCCTGCCGTGCTTCAGGAACTGCGTGCGCCTGTTTGTGGAAAAACAATAAATAATGAATAATAAATAAATAAATGAAGACAGAGACTAGACAGCCTTCAAATTATTGAAGTGGAAAGGTGGGTTTTATATTTGAAATATCATATTTTATTTAAATGATTTTTCCAGAACCGCAGCAGAACTCGTGTTAGTTTAAGATGATGAGAGAGATTCCTTATGTTCATCACAGTTTATTATCAGCATCACAGATTATTATCAGCATCACAGATTATTATCAGCATCACAGATTATTATCAGCATCACATCACAGATTATTATCAGCATCACATCAAAGATTATTATCAGCATCACATCAAAGATTATTATCAGCATCACAGATTATTATCAGCATCACAGATTATTATCAGCATCACAGATTATTATCAGCATCACAGATTATTATCAGCATCACAGATTATTATCAGCATCACAGATTATTATCAGCATCACATCACAGATTATTATCAGCATCACAGATTATTATCAGCATCACAGATTATTATCAGCATCACAGATTATTATCAGCATCACAGATTATTATCAGCATCACAGATTATTATCAGCATCACAGATTATTATCAGCATCACAGATTATTATCAGCATCACAGATTATTATCAGCATCACATCACAGTTTATTATCAGCATCACAGATTATTATCAGCATCACAGATTATTATCAGCATCACAGATTATTATCAGCATCACAGATTATTATCAGCATCACAGATTATTATCAGCATCACAGATTATTATCAGCATCACAGATTATTATCAGCATCACAGATTATTATCAGCATCACAGATTATTATCAGCATCACATCACAGTTTATTATCAGCATCACAGATTATTATCAGCATCACAGATTATTATCAGCATCACAGATTATTATCAGCATCACATCACAGTTTATTATCAGCATCACAGATTATTATCAGCATCACAGATTATTATCAGCATCACAGATTATTATCAGCATCACATCACAGTTTATTATCAGCATCACAGATTATTATCAGCATCACATCACAGTTTATTATCAGCATCACAGATTATTATCAGCATCACAGATTATTATCAGCATTACAGATTATTATCAGCATCACAGATTATTATCAACATCACAGATTATTATCAGCATCACATCACAGATGATTATCAGCATCACAGATTATTATCAGCATCACAGATTATTATCAGCATCACAGATTATTATCAGCATCACAGATTATTATCAGCATCACAGATTATTATCAACATCACAGATGATTATCAGCATCACATCACAGTTTATTATCAGCATCACAGATTATTATCAGCATCACAGATTATTATCAGCATCACAGATTATTATCAACATCACAGATTATTATCAGCATCACATCACAGTTTATTATCAGCATCACAGTTTATTATCAGCATCACAGTTTATTATCAGCATCACAGATTATTATCAGCATCACAGATTATTATCAGCATCACATCACAGTTTATTATTAGCATCACAGATTATTATCAGCAACACAGATTATTATCAGCATCACATCACAGATTATTATAAGCATCACAGATTATTATCAGCATCACATCACAGTTTATTATCAGCATCACAGTTTATTATCAGCATCACAGATTATTATCAGCATCACAGATTATTATCAGCATCACAGATTATTATCAGCATCACATCACAGTTTATTATTAGCATCACAGATTATTATCAGCAACACAGATTATTATCAGCATCACATCACAGATTATTATAAGCATCACAGATTATCATCAGATTATCATCAGCATCACAGATTATTATCAGCATCACAGATTATCATCAGCATCACAGATTATTATCAGCATCACAGATTATTATCAGCATCACAGATTATTATCAGCATCACAGATTATTATCAGCATCACATCACAGTTTATTATCAGCATCACAGTTTATTATCAGCATCACATCACAGTTTATTATCAGCATCACAGTTTATTATCAGCATCACAGATTATTATCAGCATCACAGATTATTATCAGCATCACATCACAGATTATTATCAGCATCACATCACAGATTATTATCAGCATCACAGATTATTATCAGCATCACAGATTATTATCAGCATCACAGATTATTATCAACATCACAGATGATTATCAGCATCACATCACAGTTTATTATCAGCATCACAGATTATTATCAGCATCACAGATTATTATCAGCATCACAGATTATTATCAACATCACAGATTATTATCAGCATCACATCACAGTTTATTATCAGCATCACAGTTTATTATCAGCATCACAGTTTATTATCAGCATCACAGATTATTATCAGCATCACATCACAGTTTATTATTAGCATCACAGATTATTATCAGCAACACAGATTATTATCAGCATCACATCACAGATTATTATAAGCATCACAGATTATCATCAGATTATCATCAGCATCACAGATTATTATCAGCATCACAGATTATCATCAGCATCACAGATTATTATCAGCATCACAGATTATTATCAGCATCACAGATTATTATCAGCATCACAGATTATTATCAGCATCACAGATTATTATTAACATCACAGATTATTATCAGCATCACATCACAGTTTATTATCAGCATCACAGTTTATTATCAGCATCACAGATTATTATCAGCATCACAGATTATTATCAGCATCACATCACAGTTTATTATTAGCATCACAGATTATTATCAGCAACACAGATTATTATCAGCATCACATCACAGATTATTATAAGCATCACAGATTATCATCAGATTATCATCAGCATCACAGATTATTATCAGCATCACAGATTATTATCAGCATCACAGATTATTATCAGCATCACAGATTATTATCAGCATCACAGATTATCATCAGATTATCATCAGCATCACAGATTATTATCAGCATCACAGATTATTATCAGCATCACAGATTATTATCAGCATCACAGATTATTATCAGCATCACAGATTATTATCAGCATCACAGATTATTATCAGCATCACAGATTATTATCAGCATCACATCACAGTTTATTATCAGCATCACAGTTTATTATCAGCATCACATCACAGTTTATTATCAGCATCACAGTTTATTATCAGCATCACAGATTATTATCAGCATCACAGATTATTATCAGCATCACATCACAGATTATTATCAGCATCACAGATTATTATCAGCATCACAGATTATTATCAGCATCACAGATTATTATCAGCATCACAGATTATTATCAGCATCACAGATTATTATCAGCATCACAGATTATTATCAACATCACAGATGATTATCAGCATCACATCACAGTTTATTATCAGCATCACAGATTATTATCAGCATCACAGATTATTATCAGCATCACAGATTATTATCAACATCACAGATTATTATCAGCATCACATCACAGTTTATTATCAGCATCACAGTTTATTATCAGCATCACAGTTTATTATCAGCATCACAGATTATTATCAGCATCACAGATTATTATCAGCATCACATCACAGTTTATTATTAGCATCACAGATTATTATCAGCAACACAGATTATTATCAGCATCACATCACAGATTATTATAAGCATCACAGATTATCATCAGATTATCATCAGCATCACAGATTATCATCAGCATCACAGATTATTATCAGCATCACAGATTATTATCAGCATCACAGATTATTATCAGCATCACAGATTATTATCAGCATCACAGATTATTATCAGCATCACATCACAGTTTATTATCAGCATCACAGTTTATTATCAGCATCACATCACAGTTTATTATCAACATCACAGTTTATTATCAGCATCACAGATTATTATCAGCATCACAGATTATTATCAGCATCACATCACAGATTATTATCAGCATCACAGATTATTATCAGCATCACAGATTATTATCAGCATCACATCACAGATTATTATCAGCATCACAGATTATTATCAGCATCACAGATTATTATCAGCATCACAGATTATTATCAGCATCACAGATTATTATCAACATCACAGATTATTATCAGCATCACAGATTATTATCAGCATCACAGAGTATTATCAGCATCACAGAGTATTATCAGCATCACAGTTTATTATCAGCATCACAGATTATTATCAGCATCACAGATTATTATCAGCATCACATCACAGATTATTATCAGCATAACAGTTTATTATCAGCATCACAGATTATTATCAGCATCACAGATTATTATCAGCATCACATCACAGATTATTATCAGCATCACAGATTATTATCAGCATCACAGATTATTATCAGCATCACATCACAGATTATTATCAGCATCACAGATTATTATCAGCATCACAGATTATTATCAGCATCACAGATTATTATCAGCATCACAGATTATTATCAACATCACAGATTATTATCAGCATCACAGATTATTATCAGCATCACAGTTTATTATCAGCATCACAGTTTATTATCAGCATCACAGATTATTATCAGCATCACAGATTATTATCAGCATCACATCACAGATTATTATCAGCATCACAGATTATTATCAGCATCACAGATTATTATCAGCATCACAGATTATCATCAGATTATTATCAGCATCACAGATTATCATTAGATTATTATCAGCATCACAGATTATTATCAGCATCACATATTTCTGCTCCATTTTACATAATAAATGTGTTTTATGTGTCAGAATCACCCATTTTTTTACATGCATATTTAAATGAGAAGATTTTCACTTTTCTCTCAGACTTTGAGCCTCACATTTTTCAAAGAAATTGATGTGCTTTTAATTTCAAACCTGACATTACTGTGTAAGGAAAGTTAAATACGCCAACACATTTATGAGAAGCTCAGAAGGTGTTTCATTAAATCTTACACTACACACCATTTAATATCTCAGTGGGTTAATTCATGGATTAGCTAAACGATTATACCGTCGTGTTATCTTATTTCTTTCAGACCCGGCCTAAGCTTAATGAGTTATTAAAGCCTACGCTGAGGATTCTGTAAAATTAGGTTGCAACTCTTAAACACCATATTAGTTTCATCCAACGCAGAACTTGCTCGTTGCCTGAGGATAGAAGCGTATTTTATAAATGCAATGCAGATATTAATTTTCATGTAGTTGTTCATGTAAAGCTGAAGATGTAATTTCTTGCATTACCAAACATAACTGCAAAATTAATGACTGTTTTCAAACTGGTTGTAAGAGTCTAAACTCAAAACACTTCTGGTTCCTCTAGTGGCTCAGAAGTAATAAAACACACTTTACATGCGGTTAACATTAGTTAATCATGAACTAACAATGTTTTCACTCCATCTATTTATCGTTCCTAATGTAAATTAAAGGTGACATATTATGCCCCTTTTCACCAGATGTATAAATCTATGGTGTCCCATGAGTGTGTGTGTGTGTGTGTATGTGTGTGTCCTCCAAACATCCTCCCTAGTTTGGCTTATGCTACTCTGAGCACTGCCTGAACTTTGTATTCTGAGCACTTCTTGCGTTGTTTTTGCCTCTTCACGATGACTCGCTTGCTGTAGTCCTCAGTTGTAAGTCGCTTTGGATAAAAGCGTCTGCTAAATTACTAAATGTAAATGTAAATGTAAATGTGTGTGTGTGTGTGTGTGTGTGTGAAATCTCAGCTCAAAATCCTCTCAGATCATTTATTATGTCTTGGCAAATCATGTTTTCTGGTTGGCAGACGCACCGGCGACCCGGTTATAGCACTCACACACACGACAACTCAGATTCATGATGTCACCTTTAATACATATGTTCATTTGAGTTCATAGTGCATTAACTAATGTTAACAGATCTACAAATGTATTAGTAAATGTGACCCAGAAAAACAGTCACAAGGGTCAATTTTTTTTTTAATTGAGATTCATCCATCATCTGAAAGCTGAATAAATAAGCTTTCCATTAATGTATGGTTTGTTAGGATAAGACAATATTGAAAATCTGGAATCTGAGCAAAAAAATGTAAACATTGAGAAAATCTCCTTTAAAGTTGTGCATTTATGTTCACGATTGTGCTGCATTCACTCACAAAAATACATGTTTTATATATTTACGGTAGGAAATTTACTAAATATCTTCATGGAACATGATCTTATCCTCATGATTTCTGGCATAAAAGAAAAATGGATAATTTTGACCCATACAGTGTATAGTTGCTATTGCCACAGATATACCCGTGCGGCTCCAGATTTTGGATCCAGGGTCACATGTTTAGAAGTTAACTAAGATTAATAAATACTGTAGAAGCATTAACCAATATAGTTGTTATCTATCCCTCTTGTAAAGTGTGTATCATACAAAAAACATCTTTTGATAGTCCTAAAAACTACATATTCACAACTAGTGCTAGTTATATGTTTATTTGTATATCAAAACACATCGAGTCTGACATTTGTTGGTTACATTGGAGCTTTGAGTCGTTTCCCAGCAAGCAATTTTGTGTTAAAAGGCGTCTAATATCGGTCCAAACACAGTCTGACGGCTAGGCTAAAACAAGCCAAGATTTGGGCTGTCAGTGAACATGCGATAGACGTCCAAACCATCGCTCAAGAATAAACTAGTCATCAGTTACATAACAAAGAGTGAAGAAATGAAACCAAACACCCTGTGATCATTGTTGCTTACATGATGGAATATCAAACATCTCGCAAGTTATTCTGGCAAAACCGACATGTACCAAACTCAAGGTTATTTTGGCTAGAAGTGTGTTCGGGTCTATAGTTAACCGAGACTTTTCTTACTCAGTATTTTTGTCTTGTTTCCAGTCCAAATAACTAAACATTCTTAAATCAAGATGCATTTAGATGAGTAAAATGCCATTAGATATTATGTCTTGTTTTCTGGGGGGAAAAATCCAAATGAAGTGAGTTTTTTGCTTAAAATAAGCAAAATGATCTGCCAATGGGGTCAGAAAAATAACCCTAATTCAAATGGAGAACAAGATATTTTTTCTGACCCCATTGGCAGATCATTGCTTGTTTTAAGCAAAAACTCACTTCATTAATATTTTGTAGACATAATGTCTAATGGCATTTTACTCATCTAGTAAATGCATCTTGATTTAAGAATGTTTCGATATTTTGACTGGAAACGAGACAAAAGTAGAGAGTGAGAAAAGCATGTTCTGTGCAGTGTTGCATGCTGGGTGAGTTCAGCTGTAGTGTCTGGTGTCATGTGGCGTTCACACGAGGCCCATGATGCGAGCGGCCCACCACCGGCAGGGCATGATGACCCGGCACACCGGCCGGCACCCCTGGTAGTTATACGGCCACGGCGAGTAGCCTCCGAGCGGCTCACACACACGCTGGCAGTGTGTGTGGCTGCGGTGGCATTCGGTACAGCAGATCCCACGGTGGTCCAGCATCGGGTCGAACACCATGTGGCCTTCAGAACCCTCCTGACTCTGCTGGAGAGAGGAGACGACACACGGGTGAGCGACCACCGGTTCTGACTCTCTATAGGATACGGTAGTCTTGTGTTGCGGTTTTGTTAAGAGCCGGGGTTCTAAGTTTGCATCAAAGCTGCAGTTATGTGATCAAAAATACAGTAAAAATTGTGAAATATTATTACAATGTAAAATAACGGTTTTCTAAGTGAATATATAGTAAAGTGTAATTTATTCCTGTGATCAAAGCTGCATTTATGTGATAAAAAAATTGTGAAATATTATTACAATGTGAAACAGCTGTTTTCTAGGAAACATTTCTGATTATTATCAATGCTGAAGTGATTAATAAGGAAGGCATGGCTCACGTGGTACGGGTTCTCCGGGTTATACTCGGGCCGCTCGTCCTCTCTCACTGAACTCGTGGAGTTTTGACGTCTCGCTTGTTGCCGGTTTACTCCTCCTGTGTTCTGTCGTCTCACTCGCGTCACACTCCTCCTCTTCCTCAGCGCTGCAGAGACGAGAGTAAAGGTAAAGAGAGAGACATGAGCTTTAGATGGCAATGACCTCATGCACAAATGCCACGGTCACCGAGTAACTGCATTCAGCGCTTCATATCCCACTGGAGTGTGTGTGTCTGAAAACATGTTTGCTTTGAGTGGCTCGTGGCTCGTACTAAACTATTAATACAATATAAAGATGAACACTTTAATCATAGAATGACCTTGACATTTGTCACTGCTCTTGGTGTGTTGCAGGGTTATTGAGCAGAGATATGAAGTACCTCTGGAGTTGGCCGGGTGATGCCAGTGAATGGGAAGATCTCCACAGAATCTCAGGATTTCAGGGCTCAGAAAACTGCTGTCCTTCAGCGGCTCATCAGACGCAATCCAGACCAGAGACGCCAGCTCAGACTTCACTGCCACATCGCCTTCCTCCTGGTGGACATTAACACGTAACTGATGATTGAACCCTGAACACTAGAACTTCTGCCTCTTCCTGGCTAAAGGGTCTATATGTAAATATACATGTGTATGTACAGTAGTCAACATTTGAAGTGGATTAAAACCTACATGGTAGGTTCATATTTATACATGAAAGTTATACATGAATTTGAACAATACCCGTTCTTGTCTTAGGACAACTTTGATTAACTTTTTTGATACACTTCAAATGTTGACTACTGTATATATATATATATATAGCTAAAGCTAATTTAAAATTGATTTAATCAGAAGGAATATACGACTACATTTGTGTTTGCAATCAGATTCCATCCTGCTTGAGCCTGAAAGGTAGTGGGCGTGTCAAAAGTTAGTGGGCGTGTCAAAAGTTAGTGGGCGTGTCAAAAGTTAGTGGGCGTGCCAAAAGGTAGTGGGCATATCGGAACGTAGTGGGCGTGTCAAACGTTAGGGGGTGTGTCTGAAAGATAGGGGGCGTGTTGAAATGTAGTGAGCGTGTCAAGCGTTAGGGGGCGTGTCTGAAAGATAGGGGGCGTTTTAAAATGTAGTGAGCGTGTCAAACGTTAGGGGGCGTCTGAAAGGTAGGGGACATGTCAAACATTAGGGGGCGTGTTAGTTAGTGTTGAACGTTAGTTGGCGTGTCTGAAAGGTATGGGTGCGTTGAAATGTAGTGAGCGTGTCAAACGTTAGGGGGTGTGTCAAAAGGTAGTGGGCGTGCCTGAAAAGTAGGGGGCATGTTGGAAGATAGTGGGCGTGTCAAACGTTAGGGGGCGTGTCTGAAATATAGGGGGTGTGTTGAAATGTAGTGAGCGTGTCAAACGTTAGGGGGCGTGTCATAAGGTAGTGGGCATGTCTGAAAAGTAGGGGGCATGTCAAACGTTAGGGGGCGTGTCATAAGGTAGTGGGCATGTTGGAAGGTAGTGGGCATGTCAAACGTTAGGGGGCGTGTCTGAAAGGTAGGGGGCATGTCAAATATTAGGGGGCGTGTTGAAATGATGTGGATATGTCAAAAGTTAGTGGCCGTGTTGAACGTTTGTGGGCGTGTCTGAAAGGTAGGGGCGTGTCTGAAAGGTAGGGGTGTGTCAAGAGTTAGTGGACATGTCTGAAAGGTAGGGGCGTGTCTGAGAAGTACGGGGCGTGTTGAATGTTAGTGGGCGTGTCTGAAAGGTAGGGGCGTGTCAAGAGTTAGTGGGCGTGTCTGAAAGGTATTGGTGTGTCAAGAGTTAGTGGGCGTGTCTGAAATGTAGGGGGCGTGCTAAAAGGTATTTGCAATTGGTTGAGAAAGCTGCCTGTTAGGGTGTGGGCGGGGTAAGGGGATTGTTTACGCCCATTACTCAAAATAAACTATATTGTTGTGTTGGTGTGGACGCTAATAGTTATCGTTATAGTTATCGTCCGTTGTGTGATCCTGACATAAAAGCATTGGCTTAACCAATGAGTTTGGGGGCGGGACTACCTGTTTGACAGACAGCAGATGGGGGCGTGGTCAGGAAACTGTTTATTTCTAGGCAGAATTACAGATAATTACTTTTCATTGAGCTCGATAAAGGTTTTTATCCTTATTTAATCAAGTATCTTATTTATTCATGTAGCTTTTGATTTATAAAACATGATGAACATGTAGATTGATTTCTGCAGGACTATTTTTAGACATCAATTTCATTCATATTTCATCAAAGTGAAATACACTTGATACTGTCATAATCGCCACTAAGTATGCAGAGAAACGGAAGGTTTTATAGCTAATGAACGATGATAGAATGATGTAGGGCACGTAATGGTGATGATGGCCGTTCTCACCTCGGAGAGTTCAGATGTGACTTGTGATTTGATGTAACACTTCTCTTTCCCAGGAAACTTGACAGCCGTAATGCCCTGTGAATGAGGCCAGAGCAATGCTGTCATGTCGTGAACAGCTCTGAAATATGACGGACAGGTTTATTATGTGCTACTCACAGCTTTAAAGTCTCGAACTTCCACAGTTTTGGCATCTCCAGCATCAGAGTCGTCTCCGGTCATCTTCACGTCGATGTTCCTGTAGTGCGCGCTGACCGCCTGTCGACAGGTCACATGACACTCACACATGCTCCACAGCACACAACCGTGGGTCATTTTAACCCAACCGTTGGGTTACACATATTGGGTCACTATGTTGGGTTATTTTACACAAATGTTGGGTCATTTTTAAAATCGTTGGGTAATTTCTAGTAATAACCTGGCTGTTGGGTTAATGGGTTATACACTTGCGTATTTTGAATTCATGTACACAATTATGTATATTTACATTTAATTCTAGACTCGCCAATAATTCGTTTGTATTTTTTTTATATATTTGAGACATATATATATATATATATAATTTTTTTTTTTCAAATACAGATTGTTTATTTGTATAAAACAATAAATATGTCTCAACACATATACTCTAAAAAATGCTGGGTTGTTTCAACCCAATTTTGGGTAAAATATGGACAAACCCAAATGTTGGGTTAAAAATGTAATGTAAAAATTTAACCCAACGGCTGGGTTTGTCCATATTTTACCCAAAATTGGGTTGAAACAACCCAGCATTTTTTAGAGTGTTATGAATTACAAACTAAATATTAAGTGTATTTTATAAATTAAAATAATAAAATAAATAGTTAACTTATCTGGCTTTTAACCCAATGCATTGGGAAGGTGCTATACACCCCATAGTTGGGTTATTTTTAACCCAACATTATTAAGTGAGTAGTTTTCAAAGGGAAAAGGAAACTTCCGAATTGTGTGTATTATTGGCTAAAAATATTAAATTAAACAGCTAAATATATAATAATAGCTATACACTCTAAAAAATACTGGGTTGTTTTAACCCAATTTTGAGTCAAATATGGACAAACCCAGCCATTGGGTTAAATTTTTAAATAGCATTTTTGATCCAAAGTTTGGGGGTTTGTCCATATTTGACCCAACATTGGGTTAAAACAATCCAGCATTTTTTAGAGAGTAATAATGCATGTATGTGTGCATGCTTTCTCTTGTACATTAAACAGTTCTTGCCTGAGTTAAACCTTAAGAACCACTGCTTCCCTCCTTATAAAACGTAATATTCCTGTATTATTTGTTCTGCTCGACGGCCATTCGCGGCTGCTGCTGGTGTGTGTGTGCACTGTTAACACTGCACGATTATAACCCAGCACACACACACCTCTCTGTTTGCCAAATTCCAGAGGTTCCTGAAATCAATGCTCTCTATTGATCGTTCCTGACACTTTCCCGAGACAAACTGCAATTTAAATATTTCCACTTCAGGCTCAAACTCATGTGTACTTTAAACAGGGACACGTCTGCACGTTTGCATCGGGACGAGTTCTAGACCTCTGGGCAAAAGGGTATTCTGGTGATCATGCAACGTGGAATATTACAAATACAGCAGCGTTACAGAACCCCCCCCCCCCCCCCCCCCAGCCCCAGTTCTGAACAACTCAGAACAAGCACATCATGAAGAACAACTGAACATGTTACGGTTACACCGCTTCTTTTCTTCAGAAGCAATCCGTGATCTACTTCATCAGGTCTGCTTTGGTTTAGTGCAGGACTTGATAGACACTCGCAGAAGTGATATTTCCCTGCATTATATTGCACAACGGTTGCACTTATTTTAAGCTAAAATACTTTAGACTTGCTTTACTAGTGTAGGATTTTCTACATACTTCTTTTTCTGTGACTTTCCACAGGTAGAAAGCTCCAACGCCCCCGAACAGCAGCAGAAGAGCACCGGCGATGAAGACGAAGACCACGGTCCTCCTGACGCGCAGGAACCCTCCAGGCTTCAAGCTGTCCGCACTGTAAGCCTGCTCACACACATGTACACACACATATACACACATATACACACATAGATGAAGTATAATAGAGTTATAAAGTGAAGAAATGCCACGCGTAAAGAGAAGGGAACGCGCTGTACCTCCACGGCTGGTCCTGGTGTTTCCTCCATGCTGTCCTCTCGTCTTCTGAAAGCGAAGCTTTGTGGCTCTCGGCAGCTTCTCTCCGCTTTCTGTCATCTAGGTGAGAGAGAAGAAAAATAAACAAGATCCCGGAGAAACTCAAGACTGGAATTCCTCTCCAGGGATTTTCTGTGGCTTGAGAAAACATTCGACTGAGACTCGGTTTAGGCCATTCATGCGCACTTTAAACGAACGCATGTAAATCGACGGGCATGAATCCACTCTATTGGTTTTACTGTAAATCCAGCAGACGCTCTCAGCAAGTTCAGGAATGTGCTTCAGTTTTACTAGATCTGATCTCATTATGTGCACAACTCATCCGCTCATTCCCATGACTATCCTGCATGTTAGAAATATAGTAAACTGATTAATGCAGAATATTAACTTTAAATATAGCAGTGTTACAGAATTCCCCTTATGATTATATGCAATTGAAACCCAAACACAGAACAGTTTGCTGCTCATCAAGAACTAATAGTCCACGGTAAAGATGTTTTCATCTTTATTTCCATCCGCTTAACTTGAATTCACTGTAAAATCATGAGAGGCTTTGAAAGGACATTTTTTATTTCAACTCAGCGAAGTCAAATAATATTGCTCAGTGTCAGGGTGAGATCTGATCTCGCTGGTGCGCATGGCCGTCAGACGTCGCTCGCACCACCAGTGTTAGTTAGAGGAGCGATGTGCTTCATGAGGATTGAGTGTATGTCCATGTTTATCAGGTGGGTATTGTTGTAAACATAGATCTGTCTTGCAAGAAAAATGTCAGACTTGTCTGATAATAAAGTATTATTTCATATCATCATATCAATAAACAGAAATGGTGTATATGGGAATGATGAAAACTCTTATATTTGAGCTTCTGGATTTCAGCTCAAGATACTTTGACTTCACTTCATCTGGTAAAGTTCAACTTTTTTGATATAATGCCATTTGAAAATGTATGACAAAACTGAACTGTGTGCATTCTGTGCTGAACATGATGTTCTTCCTCAGCATTTCTGTCAGAAAAACTTGTTTTCTATTTGAATTGCGATTATTACGGTATTTTTCAGACTCGAGATATTTGTTCAGATCAAAAGGTTTATAAGATCATAAATACTTTTCACTGGTTTCTTCAAGGATACAAAACACTGTAGATTTGATCATAACTTATTTTATTCATCATGTTTTCAATTTCTTAGAAAGGAACATCTCGTGTAAGTAAATGTTATAAAAGTGCTAACATCTGCAGCTTTAAAAACATGAGATTTCATGAGTTACAGTGCGACCAAAGTGACAAACACAATCACATTATAATCATCCAAAACATGCCATGAGAAAAAACTGGTAATATTGTTAAAATAATTTTTTTTTTTTATGTACAAAACCTCAATGCAGTCAAAGATAAAGTATGTACAGCAATTTGGACTTTTTGTCCTGGAATTCTGAGTTTATATCTAAAAAATTTGACTTTTTGTTCTGGAATTATGAGTTTATATCTAAAAAATTTGACTTTTTGTTCTGGAATTATGAGTTTATACTTCAGAATTTTTTACTTTTTGTCCCGGAATTCTAAGTTTAAATCACATAATTTTTACCCTTTGTCCCAGAATTCTGATTTTATTATCTAAAAAATTTGACTTTTTGTCCTGGAATTCTGAGTTTGTATCTCAAAATTTTTACTTTTTGTCCCGGAATTCTGTTTATATCTCAATTTTTTTACTTCTCATCCCGGAATTCTGAGTTTATATCTCAATTTTTTTACTTTTTGTCCCGGAATTCTGAGTTTATATCTCAGAATTTGTACTTTTTGTCCCGGAATTCTGAGTTTATATCTCAGAATTTGTACTTTTTGTCCCAGAATTCAGAGTTTATATCTCAGAATTTTTACTTTTTGTCCCGGAATTCTGAGTTTATATCACATAATTTTTACCTTTTGTCCCGGAATTCTGAGTTTGTATCAGAATTTTTCTGTCTCAGACTGAGTCTGTGAATCTGGCGGGACTGTGTGGTTTGATGGGTTTGGTGGAGTGTGTGTGTATGTCCTCAGTGTCTCGTCTCCTCTGAGACTGTGAATCTGTGTGTGTGATGGGTTTGGTGGAGTGTGTGTGTGTGAACAGCTGTGTGTCCTCAGTGTCTCGTCTCTGTCTCTGAGACTGTGGAGAGCAGATGTGTATGTAATCACACTGACTCTGCAGGTCTTCTGTGAGGCTGTGTAAGGCCACTCTCCTGGGCGTGTGTGTGTCCGTTCTCCGGGGCGTGTGTGTGTCCGTTCTCCGGGGCATGTGTGTGTCCGAGCTCCTGGGCGTGTGTGTATCCGAGCTCCTGGGCATGTGTGTGTCCGAGCTCCTGGGCGTGTGTGTGTCCGAGCTCCTGGGCGTGTGTGTGTCAGAGCTCCTGAGCGTGTGTGTGTCCAAACTCCTGGGCGTGTGTGTGTCCGAGCTCCTGGGCGTGTGTGTGTCCGAGCTCCCGGGCGTGTGTGTATCCGAGCTCCTGGGCCTCGTGAAGGTCGAGAGGTGTCTAATGGTCCCGCTGGTTCTGCTGGCCGACGGGCTCCAGCACCGGTCCGAGTGGCCCAGGATCCTGCATTCACTGGTACAGGCCCACAGACCTGGAAAACACCGTTCGGCACTGATTACTACACATCTAGTCAAGCTTTACAGGGATAAACAGGAGAACAACAGGATCAATGATGCAAACATCAGTTATAAGGCACATTCAGAAGCAGCTCTACAGAAGACAATAGAGTCAGTATTCAGATCAATTTTAGTTCAGGTTGAACCGCCATCTGTATGGAATAAATAAACAAATAAAAAGCATTTGCAACTTTCAAATATTGTATAATATTATTTTATTATATAAGATATATACTCAGGATTATGGGAAAAAAGTCAGAATTGTGAGATGTTAACAATTTCTACTTTTTTTCACTCATAAGTGCAATATTTAATATACTTAGTATATTTAGTTGTGAGAAAAAAGTTACCCTTTTTAATTACCCATTTTATTTATTTATTCAGTGGAGGAAATGAGCTTCCATACAAACGGAATTTATACAATTCTAACAATTTATACTTTTTTAAGTTTAAATCTCAGATAGGTCCAAAATCCACGCTGGATGATTACAGTTTTTCTCGATTACTAACTCACTATAACTGATTCAGTTGGCGCAATTTCCAAGAAAATGTCAAACTTAGAATTACATGAAAAATTTCAAACTTAGAATTACAAGAAAATTGTTAAACTTAGAATTACAAGAAACCTTTTAAACTTAGAATTACAAGAAATCTTTTAAACTTAGAATTACAAGAAATCTTTTAAACTTAGAATTACAAGAAAAATGTCAAACTTAGAATTAAAAGAAAAATGTTAAACTTAGAATTACAAGAAAAATTTCAAACAAAAATACAAGAAAAACTTAAAACAGAATTACAAGAAAAGTGTCAAACTTAGAATTACAAGAAAATGGTTAAACTTAGAATTACAAGAAAAATGTCAAACTTAGAATTACAAGAAAATTGTTATAAATAGAATTACAAGAAAAATGTCAAACTTAGATTTACAAGAAAAGAGTTAAATAAAGAAATACAAGAAAAATGTCAAACTTAGAATTACAAGAAAAATGTCAAACTTAGAATTACACGAAAAATGTCAAACTTAGAATTACAAGAAAAAATTTAAACTTAGAATTACAAGAAACCTTTTAAACTTAAAATTACAAGAAACCTTTTAAACTTAGAATTACAAGAAACATGTCAAACTTAGAATTAAAAGAAAAATGTTAAACTTAGAATTAAAAGAAAAATGTTAAACTTAGAATCACAAGAAAAATTTCAAACTTAGACTTACAAGAACATTTTTAAACTTATAATTACAAGAAAAATGTCAAACTTACAATTCAAAGAAAAATGTTGAATTACAAGAAACAATTTTAAATTTAGAATTACAAGAAAATGCCAACCTTAGAATTACAAGAAAAATATCATACTTAGAATTACAAGAAAATGCCAACCTTAGAATTACAAGAAACATTTCAAACTTAGAATTAAAAGAAAATTGTTAAACTTAGATTTACAAGAAAAGTGTTAAATATAGAATTACAAGAAAAATGTCAAACTTAGAATTACAAGAAAAATGTCAAACTTAGAACTACAAGAAAAATGTCAAACTTAGAATTACAAGAAACCTTTTAAACTTAGAATTACAAAAAAAAATCAAACTTAGAATTACAAGAAAAATGTCAAACTTAGAATCACAAGAAAAATGTCAAACTTAGAATTACAAGAACATTTTTAAACTTACAATTACAGGAAAAAATTAAAACAATTACAGGGAAAAATTTAAAACAGAATTAAAGGAAAATGGTTTAACTTAGAATTACAAGAAAAATGTCAAACTTAGAATTACAAGAAAAATGTCAAAGGCAAGGCAAGGCAAGGCAAGGCAAGGCAAGTTTATTTATATAGCACATTTCATACACAGTGGTAATTCAAAGTGCTTTACATAGAAGAAATAAAAATAAAAATAATTACATAGATAATAAAAGAAATAAGAATAATTAAAACAGTTTAGAAAATAAAATACGGTGCAAACAGTCGGACGAACAGTGGCACAGTGCTCATTCAGTAAATGCAAAGCTAAGCAGTGGTAATTCAAAGTGCTTTACATAGAAGAAATTAAAATAATCAAAAGAAATAAGAATAATTAAAACCGTGTCTGAGATGGAAGTGATTGAGAAACTAAGAATTACAAGAAACAATTTTAAACTTAGAATTACAAGAAAATGCCAACCTTTGAATTACAAGAAAAATATCATACTTAGAATTACAAGAAAATGCCAACCTTAGAATTACAAGAAACATTTCAAACTTAGAATTAAAAGAAAATTGTTAAACTTAGATTTACAAGAAAAGTGTTAAATATAGAATTACAAGAAAAATGTCAAACTTAGAATTACAAGAAAAATGTCAAACTTAGAACTACAAGAAAAATGTCAAACTTAGAATTACAAGAAACCTTTTAAACTTAGAATTACAAGAAAAATGTCAAACTTAGAATCACAAGAAAAATGTGAAACTTAGAATTACAAGAACATTTTTAAACTTACAATTACAGGAAAAATTTAAAACAATTACAGGGAAAAATTTAAAACAGAATTAAAGGAAAATGGTTTATAGAATATAGAATTACAAGAAAATTGTTAAACTTAGATTTACAAGAAAAGTGTTAAATATAGAATTACAAGAAAAATGTCAAACTTAGAATTACAAGAAAAATGTAAAACTTAGAACTACAAGAAAAATGTCAAACTTAGAATTACAAGAAAAATGTCAAACTTAGAATTACAAGAAAAAATGTCAAACTTAGAATTACAAGAAAAAATGTCAAACTTAGAATTACAAGAAACCTTTTAAACTTAGAATTACAAGAAAAATTCAAACTTAGAATTAAAAGAAACATGTTAAACTTAGAATCAAAAGAAAAATTTTAAACTTAGAATCACAAGAAAAATGTCAAACTTAGAATTACAAGAAAAATGTCAAACTTAGAATTACAAGAAAAGAGTGAAACTTAGAATTACAGGAAAAATTGAAAACAATTACAGGAAAATGGTTAAACTTAGAATTACAAGAAAAATGTCAAACTTAGAATTACAAGAAAAATGTCAAACTTAGAATTACAAGAAAAATTTTAAACTTAGAATTACAAGAAACCTTTTAAACTTAGAATTACAAGAACATTTTCAAACTTAGAATTAAAAGAAAAATGTTAAACTTAGAATTAAAAGAAAAATGTTAAACTTAGAATCACAAGAAAAATTTCAAACTTAGAATCACAAGAAAAATGTTAAACTTAGAATTAAAAGAAAAATGTTAAACTTAGAATCACAAGAAAAATTTCAAACTTAGAATTACAAGAAAATTGTTAAACTTAGAATTACAAGAAACCTTTCAAACTTAGAATTACAAGAAACAATTTTAAACTTAGAATTACAAGAAAATGTCAACCTTAGAATTACAAGAAAAATATCATACTTAGAATTACAAGAAACATTTCAAACTTAGAATTACAAGAAAATTGTTGAACTTAGATTTACAAGAAAAGTGTTAAATATAGAATTACAAGAAAAATGTCAAAATTAGAATTACAAGAAAAATGTCAAACTTAGAATTACAAGAAACATGTCAAACTTAGAATTACAAGAAAAAATGTCAAACTTAGAATTACAAGAAACCTTTTAAACTTAGAATTACAAGAAAATTTTAAACTTAGAATTAAAAGAAAAATGTTAAGCTTAGAATCACAAGAAAAATGTAAAACTTAGAATTACAAGATAAATGTAAAACTTAGAATTACAAGAAAAGTGTCAAACTTAGAATTACAAGAACATTTTTAAACTTAGAATTACAGGAAAAATTTCAAACAATTACAGGGAAAAATTTCAAACAGAATTACAAGAAAATGGTTAAACTTAGAATTACAAGAAAAATGTTGAACTTAGAATTACAAGAAACAATTTTAAACTTAGAATTACAAGAAATTATTTTTAAATTGCAAGTTCAAAACAGAATTTAGACAAAAAAAAAATCAAAATCAAAAATCAGAAAGAAATGTCTAAATTGCAGTGGCGGGCCGTGCATTTCAGACCTAGGCCTTCAGTGATGTCCACCCTGAATTAATACTTTTTAATAGTGTAGCAGCGCACGCACGCACATACTCTCTATAATTGTTATGAAATTCCTGTTTTTATTTTGCACCGGCAGTTAAAGGGTTAATTGAGTTATTGAGTTTGCGAAAGGCCGGGTAGAGAGAAACGAGCGAGTGAGTTCGGCTTTTGTGTACAGTGGTTCTTGCGTTCGGATTATAAATTCAGAAACGGATCCTCATCCCTGTCTTATATCCTTCAATGGCTACAAGTATTAATGTTTGAAAAAATTAAGGTGTTTCGATCATAAATTTACAATAAAAATTAGGAAGAAAATCATATTCAGCACGGACAAAACCGGGGGCAAAAAATGCATTATACTCTCCAAAACTGATTATTTTTTACACAAAATCCATCCTAAATTCTTTCCTCAAAAAGACTTGAATTACTTGGTTGTACAGGTTGTCTGTGTTTTTCACTCCCAACAACCTTTTCTATCGCCATCGAGGCTAATGTGCTGAAAGTCGAGTCTGTCCCGTCGTATTTCTGTCATAAGTTTTAATTCGCTTTAGTGCTGAGAGTGTCTGCTCGACAGAAGCAGTAACGTTAAACAGGGAAAACACCGCAAAACATGACGATGTGTAAGGTTACAGCCGACACAAGCTCTCACACAGATTTATGAACAATATCATTGAGATCAGCGGGACTTTTGCCTTCAAAATCAGTCCTGGCATAACTTTACATTGCAGTCTGTTCTGTTTTTACCCGGACAGATCGATAGAGGTCCGAGACTCTGCGTAAGCTGGATAAGATATTTTTTCCCGGTAGGTTTGAACCTGCTGGTGGTCGAGGAAGGAAATAAACATGAATTTGTGGGTTGAAAAACTATTAAATCTACAGGTATTTTAGTTTACACAGTTCGCAACAGATGCGGTTAGCTAGCTCTGACTACCAGTAATAATAGTACACGCTCTGACCATCCAATCAAAGGGCGTGGAAATGCCTACGTTATTGTACGCCTGCTAGATGGCCCCGGTGCAATCAACTCGATATCTGATTGGCTGATTAAATCTGACCGATTATCTGATTGGTTAAAGCAACAGTTTCATTGCCATTCATTTAAGCTACAGGCACCCGCACTATCGATTCTGAAGGCCTCGAGGCAGATATATTTGACCCTGGCAACACATGATGACTGAAATATGATTGGATAAAAGCACTAAAATAAATATACACTACTGGAAGCAGCGCAAACAAGAGAAAAGCTATGAAATTATGAGAACGGACTATTGGGAATAATTTAATACTCATTCATAAAAAAAATAATATTAAAGTGCAAGTCAGTGATTCTCATAGTGTTTAGGCCAGCAGAGAGGGCCTTGCTGGCCCTGACGGCCCACCACTGCTAAATTGTGAGACTTAAACTTAGAATTCTATGAAACATTTCTAATTTGAGAGATGTAAATGTATATTCTGAGAAAAAAAGGTCAGAATTGTGAGATTAAAAGTTGCAGAAAACCTGTGCAATCAGAGTCCTGTCTCTCTGTTCCTGAGGTGTGTGTGTGTGACCGTGACGCAGCGTAAACACACACTCTTCAGCTCTATAGTGTGAAGCTCACACTCGGTTTCCCAGCGTTTGCACTAGAAACTAATCAACACTGACCTTGATGTGAACCTAATCAACATCTCATTAATCGGAGCATCTCTGTCCTGTAACCGCGAGCTAACTCACAGTGTGCCTGACTAATCCACACGACACCTCATCAGCTCATCATGATCCTGTACACGATAAGTGCCGTCTATATATATACAGGCAAACCAAACATTACTCAGACACCAGATATGATTATTGGTATGTTGTTACTAGTGTGTGCAGGACACTATAGTTCATTCTGTAAGTGAGGAGAGCAGAATACAGTAAACTGAGACATATTATACCCCAAAACTCTTCATACAGCGACTACCAGTGACATTATCCAGACACTCTGAGCTGATCATGTTCTGCTGAAGGATGGACTAAACCTGTCAGATATCAACTGAGTTCTGCTCATATTTCATCACCGTTCTCTACACTATAGCGAATAAACTGATGATGTGAGAGATGTTGAAGGAGTCTGAATACAGGTTGGTTTGACTGTATATACTGTATATTTTTGTGTGTGTGTGTGTTTGTGTGTGTGTGTGTTTATTTTTAAAGCATGTGTGTGTGTGTTTATTTTTAAAGCATGTGTGTGTGTGTTTATTTTTAAAGCATGCGTGTGTGCGTGTGTGTGTGTGTAGAGTTCTCACCTTTATATGAGGCGTAGTCCCTCTTGAGTCCTTCGCTGACGTCAGAGTCGCTGTCGTTGACGTCACTGTCTCCTTTCCCGCTGTCCTTCCCACTGATCTGAGGATCTCGGAGCGCAACCGTCATCATGGAGTTCCCCTTCCACACTGCGAGCGGTCGAGCGCCGTCTCTGCCGTACCCCGGGAGAGTGGAGTATCCCTGCGGAGACACGGCTCATCCTCGTGAGGGACAGTCATGACAGAGGTCTCGTTTCCTGATCAACGGTTAATGCATTCACACACACACACACACACACACACACACACACACACACACACACACACACACACTGACACACTGACACACACACACACACACACACACACAGACACACACAGACACACACACACACACACACACACTGACACACTGACACACACACACACACACACACTGACACACTGACACACACTGACACACACACACACACACACTGACACACACACACACACACACACTCACACACACACACACACACACACACACTGACACACACTGACACACACACACACACACACTGACACACACACACACACTGACACACACACACACACACACACACACACACACACACACACTTACATCTATGTCCCCCGCCGGGCTCCTGTACGAGCTCTTGAAGGTGTGTGTGGTGTCGGTGAACACTTCCCCGGTCGCCTGGACACTGCTGTGGAGTTTCTCCGGAGAGCCGGAGTGAAGCGTGTGTGTGTGAGTGTGTGTGTCGAACACACTCGCGGTCCGGTTGGAGATGATGGAGACGGTGTTGGTGTCGGTCGAGTACGGAACATCCACCGGGTCCGTGCGGTCAGCGCACCGCTTCTGAACGCTCTTGCGACTCTTGCACAGGATGTACGATAGCACCGCCAGACACAGCAGCGAGGAGCTCGTGAGGCCCGCGATCAGCGCGAGCGTCCAGCGGCCCGGCTCCTCGTCCGGCTCCTCGTAGAAGTTCCCGTTCGCCGGCGCGGACTCGGTGAGAGTGAAGTGCACGGTGGCCGTCGAGGTCTGCGGCGGGTGGCCGTTATCGTTAACCGTCACTACGACTCTCCACATGTCGAACTCATCGTAAGCGATCTTGCGATTGATATATATCTCTCCCGTATTCGGATCGATCGCGAATCCAAAATCGCCTCCGTCGTAAAGTTTATAAGTGAGTTCTGCGTTCAGACCGGCGTCTGGGTCGTTAGCGGTGACTCGGGTCACGATGTACCCGACCGGCGCGTCTCTGGGCAGCGCGAGCTCCGCGGATCCGTTATTGAGGAGCGTTGGGTGCGTTATAACCGGCGCGTTGTCGTTCTGATCAACTATATTGATAACGAGAACGGCGTTGTTGTGAAGCTGCGGCCATCCTCTGTCGCTCGCGTGCACACGCAGATCCAGCCTCCGCGTGACCTCGTGATTGAAGCTTTGCAGCGCGTACACGTTTCCCGCCTGATTCATGATGGCGAACCGGGAAACGGTATTCGTGTCCGAGTCGAGAAGCTCGTAGGTTATTTCCCCGTTCAACCCGGAGTCCTGATCGCTGGCCAAAATCGTTGTGATGTACGTTCCTGGAAGTT
>NC_136882.1:40887532-40900032 GCF_949152265.1 Phoxinus phoxinus
ACTGGGACCCATCACACAGGCACATGGCTTCTCTTACCACTGCTATGCTGCTGACACACAGACACACACACACACACACACACACACACACACACACACACAGACACACACACACACAGACACACACACACACACACACACACACACACACACACACACACACACACACACACACACACACACACACACACACAGACACACCACAGGGGTTCCTCAGGGTTCAGTGCTGGGACCGCTCCTCTTCTCCATGTACACCACATCACTGGGACCCATCACACAGGCACATGGCTTCTCTTACCACTGCTATGCTGCTGACACACACACACACACACACACACACACACACACACACACACACACACACACACACACACACACACAGACACACACACACAGACACACACACACAAACACACACACACACACACACACACAGACACACCACAGGGGTTCCTCAGGGTTCAGTGCTGGGACCGCTCCTCTTCTCCATGTACACCACATCACTGGGACCCATCACACAGGCACATGGCTTCTCTTACCACTGCTATGCTGCTGACACACACACACACACACACACACACACACACACACACACACACACACACACACATACACACACACACACACACACACACACACACACACACACACACACACACACACACACACACACACATAGACAGACACACACAGACACACCACAGGGGTTCCTCAGGGTTCAGTTCTGGGACCGCTCCTCTTCTCCATTTACACCACATCACTGGGACCCATCATACAGACACATGGTTTCTCTTACCATTGCTATGCTGATGACACCCAGCTCTACCTCTCATCTCCACCTGATGATCCCACAGTAGCTACACGTATCTCAAGCTGTCTGGCGGACATCTCGGCATGGATGAAGGAACATCACCTGCAGCTCAACCTGGCAAAGACTGAGCTTCTCGTCCTCCCTGCCAATCCGTCTCTACAGCACGAATTCACTATCCAGCTAGATTCAACTTTAATCACCCCATCAAGGTCGGTCAGAAACCTTGGAGTAACATTTGATGAGCATCTGACCTTCACAGACCACATCACAAAGACGATCATGCAGGTTTGCACTGCACAACATCAGGAAGATCAGGCCCTTCCTAACTGAGCATGCAACACAACTTCTCGCCCAGGCCTTGGTTATCTCTAGGCTTGATTACTGCAATGCTCTTCTGGCCGGTCTTCCATCATGTGCAACTAAACCTCTACAAATGATCCAGAATGCTGCAGCCCGTCTTGTCTTCAACGAGCCCAAAAGGGCCCACGTCACTCCTCTGTTCATCTCTCTGCACTGGCTACCACTCGCTGCTCGCATCAAGTTCAAGGCATTGAGGCTTGCTTACAGATCGACCACAGGCTCAGCTCCCTCCTACTTTCACTCGCTCCTACGAGTCTACATCCCTACCAGAAGCCTGCGATCGGCCAATGAGCGACGGCTCGTGGTACCATCACAGAGAGCCACAAAATCACTCTCCAGAACATCATCATCATCATCGGGTCCCTGCTGCTCTCCACACACTCTCTACTGGACATCGAATGTTATGAATGTCTTTACTGTCACTTGTGAAAGGTAGTGTGTGTGACGGTGTTAATATGGTGAGATTGATCCTCTCAGTGAGACTGAGTACATACTTCCACAGATGAAGCTGAAGGCTTGATTGACAGCTGGACGTTTTTCATGTTCAGCTTCTCTTCTCTCAGACTGAGGGATTCCACTTAAAGTCTCTCAGAACACATGCCATCCCAGGTGTGTGTGTGTGTGTGTGTGTGTGTGTGTGTGTGTGTGTGTGTGTAAGTCTCAGGTGTGTGTGTGTTAGTGTGTGTGTGTGTGTGTCTCAGGTGTGTGTGTGTGTGTGTGTGTGTGTGTGTGTGTGTGTCTCAGGTGTGTGTGTGTGTGTGTGTCAGGTGTGTGTGTGTGTGTGTATGTGTGTGTGTGTGTGTGTGTGTGTGTGTGTGTGTGTGTGTGAGTCTCAGGTGAGAACGCTGAGCTGAAAGTGTCAGCTTATTAACAGAAAGATCAAAGCCTATCAATCCTCTGTTGTGTGTGAAGAGAAGAACATCTCTGTGTTAGTGTGTGTGTGTGTGTGTGTGTGTGTGTGTGTGTGTGTGTGTGTGTGTGTGTGTGTGTGTGTTTCAAAGTTTCAAACAGGTTAAATCTCATGAGGAACCAGCGGATCATTTACAGGAGACAATAAAGATGCTGAAGTCTTCCCGTGATCCTCTCGAACCTTCGGTTGTTCCATAGAGACTGAAGGAGAAGCAGAGATTAATAATGTGAGGAGAGATTAATAATGTGAGGAGTGATTAATAATCTGAGGAGAGATTAATAATGTGAGGAGAGATTAATAATGTGAGGAGTGATTAATAATCTGAGGAGAGATTAATAATGTGAGGAGTGATTAATAATGTGATGAGAGATTAATAATCTGAGGAGAGATTAATAATGTGAGGAGAGATTAATAATCTGAGGAGAGATTAATAATGTGAGGAGAGATTAATAATGTGAGGAGTGATTCATAATGTGAGGAGTGATTAATAATGTGAGGAGAGATTAATAATCTGAGGAGAGATTAATAATGTGAGGAGTGATTAATAATGTGAGGAGTGATTAATAATCTGAGGAGAGATGAATAATCTGAGGAGAGATTAATAATGTGAGGAGTGATTAATAATCTGAGGAGAGATTAATAATGTGAGGAGTGATTAATAATCTGAGGAGAGATTAATAATGTGAGGAGTGATTAATAATGTGAGGAGAGATTAATAATCTGAGGAGTGATTAATAATGTGATTAATAATGTGAGGAGTGATTAATAATGTGATTAATAATGTGAGGAGTGATTAATAATGTGAGGAGTGATTAATAATGTGAGGAGAGATTAATAATGTGAGGAGTGATTAATAATGTGAGGAGAGATTAATAATGTGAGGAGTGATTAATAATGTGAGGAGAGATTAATAATGTGAGGAGTGATTAATAATCTGAGGAGAGATTAATAATGTGAGGAGTGATTAATAATGTGAGGAGAGATTAATAATGTGAGGAGTGATTAATAATCTGAGGAGAGATTAATAATGTGAGGAGTGATTAATAATGTGAGGAGTGATTAATAATCTGAGGAGTGATTAATAATCTGAGGAGAGATTAATAATGTGAGGAGAGATTAATAATCTGAGGAGTGATTAATAATCTGAGGAGAGATTAATAATGTGAGGAGTGATTAATAATCTGAGGAGAGATTAATAATGTGAGGAGTGATTAATAATGTGAGGAGTGATTAATAATGTGAGGAGTGATTAATAATGTGAGGAGAGATTAATAATCTGAGGAGATTCGCCCGTACGAGGGACTCTGACACTGCATATTATACAGGATCATTAGAGACGAGGACTTATTATTTTGTTATGTTTCTGAAACTCATGCTTACATTCATTTGATCAAAAATACAGTATATATTTAATCAACAGTATAAACCCAGACGGAATATAGGCTACTGTCACTTTAAGAGCGGCACTGATCTAATATACAGATACACATTACTTTTTCTTTCTCAACTGTTCTCGTTCACTTAACCGATGAGGATACTCGCTGTATACTCACTGTATACTCACTGTATACTCGCTGTATACTCACTGTATACTCACTGTATACTCGCTGTATACTCGCTGTATACTCACTGTATACTCACTGTATCACTGTATACTCGCTGTATACTCACTGTATACTCGCTGTATACTCGCTGTATACTCGCTGTATACTCACTGCTCACTGTATACTCACTGCTCTCTGTATACTCACTGCTCACTGTATACTCACTGTATACTCGCTGTATACTCACTGTATACTCACTGTATACTCACTGCTCACTGTACTCACTGTATACTCGCTGTATACTCGCTGTATACTCGCTGTATACTCGCTGTATACTCACTGCTCACTGTATACTCACTGCTCACTGTATACTCACTGCTCACTGTATACTCACTGTATACTCGCTGTATACTCACTGTATACTCACTGTATACTCGCTGTATACTCACTGTATACTCGCTGTATACTCACTGTATACTCACTGTATCACTGTATACTCGCTTTATACTCACTGTATACTCACTGTATCACTGTATACTCGCTGTATACTCGCTGTATACTCGCTGTATACTCGCTGTATACTCACTGTAGACTCGCTGTAGACTCACTGCTCACTGTATACTCACTGCTCACTGTATACTCACTGTATACTCACTGCTCACTGTATACTCACTGTATACTCGCTGTATACTCACTGTATACTCACTGCTCACTGTATACTCACTGTATACTCACTGTATACTCACTGTATACTCGCTGTATACTCACTGCTCACTGTATACTCACTGCTCACTGTATACTCACTGCTCACTGTATACTCACTGCTCACTGTATACTCACTGCTCACTGTATACTCACTGTATACTCACTGCTCACTGTATACTCACTGTATACTCGCTGTATACTCACTGTATACTCACTGCTCACTGTATACTCACTGTATACTCACTGTATACTCACTGTATACTCGCTGTATACTCGCTGTATACTCACTGCTCACTGTATACTCACTGCTCACTGTATACTCACTGCTCACTGTATACTCACTGTATACTCGCTGTATACTCACTGTATACTCACTGCTCACTGTATACTCACTGTATACTCACTGTATACTCACTGCTCACTGTATACTCACTGCTCACTGTATACTCACTGTATACTCGCTGTATACTCACTGTATACTCACTGCTCACTGTATACTCACTGTATACTCACTGTATACTCACTGCTCACTGTATACTCACTGTATACTCGCTGTATACTCACTGTATACTCACTGCTCACTGTATACTCACTGTATACTCACTGTATACTCACTGTATACTCGCTGTATACTCTCTGTATACTCACTGCTCACTGTATACTCACTGCTCACTGTATACTCACTGTACACTCACTGCTCGCTGTATACTCACTGTATACTCACTGTACACTCACTGTACACTCACTGTATACTCACTGTATACTCACTGTATACTCACTACTACACGCGCCAGGAACAGAACGAGCTTCCATCTTCTTGTGCTTGAATATTTAAATGATCATGTTTTCGTGATGATGCAGCGCTGGCCCGTCGACTTACTATCCTGAGCATCGTTCACGTTTCTTCATAATCATGCACTGTTAGTTCATAAACATATTACCGGCCAACCGCTTTCATTTCAGTGTGTGGACCTACTTTTTATTTTGTGTTCAGTTCATCATTTTTGTCTGCCATTTGCATTTTCTGTGTGTGTGTGTGTGTGAACCATTTTTGAGAAACAAATACATTCTTCAAATTCCTAAAAATTATGATTGTGGCTTAATTCTCATGGGAAAATGTGTGTCCCTCGGCCAAACGCTCTGAGAGCCGCTGGTTTATCTGGTAGTTGATCATTTTAATGTAATTTTTGTCTCTTTTTTAATGCGCATCGCTGGAGAACCTCATCATCAGGACTGAGGAGTGACGGCACGATCCGCTTCGACTGGAACAGAAATCCTTCCCATCTTCCCGAACCTTTGAACTGTGGGAAACAATCCCAGCGTTAGACGTTCTCCCCGTGCTCCACTAGCGCTCTGACACACACACACACACACACACACACACACACACACACACACACACACACACACACACACACACATACACACACACACACACACTCTATTACACATGGTGTGCCTTCACTGGTCCTGGCAGATCTGAGAGAGAGCGATATGGAAATCAAACCCAGTCCCAGTGAGATCTGTCAGGATTCACAGAACATAAGAGTTTCAGAGCGCTAGACATCCGTCATGAAGCACCAATCCAAATCTGGGTGAGCAGAATGAGACGAAATGATTAAATATGGATTAATAATCAGAAGGCACACAGACAGAGGATGAATGTGACTCTAAATATGCATCAAAGGAGCAGTGTTAGTGAATATTAATGAACGACAAGCCTTCGGCTCTCTGGAAACTTGACAAAAAAGCCCCACAACAAATCTAACACAGAGACAAATACTATATTTTCCCCATTTAATCATTTTTGCATGGCGGAAGAAAACAGCCGTCTTTATCACGCAGCACAACACACACAGCATATGAATGAGTTGCTTCGGTTCTTTAACATTCAAAAAGTCAAATCCAAATCCAACTTAATAACATTCAGCCGAACATTAAGTCGAGCTGCTCTATAAAGGCGGATGAACACATGCAGGACGCCACATCGCCGGACACATGTGGACATCTGGATCTGAGGCCGGCTGCGTCCCAAACCCTGAGCCGCCTACAGAGGGGACACTACACACACAACACCAGACCGGTGGACTCTTCATGAAGCACACGCAGGAGAGTAACAACACGATATAAAAATGAAATATTGAGCGTTTGTAGTTGAGCTGAGCTTCTGGGAATAGGCGCTGGTCCTCCTCTGATCTGGACACGGCCGGGAGAGCAGAAACACGGCCGTTAGCATAGAGCCGTTCTATAGTATTGATTTCATGCTATGGCAATAATAAATAAAAAAGAAAGGAGGAAATCGTGTTTCTGAAAGCGAACTCATTGGTATGGCAGTCGCAGATGATGTGAGCTGGCGCTGGATGAGGAAACCAGCTCGGTCTGCGGAAGGAGGACATCGGCACATTTACTGCATGTCAGAGTGACAGACACAAGATTGCTGGCTTTATTCTGAGGCTCGTCCTGATTGGCTGATTCGGAGCCAGACTCGTCCTGATTGGCTGATTCAGAGTCAGATTCAAGCATTCGGAGACAGGATTTTGAAAAGAATTCTCAAGGGTCCAAATTACAGGGCATGAAAACAAATCTCACACACACACACACACACACACACACACACACACACACACACACACACACACACACACACACACACACACACACACACACACACACACACACACACACACACTAAAGAATCAGGTTATAGATCTTCAGTTCTCAGTCACTCTCTCAGGCATCAGTGCTGACGTCTCTAATAAACTCTGCAAAGCTTCTCGGTTCCTGCTGAGATTTCACATCAATTCTTCATTGGTCCGCCACTCAGCTGCTATCACTCACACACACACACACACACACACACACACACACACACACACACACACACACACACACACACACACACACACACACACACACAGTACGTTATTATCCTCGACAGAAAAATGTAGTTAATATAATATATCAGATTATTCATTATCTGACTACTTTCTGACCTAAGTGTCGCATAGATTTGATTATTTTGTATCATATTTATATAAGAAAATATATTATATTTAAAAAAAAAACTAAAATACAGAATATACTGTAGATAAAAAGTCTATATATATATATATATAAAATATTCGATTTGATTACTGTAACCACATGAAGAACTGGTGTTTGTGAGCCGATTAAAAGCTAATAAATGTATCATAATTAAAAAAATAATGCAAATAAGCATAATATACGATATAATTGTGTCTATCTTCAGTCACTGTTCTTCTACATGTATCTTGATTTAGAATGTTGATCTGTGCTGTAAAACGAGACACGCAGCATTTACAGTGTGAAACTACATTTGAGTTGTAAAGCTCTTGAGGTCTAGTGTAGAATAATAGGCCATTGTTTGATTGCCTTTATTAAGAATGTATTCCGTTCTGAACACTGTGTTTGTTGGAGCTCAGATCACACGCGGGACTGAAGAGAGAAGGCTTTATTCTGCTGGAGAGAGCGAGCGCTCAGACTTCAGATCTCTCTGGCCAGAGTCAAAATATAATCGCTCTCAGAAACAGAAGACAGAGCGAGAGTCGGAGGAACAGAACGGTGAACAATGCAGAGAGAACGAGACAGAATGGGACCGAGAGAGAGACTGATGAGTCTCGACACACAACATCTCTCTCGACACGACCTCACCGCCACCAGTGTGTGTGTGTGTGTGTGTGTGTGTGTGTGTGTGTGTGTGTGTGTGTGTGTGTGTGTGTGTGTGTGTGTGAGAGAGAGACTGATGAGTCTCGACACACAACATCTCTCTCTCGACACGACCTCAACACCAGAGGTCACAGACGTGATGGAAAAAGGCTCAATTACTGAGAATATCACTCTAGTTCTGTGTCCAAAACTACTGGCGTAGTAACTACTCACCACATACTAGCATAGGCCCGCTACTCTTAATATTTCCCTCTTATCTTTCTATGGAAAAATACGAGTAGTATGTTAGTTTGCCATTCAGAATTCACTGATTAGTGAAGCTTGGATACGTACCAAAAACCTTTAAGCTAGCTATGATTAAACCGCTTGTTAAAAAAACGCAACTTGATCCTACAAAACTAGTCAATTACAGGCCGATCTCTAATCTGCCATTTCTGTCAAAGATATTAGAAAAAGCAGTATCCTCACAACTGTGTTCCTTTCTTGAAAGAAATGATATCTGAGGATTTTCAGTCCGGATTTAGACCGTACCATAGTACCGAGACCGCTCTCGTTAGAGTCACACCTGATTTGCTCTTATCATCCGATCGTGGTTGTGTCTCTCTATTAGTGTTACTGGATCTTAGTGCTGCATTTGACACCATTGACCACAACATCCTTTTAAATAGACTCGAACATGATGTTGGCATTAGTGGAATTGCACTAGCATGGTTTAAATCACACTTATCTGACCGTTATCAGTTTGTAGCAGTAAATGAAGAGATGTCTTATCAATCACAAGTTCAGTATGGCGTACCACAAGGCTCAGTACTAGGACCGCTGCTGTTCACTCTGTACATGCTACCATTAGGAGATATCATTAGGAAACATGGAATTAGCTTTCACTGTTATGCCGACGATACTCAGCTGTATATTTCTTCAAAACCTGACGAAACCTACCAATTCACAAAATTAACGGAATGCATAGCTGATATAAAAAACTGGATGACGAGTAATTTCCTACTACTAAATTCAGAAACAACTGAGATTCTAATTATTAGACAAAAAACTTCCACACGTAATAACCTACAGTACTGTCTAACACTTGATGATGCTCTGTTAAGTCTTCGTCGTCGGTTAGGAACCTGGGTCTGTGTGTGTGTGTGTGTGTGTGTGTGTGTGTGTGTGTGTGTGTGTGTGTGTGCTCTTTGATACCAATCTTTCATTTGAAAGTCACGTGTCTAGTATCTGTAAAACCGCTTTCTTCCATCTTAGAAATATATCTAAATTACGTCATATGCTCTCACTGAAAAATGCGGAACAATTAGTTGATGCGTTCATGAGCTCAAGGCTAGATTATTGTAATGCTCTACTGGGTGGTTGCCCTGCACGCTTAATAAACAAACTACAGCTAGTTCAAAACGCAGCAGCTCGAGTTCTTACTAGAACCAGCAAGTATGACCAAATTAGCCCCGTTCTGTCAACACTGCATTGGCTGCCTATTAAACATCGTATACATTTTAAAATATTGCTGATCACTTACAAAGCACTAAATGGTTTAGCTCCGCAGTGCTTGAGCGAGCTCTTAACGCATTATAGTCCTTCGCGTCTACTGCCATCTCACAACTCCGGCCAGTTAATAATACCTAGAATATCAGAATCGACTGCTGGCGGTAGATCCTTTTCCTATTTAGCACCAAAACTCTGGAACAGTCTTGTTCCGATGTCACCGCAGTGCTGAAGTGCCGACTAGCCTCTCCCTATGGAGGATCCCTTTACCACTCTATAGATAATGCGTTGTGGGAAAATTCGCCTCTCATATCTACCCTGAAGTGATAAAATAAAATAAAACTCTGTATCAAATTTATAGGCAGGACACGTAGTTTAAGGCTTGGTTTGTAGAGAATTACAAACATGCGCACATATATTCAAACGCACATAACTATAGAATTAATTCTTGATGCGCACGTGAGCGCCATCAGTGTTTCTCACAGGTTCAGTTTAAAGTCTGTGTAGAGAGAACGCTGTCGTCTTAGCGGCCCCTAATTGAATAACTAATGATCATTTCGACGGAAGTGAATCAATCAAAACTAACTTTAGCTGGAAAATATCTTTATTCAAGAACCGCTATAAAGCCAAAACAATCTGTTACCTTAAATTATACGTTTATCTCTGTAAAGCAGATTTGAAACAATCTACATTGTTAAAAGCGCTATATAAATGAAGATGACTTGACTTGGAAACCAGGGGTGCAGCCAATAAACGGGGTTGACGCGAATAAGCCCCGCCCACTATGATGAATAGGCCCACCCAGTTTTTATACAAATATTATATTTATTCAAGTATTGTTGTTTCATTGATTCTAATACAATTACAAGCATGATTACAACTTCTTAAATCCTATAATAAATGAAATGTGTTTTTGGATAAGACTTGATTAGTTTGATTGACATCTGTGTTATCCAATTATTAGCGTTTAATCGAGCGTCTCGTGCATTTCGTGCCTGGGTGAGTTGGTGTGCGTTCATCCGTCCGTTTATAATTTTTTGTTTTGTGTTAGAAAATATTAGAAAACAGCAAGAATGTTTAACAAAGTTATGTTTCGATATAGATACAAAATAAATAATGAAAAAAACTGGCGGGAGAGAACGTCCGCCTCAGCCCTCAGATAACGGCCGCACTTTTCAAATCCAAGAAGCCCGGGAGTCTGCGCATCTTTCTGGAGCAGGTGAGCCGTTTTCTTCCCGAATCACGACTATTTTTGTGTTGTCTTGTGTGTGAACGAGTGTAGCTGGTGATGTTGTATGACTTGCTAATTGACTGTTGAAAAAGTTAACGTCTGTGTTTTGTGAATTTCGTAATAGTTGAGGAAACGTATTAGCGACATCTCTCTACACAGCTTTCGGATCTAACTTTATAGTTTGAGTATTGTAATCTTCAACAGTATATAGTGATTGAGACTTGTGAATATATTTAGCTTATGTTGATGACACGGGACTAAGTTACGCGAATCAATGAATCGGAGCTCCAAAGTCACGCGGTTTCAGCCGCTAGGGGGCGATGATCTCCGAGAACGCGTTAACCTCTGTGTGTTAGTGTTGTATAGACCTTTATACATGTCTATGGTGTTGTAGCTGTTAAGTTCATAGGCCCTGTCCCAAATGGCACACTCCGGACTTGTGGACTTCCTCAGAGTCCACACTTTGGTGACGTCATGTAGTGCAGACCTATAGGGCCCTTGGTGCGAGTCCACGAGGGCGCATTGAGAGATATTTTTGGGACAGACTCGATCGCCACGCCGGAAATAGGAAGACGGTCCGGTTGTTGTTTAAATATTATATTTCTACATTTACATATGACTCAGTAAAGCCTGACATTCGGTTATATTTATTTAATTAAGCATAATGCGATCGTAGCCTATTATTCAGTGCGCTATTTATGTTTATATTAAATATAAATATATATTTATATTTATGTTTGAGACATCAACCACTGGTTGATGACCATAATGTTTGTATAAACTGTAGGTAATAACTGGCAAAATGTACACATAGGTTATAAAAATAATGATATTTACACTTAAATATTTTCTTCTCATCCATGTTAACATGAGTCAAAGCTCCTCCCATTCGTTGTCTGATTGGCCTTTCGCAAATTCGCAAGGATTCCTGGGTAGTTAAAGTGCGTGAAGCCTGCATCCATGCGGGCTTCGCGGAAGACCGCTTCAAGGGTACAAAGGGGGCGCTGCTGAGCACACTTCAGAGCGTTAAAATGATGAATGGGACGGCCTACGGACTCGTAGACTCAGCGAGCACGCGCAATTTAAGTCCACGAGACCGAAAGTCCACATCAAGTGTGCCATTTGGGACAGGGCCATAGATGTGGCCTTTTCCAGAGGACACTGGCACAGCAAGCAGACTAAAATATTCAAAAACTGTTTCTGCTGCACTCCAAACATAAATATGCCATACTCTGCTGTTCAATATATTCATAACTCCCTCGGATGATTCCTGTTCTGATCAGCAGGTGCAGAAAAACTCTCTATTATAAATGACAGAGCGAATAAAGAAAAGAGTCCCAGCACTTCTGTGATAATATGAATATTTGTAATACAGAAATAATGATAGGCTACTGTGTGGTCATAACTAAACCTGCACTAACACAGATATCTGGTGAGATTTACACAGGTTTAATAGACACACACATTTAGGAATATGATTATAACACACTAGCACACTAACACACACTAACACACTAGCACACTAACACACACTAGCACACTAACACACACTAACACACTAGAACACTAACACACACTAGCACACTAACACACACTAGCACACTAACACACACTAGCACACTAGCACACTAACACACACTAGCACACTAACACACACTAGCACACTAACACACACTAGCACACTAACACACACTAGCACACTAACACACACTAGCACACTAACACACACACTAGCACACTAACACACACTAACACACACTAGCA
>NC_136882.1:40902532-40910032 GCF_949152265.1 Phoxinus phoxinus
TCGGTGTAACTCTGGCCTGAATAACAGGATTAAAGTCTCGGGGTTTCAGTCTCAAAGCAAGCCTGCATTTACATATTCATAAGCAACATTGGATTATTCAAATTTCTTCAGTAAATCGGAAGTAATTTGTGACATGACAATTTGACTTACACTTTTATTAAGAGCGGGTGCCAGCACACACACTCCTGATGTGCATCCAGGCTTTCTCACAGAAGTGCCGCTTCACACACATAGATGGCGCTCTTGTGTAGTTTATCATCATCATCATCATCATCATCATCATCAGGGAAGAATCACTCAGAATAACTGCCAATAAATAAGTGGGTCATATGTATCCAAAAATCAAAAGAAAAGCAAGATAATTTGCACAAGAAGCTGTGGACCACTGAGATGCCTTCCAGACACACTCTCATTACCATAATGCAAACATTAATACAAACACTGAATGCAGCAATACAGTAATGCACTGCAAAACATCACAATCTCACAAGCACTAATATCTAAACATTCTTAAATCAATTTTAAATATATTTAGCAATTTTGAGAAATAACGTTTTTATAAATAAAGTCAGAATTGCGAGAAGTTGACTTACAATTTTAACTTTATCTCAGAATTTCGTGTTTATATCTTGAAATACTGACTTTATAACATGCATAACATGCAATTGGGAATTAATATCTCATGTGTTATGAAGTCAGAATTGTGAGTTGAAAAGTCGCAATTCCCTTTTTTATGTTTTATTCTGTGGCGAAAACAAGCTTCCATAATTCCTAATTAATATCAGTATAAGTTAAATTCCTATTTTTTGTTCGTTTGCATTGCATTATAGTGATGAGAATTTTAAAACACTTAATTGTCATGAAAATAATGTTCCTTTCTTTATGGGAAATATAATTTCTTAGCATTTTTAGGATGAAATATGAAACCATGTTCTTGACTGTTTTCATTAGATGCGTCCCATAAGGCCTTTTGGAAGACTAATATATGCTAATATATGCATGGTTATGTGTGTGTCTTCTGTATGTTCTCTTCTCTGCCATTGGCTGTTCTCTGCGGCCCGTTCAGTGGTTCTGGAGCTGATGTGGTTCTGGAGCTGATGTGGTTCTGGAGCTGATGTGGATCTGGAGCTGATGTGGTTTAACCTGATGTGGTTCTGGAGCTGATGTGGTTCTGGAGCTGATGTGGTTCTGGAGCTGATGTGGTTCTGGAGCTGATGTGGTTCTGGAGCTGATGTGGTTCTGGAGCTGATGTGGTTCTGAAGCTGATGTGGTTCTGGAGCTGGTGTGGTTCTGGAGCTGATGTGGTTCTGGAGCTGATGTGGTTCTGGAGCTGGTGTGGTTCTGAAGCAGTGATGTGGTTCTGGAGCTGATGTTCTGGAGCTGATGTGGTTCTGGAGCTGATGCGGTTTAACCTGATGTGGTTCTGGAGCTGATGTGGATCTGGAGCTGATGTGGTTTAACCTGATGTGGTTCTGGAGCTGATGTGGTTCTGGAGCTGATGTGGTTCTGGAGCTGATGTGGTTCTGGAGCTGATGTGGTTCTGGAGCTGATGTGGATCTGGAGCTGATGTGGTTCTGGAGCTGATGTGGATCTGGAGCTGATGTGGTTTAACCTGATGTGGTTCTGGAGCTGATGTGGTTCTGGAGCTGATGTGGTTCTGGAGCTGATGTGGTTCTGGAGCTGATGTGGTTCTGGAGCTGATGTGGTTCTGAAGCTGATGTGGTTCTGGAGCTGGTGTGGTTCTGGAGCTGATGTGGTTCTGGAGCTGATGTGGTTCTGGAGCTGGTGTGGTTCTGAAGCAGTGATGTGGTTCTGGAGCTGATGTTCTGGAGCTGATGTGGTTCTGGAGCTGATGCGGTTTAACCTGATGTGGTTCTGGAGCTGATGTGGATCTGGAGCTGATGTGGTTTAACCTGATGTGGTTCTGGAGCTGATGTGGTTCTGGAGCTGATGTGGTTCTGGAGCTGATGTGGTTCTGGAGCTGATGTGGTTCTGGAGCTGATGTGGATCTGGAGCTGATGTGGTTCTGAAGCTGATGTGGTTTTGGAGCTGATGTGGTTCTGGAGCTGATGTGGATCTGAAGCTGATGTGGTTCTGGAGCTGATGTGGTTCTGGAGCTGATGTGGTTCTGGAGCTGATGTGGTTCTGGAGCTGATGTGGTTCTGGAGCTGATGTGGTTCTGGAGCTGATGTGGTTCTGAAGCTGATGTGGATCTGGAGCTGATGTGGTTCCGGAGCTGATGTGGATCTGGAGCTGATGTGGTTCTGAAGCGGTGATGTGGTTCTGGAGCTGATGTGGTTCTGAAGCGGTGATGTGGTTCTGGAGCTGATGTGGTTCCGGAGCTGATGTGGTTCTGGAGCTGATGTGGTTCTGGAGCTGATGTGGTTCCGGAGCTGATGTGGTTCTGGAGCTGATGTGGTTCTGGAGCTGATGTGGTTCCGGAGCTGATGTGGTTCCGGAGCTGATGTGGTTCTGGAGCTGATGTGGTTCTGAAGCTGATGTGGTTCCGGAGCTGATGTGGTTCCGGAGCTGATGTGGTTCTGGAGCTGATGTGGTTTTGGAGCTGATGTGGTTCTGGAGCTGATGTGGTTCCGGAGCTGATGTGGTTCTGGAGCTGATGTGGTTCTGGAGCTGATGTGGTTCTGGAGCTGATGTGGTTCTGAAGCTGATGTGGTTCTGGAGCTGATGTGGTTCTGAAGCTGATGTGGATCTGGAGCTGATGTGGTTCCGGAGCTGATGTGGTTCTGGAGCTGATGTGGTTCTGAAGCTGATGTGGTTCTGGAGCTGATGTGGTTCTGAAGCTGATGTGGATCTGGAGCTGATGTGGTTCTGGAGCTGATGAGGTTCTGGAGCTGATGTGGATCTGGAGCTGATGTGGTTCTGAAGCGGTGATGTGGTTCTGGAGCTGATGTGGTTCTGAAGCGGTGATGTGGTTCTGGAGCTGATGTGGTTCCGGAGCTGATGTGGTTCTGGAGCTGATGTGGTTCTGGAGCTGATGTGGTTCCGGAGCTGATGTGGTTCTGGAGCTGATGTGGTTCTGGAGCTGATGTGGTTCCGGAGCTGATGTGGTTCTGGAGCTGATGTGGTTCTGAAGCTGATGTGGTTCTGGAGCTGATGTGGTTCTGAAGCTGATGTGGATCTGGAACTGATGTGGTTCTGGAGCTGATGAGGTTCTGGAGCTGATGTGGATCTGGAGCTGATGTGGTTCTGAAGCGGTGATGTGGTTCTGGAGCTGATGTGGTTCTGGAGCTGATGTGGTTCCGGAGCTGATGTGGTTCCGGAGCTGATGTGGTTCTGGAGCTGATGTGGTTCTGAAGCTGATGTGGTTCTGGAGCTGATGTGGATCTGGAGCTGGTGTGGTTCTGGAGCTGATGTGGATCTGGAGCTGATGTGGATCTGGAGCTGGTGTGGTTCTGGAGCTGATGTGGATCTGGAGCTGATGTGGTTTTGGAGCTGATGTGGTTCTGGAGCTGATGTGGTTTAACCTGATGTGGATCTGGAGCTGATGTGGTTCTGGAGCTGATGTGGATCTGGAGCTGATGTGGTTTTGGAGCTGATGTGGTTTTGGAGCTGATGTGGTTTAACCTGATGTGGTTCTGGAGCTGATGTGGTTCTGGAGCTGGTGTGGTTCTGGAGCTGATGTGGATCTGGAGCTGATGTGGTTTTGGAGCTGATGTGGTTCTGGAGCTGATGTGGTTTAACCTGATGTGGATCTGGAGCTGATGTGGTTCTGGAGCTGATGTGGATCTGGAGCTGATGTGGTTTTGGAGCTGATGTGGTTTTGGAGCTGATGTGGTTTAACCTTATGTGGTTCTGGAGCTGATGTGGTTCTGGAGCTGGTGTGGTTCTGGAGCTGATGTGGATCTGGAGCTGATGTGGTTTTGGAGCTGATGTGGTCCTGGAGCTGATGTGGATCTGGAGCTGATGTGGTTCTGGAGCTGGTGTGGTTCTGGAGCTGATGTGGTTCTGGAGCTGATGTGGTTCTGGAGCTGATGTGGTTTAACCTGATGTGGTTCTGGAGTTGATGTGGATCTGGAGCTGGTGTGGTTCTGGAGCTGATGTGGATCTGGAGCTGATGTGGATCTGGAGCTGGTGTGGTTCTGGAGCTGATGTGGATCTGGAGCTGATGTGGTTTTGGAGCTGATGTGGTTCTGGAGCTGATGTGGTTTAACCTGATGTGGATCTGGAGCTGATGTGGTTCTGGAGCTGATGTGGATCTGGAGCTGATGTGGTTTTGGAGCTGATGTGGTTTTGGAGCTGATGTGGTTTAACCTGATGTGGTTCTGGAGCTGATGTGGTTCTGGAGCTGGTGTGGTTCTGGAGCTGATGTGGATCTGGAGCTGATGTGGTTTTGGAGCTGATGTGGTTCTGGAGCTGATGTGGATCTGGAGCTGATGTGGTTCTGGAGCTGGTGTGGTTCTGGAGCTGATGTGGTTCTGGAGCTGATGTGGTTCTGGAGCTGATGTGGTTTAACCTGATGTGGTTCTGGAGCTGATGTGGTTCCGGAGCTGATGTGGTTCTGGAGCTGATGTGGTTCTGAAGCTGATGTGGTTCTGGAGCTGATGTGGTTCTGAAGCTGATGTGGATCTGGAGCTGATGTGGTTCTGGAGCTGATGAGGTTCTGGAGCTGATGTGGATCTGGAGCTGATGTGGTTCTGAAGCGGTGATGTGGTTCTGGAGCTGATGTGGTTCCGGAGCTGATGTGGATTTGGAGCTGATGTGGTTCTGGAGCTGATGTGGTTCTGGAGCTGATGTGGTTCTGGAGCTGATGTGGTTCTGAAGCTGATGTGGATCTGGAGCTGATGTGGTTCTGGAGCTGATGTGGTTCTGGAGCTGATGTGGTTCTGGAGCTGATGTGGTTCCGGAGCTGATGTGGTTCCGGAGCTGATGTGGTTCTGGAGCTGATGTGGTTTTGGAGCTGATGTGGTTCTGGAGCTGATGTGGTTCCGGAGCTGATGTGGTTCTGGAGCTGATGTGGTTCTGGAGCTGATGTGGTTCCGGAGCTGATGTGGTTCTGGAGCTGATGTGGTTCTGAAACTGATGTGGTTCTGGAGCTGATATGGTTCTGAAGCTGATGTGGATCTGGAGCTGATGTGGTTCCGGAGCTGATGTGGTTCTGGAGCTGATGTGGTTCTGAAGCTGATGTGGTTCTGGAGCTGATGTGGTTCTGAAGCTGATGTGGATCTGGAGCTGATGTGGTTCTGGAGCTGATGAGGTTCTGGAGCTGATGTGGATCTGGAGCTGATGTGGTTCTGGAGCTGGTGTGGTTCTGGAGCTGATGTGGTTCTGGAGCTGATGTGGTTCTGGAGCTGATGTGGTTTAACCTGATGTGGTTCTGGAGCTGATGTGGTTCCGGAGCTGATGTGGTTCTGGAGCTGATGTGGTTCTGAAGCTGATGTGGTTCTGGAGCTGATGTGGTTCTGAAGCTGATGTGGATCTGGAGCTGATGTGGTTCTGGAGCTGATGAGGTTCTGGAGCTGATGTGGATCTGGAGCTGATGTGGTTCTGAAGCGGTGATGTGGTTCTGGAGCTGATGTGGTTCCGGAGCTGATGTGGTTCTGAAGCTGATGTGGATTTGGAGCTGATGTGGTTCTGGAGCTGATGTGGTTCTGAAGCTGATGTGGTTCTGGAGCTGATGTGGTTCTGAAGCTGATGTGGATCTGGAGCTGATGTGGTTCTGGAGCTGATGTGGTTCTGGAGCTGATGTGGTTCTGGAGCTGATGTGGTTCCGGAGCTGATGTGGTTCCGGAGCTGATGTGGTTCTGGAGCTGATGTGGTTTTGGAGCTGATGTGGTTCTGGAGCTGATGTGGTTCCGGAGCTGATGTGGTTCTGGAGCTGATGTGGTTCTGGAGCTGATGTGGTTCCGGAGCTGATGTGGTTCTGGAGCTGATGTGGTTCTGAAGCTGATGTGGTTCTGGAGCTGATGTGGTTCTGAAGCTGATGTGGATCTGGACCTGATGTGGTTCCGGAGCTGATGTGGTTCTGGAGCTGATGTGGTTCTGAAGCTGATGTGGTTCTGGAGCTGATGTGGTTCTGAAGCTGATGTGGATCTGGAGCTGATGTGGTTCTGGAGCTGATGAGGTTCTGGATCTGATGTGGATCTGGAGCTGATGTGGTTCTGAAGCGGTGATGTGGTTCTGGAGCTGATGTGGTTCCGGAGCTGATGTGGTTCTGGAGCTGATGTGGTTCTGGAGCTGATGTGGTTCCGGAGCTGATGTGGTTCTGGAGCTGATGTGGTTCTGGAGCTGATGTGGTTCCGGAGCTGATGTGGTTCTGGAGCTGATGTGGTTCTGAAGCTGATGTGGTTCTGGAGCTGATGTGGTTCTGAAGCTGATGTGGATCTGGAACTGATGTGGTTCTGGAGCTGATGAGGTTCTGGAGCTGATGTGGATCTGGAGCTGATGTGGTTCTGAAGCGGTGATGTGGTTCTGGAGCTGATGTGGTTCTGGAGCTGATGTGGTTCCGGAGCTGATGTGGTTCCGGAGCTGATGTGGTTCTGGAGCTGATGTGGTTCTGGAGCTGATGAGGTTCTGGAGCTGATGTGGATCTGGAGCTGGTGTGGTTCTGGAGCTGATGTGGATCTGGAGCTGATGTGGATCTGGAGCTGGTGTGGTTCTGGAGCTGATGTGGTTCTGGAGCTGATGTGGTTCTGGAGCTGATGTGGTTCCGGAGCTGATGTGGTTCTGGAGCTGATGTGGTTCTGGAGCTGATGTGGTTCCGGAGCTGATGTGGTTCTGGAGCTGATGTGGTTCTGAAGCTGATGTGGTTCTGGAGCTGATGTGGTTCTGAAGCTGATGTGGATCTGGAACTGATGTGGTTCTGGAGCTGATGAGGTTCTGGAGCTGATGTGGATCTGGAGCTGATGTGGTTCTGAAGCGGTGATGTGGTTCTGGAGCTGATGTGGTTCTGGAGCTGATGTGGTTCCGGAGCTGATGTGGTTCCGGAGCTGATGTGGTTCTGGAGCTGATGTGGTTCTGAAGCTGATGTGGTTCTGGAGCTGATGTGGATCTGAAGCTGATGTGGTTCTGGAGCTGATGTGGTTCTGGAGCTGATGTGGTTCTGAAGCTGATGTGGTTCTGGAGCTGATGTGGTTCTGGAGCTGATGTGGTTCTGGAGCTACCGGACGTGAGCGCTCAGGAAAGTAGGACAGATTTGTGAGTCAGAAATCCCACATATGGAAAAGTCTCTCTTGCTCTGTTCCTGCTCTACATATCCTCTACAGAACTGATGTCAGTCTCAGTCCCAGTGCTGTCGGGCTTAGAGCGATGTCACATGACATCTGTGTTCTGCTCTCGCTTATTGTTCCATCGAGAGGCAATTACTGAGAATCTGTGTAAAATTCAACCGGATCCTAATGGACTAATTAATTTTGCATTAAATAATGACACAAAAAAAAGAAGTCATGCATTTCATTACTGTAATTGGTCTTTGCTTAGCAAATCTTTTCCAGACAGTGAGCCAGAGATCTGATGTTCCAGCTCCGGCTTCTGGTGTGTGTG
>NC_136882.1:40915032-40927532 GCF_949152265.1 Phoxinus phoxinus
GTAATATTCGTGAAATATTATTCCAGTGTAAATCATCAGTTCTCTATGTGAATATATAATAAAGTGTAATTTATTCCTGTGATCAAAGCTGAATTTTCAGCATTATTATCAATGTTTAAAGCAGTTTTTGTGGAAACTGATACATTTTATTTCTCAGGATTCTTTGATGAATATAACATTCAAAAGAACAGCATTTATTTGAAATAGAATCTATTGTAACATTATAAATGTCTTTACTGTCACTTTTGATTAATTTAATGCGTCCTTGATGAATAAAAGTATTCATTTCCGTATACAAATTAATTTTTTGCTGATTAAAAATGTTTAAGTGTGTGTGTGTGTGTGTGTGTGCGTACCTACTTCGGGGACAACTGTGTGCCCAGAAGTGACAAACTTCCTGACAAAATCTCCAAAAACCTCCTTTAGGGACGTCCTCATTTGTAAATCTGGTATAAAAATAAAGTAATTAAAGGTTTTAAAAAATGCAGAAAAATGTGTGTGATGGCTTTAGGAGTCGGGTTAGTGTGTGTGCGTGTGTGTGTGTGTGTGTGTGCGTGTGTGTGTGTGTAGGGTCAGTGTAAGAGGATAGAATATACAGTTTGTACAGTATAAAAACCATTTCGTCTATGGAAAGTCCCCATAAAACTAGAAAACACAACATGTGTGTACATTTTATTTTTATGTATTGATTTTTGTAGCATCTCACATGTTAAATAACTAGATTTTTTCCTTATAGTACAGCTTTAGCTTGTATTTGTCTTCAAATCACATTTTAGGCCGAATCCCACAGATCAGACTCAGTGAAGTGTGTAAAGGTTTGACTGGTATTGGGACAACAGTGTTGTGTATTAGGGTCTCCCACAGGAGGGTGTTGAACAGCCGGGAGCCAATCGAGAGCCAGAGGCGGGGCTTCTGGGACCCTCATTGGTCAGCAGATGGGCTCATTTGCATAAACCATGACCTATATGTGATAGGTGTGAGCTGGAAACCCCAGAGTCAAGCAGGAGTGAAGATCACGACGGGACACCTTTATTCTCGCTTTTCTTTTTAAGAAATAGATCTAATTAATTAGAACAGTCTTTTTAAGGCTATTTCTGGAATAGTCACTGATTTTTGTTTGGCGTTTGCAGACATGAAGTTCTTCTCTTACTTCATGCTTCTCTGCATGATTTGCAACAGCTTCTGCACAACAACAAAGTACTTTACGTTTGAGGAGGACGCTCCGGGTACAGAGATCGGAAACCTTTCCCAAGACTTGAAAATAGATCCAGAAGAGGATCCCGAGACGTCCTTCAAGTTCATCCAGAAGACGAGCTCCATTATTCACATGAGGAAAGCCGACGGGCTGCTGACGGTGGGCGAGGTCCTCGACCGCGAGCAGCTGTGCCAGCGATCCCCGCAGTGCCTCATAACGTTCGACGTCGTCGCCTTCTCTAAGGAGAAGTTTCAGCTCATCCACGTCGAGATCGAGGTCAGAGACATCAACGATCATTCGCCCCGGTTCACACGCAACGAGACGCATTTGGACGTACCGGAGGATTCGCCTCTGAACTCGCGCTTTCCTCTGGACGTCGCCGTGGACCTGGACGTCGGAGACAACTACGTTCAAAGCTACTATATTTCACACACTAACAATTTCATCGTCGAGGTCAGCACTCGTGAGGACGGAGCGAAGTCGGCCGAGCTCGTGCTGATTAAAGCGCTCGATCGGGAGACGGAAGAGTTTTACACGATCGAGGTCACGGCGACCGACGGCGGGAATCCGGCGAAATCCGGCGAAACCACCGTTTACATACGAGTTCTGGACTCGAACGACAACAGCCCCACGTTTGAGCACAACTCGCTGAAGGTGGAGCTCAGCGAAGACGCGCCCGTGGGGTCGCGAGTGCTGAAGGTGCACGCCTTCGACCCCGACGCCGGGATCAACGGAGAAGTCGTGTACGGGTTCGTGGAAGGCTCGCCCACTGACGTCACACGCGTTTTCCAGATCGACCTCATCTCGGGAGAAGTGACCCTCAGAGACACCGTCGACTACGAGAGCAAGAAATCCTACGAGTTGCACATTCAAGCTTCGGATTTGGGAAGCAATTCAATTTCCTCGACATGCCGAGCAATCGTCGACATCCTAGACGTGAACGATAACGCGCCGGAGATTAGCATTAAACCGATGACTTCCACTAGCGACGGAGTGGCGTTTATAACCGAAGCCGCGGCGGAGGAGAGCTTCGTTGCGTTGATTAGCACATCCGACGGAGACTCGGGTCCGAACGGATACGTGCGCACAACTTTACAAGGACACGAGCATTTCAAGCTAACGCAAGCGTACAGCGACACCTTCATGATCGTTACGACCACGACTTTAGACAGGGAAGCCATTCCAGAATACAACCTCACTGTGATTTCCGAAGACCTGGGAACGCCACCGTTTAAAACCATCAAGCATTACACGATACGCATCACTGACGAGAACGACAACGCTCCCACGTTCAGCAAGGCCTCGTATGACGTCTCCGTGATGGAAAACAACATTCCGGGGTCGTACATGACCACGGTTGTGGCGCGGGATCTCGACGCCGGGAAGAACGGAAAGGTTTTCTACAGTTTGATCGACAGCAAAGCGCCGGATGGTTCTCCGATGTCTACGTTCGTGTCCGTCGATCCACACTCGGGATCTGTGTACACGCTCAGATCCTTCAACTTCGAGACTCTGAGGGAAGTCGAGTTCGCAGTGAAAGCTAGCGATAAAGGTTTCCCGCCGCTATCAAGCACGACTTTAATACAAATCCGTGTGGTTGACGAGAACGACAACTTTCCGTATTTCACGTATCCTGTGTTACGGAATGATTCTGCTGAAATCCCGATTCCCTTTAACGCTCAGGCCGGGTATTTAGCGTTACGGGTGACCGCTAAAGATGAAGACAGCGGCGTCAACAGCGAGCTCAGTTTTCACATCCTAGAAGACGACAATCAGCTTTTTTCCGTTGATAAAAACACTGGCGAGATCTTTTTAAAACGTAGACTTGCTTCATCATGTGGAGACGTCCTGCAAATTACAGTTTCTGTGGTCGACGGTGGTCGAGAGCCGCTGACTAGCCTAGCATCCGTGCGTTTCGTGGTCACAGACACTAGAGCTCAAGAAGATCAGGTGGTTATTTTGCTCCGCTCGAAGGATGACGAGACTGTGGAGTTCGATGTGTGGACGCTGGTCATCGCTGGATTCGGTGGATGCTGTGTGTTGTTACTGGGAGCCATTAGCGTGATCACCGTTAGCTGTGCGCTCAAACGCCGGCGGAGGAGCTTCGGGAGAGACGGTCTGTACGGATCGACTCCACTGTCCAAGAGCAACAACTCCGGCTCAAACGTTTACAACGGCGCTAACGCCTTCCTCAGGAACGAGAGCGAGTCCATGCAGCCCTGTTTGTATGAAGACAAGAGCCTGGATTTTGAGGAAAAGGTGAGTGACAGTTTTTGCTGAAAATCCTGTTGTTTTGATGCACATTTCCAAGTCAGAATATAAACTGTAAGCTTGTGTTTTAATAGCTGTTCCTGCCATGCAAACCTTTCGAGCAAACATTCTTATGGCAAGATGAAAAATACTGTCTGCAAACGAGGTAAGAATGATTTTTAGTTGTTGATATTTACTGCATTTTGCTTGGCTATAATTTAATAATTATACAATGAGGGCCAAAAGTTTGTGACTATTAGTGAAAATGCATTTATTTAGCATTTTTTCTGATTTAATAAACAAAACGAATACAATTATCATTATAATTACTGTTTTTAATTTAAAAACATTCAAATTCCACTACCAATCAAAAGTTTTGGATCTGTAAGCTTTTTTTAATGTTTTTAAAAGTCTTTTTCTGCTCACCAAAGCTGCATTTATCTGATCATAAATACAGTAAATCAGTGGAATATTATTATAATGTAGATCATCAGTTCGCTATGTGAATATATAGTAAAGTGTAATTTATTCCTGTGATCAAAGCTGAGTTTATCATCATTACTCCAGTCTTCAGTGTCACATGATCCTCCAGAAATCAGTGTAATATGATGATCTGATGATCAAGACACAGTTATGATTATTTTCAGTGTTGAAAACAGTTATTAATTTATTTATTTTAGGATTCTACAGTTATTAATTTATTTATTTTAGGATTCTTTGATGAATATAAAGTTCAAAAGAACAGCATTTATTTGAAATAGAAGCTTTTGTTCAAACGTTTGGGGTCAGTAAGAATTTTAATTTATTTTTTTGGGGGAAATAAATAAAACAGAAATCAATACTTTTATTTATCAAGGATTAATTAAATTGATCTAAAGAGACAGTGAATGTTACAAAATATTATTTTTCAAATAAATGCTGTTCTTTTGAACTTTCTATTCATCAAAGAATCCTAAAAAAAAAATTTATAACAGTTTTCAACACTGATAATAATCATAAATGTGTCTTGATCATCAGATCATCATATTACACTGATTTCTGGAGGATCATGTGACACTGGAGACTGGAGTAATGATGATAAACTCAGCTTTGATCACAGGAATAAATTACACTTTACTATATATTCACATAGAGAACTGATGATCTACATTGTAATAATATTCCACTGATTTACTGTATTTATGATCAGATAGATTCAGCTTTGGTGAGCAGAAGAGACTTCTTTTAAAAACATTAAAATCTTACCAATCCAAAACTTTTGACTGGTAGTGTATATAATATACACTTTTATATGATTAAATAAAATATATTTTGGGCTGTGCTTTTGAAACCAACACACATAATTTTTGGTCGTAACTGACTCATATAAATGTGTTTGTCCAGTATGACTTGTTTTCTGGTCAGGGTTTAGTCTCTCTCTTACAGTAGGTCATGAGCGCTGGCGCATTAGTCACATGCCAGTGAATATAGTATTTTGTTCTGCGATGGAATATCAATAATCAGATGTGATTGCATTGACAGCGGCACCAGCACCACAGATCAGCTGAGCGTGAAGGACAGCGGGAAAGGAGACAGTGACTGCAACGACAGCGACTCTGACTCCAGCGGAGCGGCTCTGAGGAGGAGCTTGACCACCTTCCAGCCGACGGCCAGAGGTGCGTGTCGTTCCCTAACAGAATATTAGTAATAAAGTAATACGAATAAAGTAGCATTCAGAGAACATTCAAAAGTAACGATCAGAGAACATTCAAAAGTAACATTCAGAGAATATTCAAAAGTAACATTCAGAGAATATTCAAAAGTAACAATCAGAGAATATTCAAAAGTAACAATCAGAGAATATTCAAAAGTAACGATCAGAGAATATTCAAAAGTAACGATCAGAGAATATTCAAAAGTAACAATCAGAGAATATTCAAAAGTAACGATCAGAGAATATTCAAAAGTAACGATCAGAGAATATTCAAAAGTAACGATCAGAGAATATTCAAAAGTAACGATCAGAGAATATTCAAAAGTAACATTCAGAGAACATTCAAAAGTAACAATCAGAGAATATTCAAAAGTAACGATCAGAGAACATTCAAAAGTAACGTTCAGAGAATATTCAAAAGTAACGATCAGAGAATATTCAAAAGTAACATTCAGAGAACATTCAAAAGTAACAATCAGAGAATATTCAAAAGTAACAATCAGAGAATATTCAAAAGTAACATTCAGAGAATATTCAAAAGTAACAATCAGAGAATATTCAAAAGTAACGATCAGAGAATATTCAAAAGTAACGATCAGAGAATATTCAAAAGTAACGATCAGAGAATATTCAAAAGTAACAATCAGAGAATATTCAAAAGTAACAATCAGAGAATATTCAAAAGTAACAATCAGAGAATATTCAAAAGTAACGATCAGAGAATATTCAAAAGTAACGATCAGAGAACATTCAAAAGTAACAATCAGAGAATATTCAAAAGTAACAATCAGAGAATATTCAAAAGTAACAATCAGAGAACATTCAAAAGTAACGATCAGAGAATATTCAAAAGTAACGATCAGAGAATATTCAAAAGTAACATTCAGAGAACATTCAAAAGTAACGTTCAGAGAATATTCAAAAGTAACGATCAGAGAATATTCAAAAGTAACGATCAGAGAACATTCAAAAGTAACGATCAGAGAATATTCAAAAGTAACAATCAGAGAATATTCAAAAGTAACAATCAGAGAATATTCAAAAGTAACATTCAGAGAATATTCAAAAGTAACGATCAGAGAACATTTAAAAGTAACAATCAGAAAACATTCAAAAGTAACATTCAGAGAATATTCAAAAGTAACAATCAGAGAATATTCAAAAGTAACGATCAGAGAATATTCAAAAGTAACATTCAGAGAACATTCAAAAGTAACGTTCAGAGAATATTCAAAAGTAACATTCAGAGAATATTCAAAAGTAACATTCAGAGAACATTCAAAAGTAACGATCAGAGAACATTTAAAAGTAACAATCAGAAAACATTCAAAAGTAACGTTCAGAGAATATTCAAAAGTAACAATCAGAGAATATTCAAAAGTAACGATCAGAGAATATTCAAAAGTAACATTCAGAGAACATTCAAAAGTAACGATCAGAGAATATTCAAAAGTAACAATCAGAGAATATTCAAAAGTAACGATCAGAGAATATTCAAAAGTAACATTCAGAGAATATTCAAAAGTAACATTCAGAGAATATTCAAAAGTAACATTCAGAGAATATTCAAAAGTAACAATCAGAGAACATTCAAAAGTAACAATCAGAGAATATTCAAAAGTAACATTCAGAGAATATTCAAAAGTAACGATCAGAGAACATTTAAAAGTAACAATCAGAAAACATTCAAAAGTAACAATCAGAGAATATTCAAAAGTAACGATCAGAGAATATTCAAAAGTAACATTCAGAGAATATTCAAAAGTAACGATCAGAGAACATTCAAAAGTAACAATCAGAGAATATTCAAAAGTAACAATCAGAGAACATTCAAAAGTAACAATCAGAGAATATTCAAAAGTAACAATCAGAGAATATTCAAAAGTAACAATCAGAGAATATTCAAAAGTAACGATCAGAGAATATTCAAAAGTAACGATCAGAGAATATTCAAAAGTAACATTCAGAGAATATTCAAAAGTAACAATCAGAGAATATTCAAAAGTAACGATCAGAGAATATTCAAAAGTAACATTCAGAGAATATTCAAAAGTAACAATCAGAGAATATTCAAAAGTAACGATCAGAGAATATTCAAAAGTAACGATCAGAGAATATTCAAAAGTAACATTCAGAGAATATTCAAAAGTAACAATCAGAGAATATTCAAAAGTAACAATCAGAGAATATTCAAAAGTAACGATCAGAGAATATTCAAAAGTAACGATCAGAGAATATTCAAAAGTAACGATCAGAGAATATTCAAAAGTAACAATCAGAGAATATTCAAAAGTAACATTCAGAGAATATTCAAAAGTAACATTCAGAGAATATTCAAAAGTAACGATCAGAGAATATTCAAAAGTAACGATCAGAGAATATTCAAAAGTAACGATCAGAAAATATTCAAAAGTAACGATCAGAGAATATTCAAAAGTAACATTCAGAGAACATTCAAAAGTAACGATCAGAGAATATTCAAAAGTAACGATCAGAAAATATTCAAAAGTAACGATCAGAGAATATTCAAAAGTAACGATCAGAGAATATTCAAAAGTAACAATCAGAGAACATTCAAAAGTAACGATCAGAGAATATTCAAAAGTAACGATCAGAGAATATTCAAAAGTAACGATCAGAGAATATTCAAAAGTAACGATCAGAGAATATTCAAAAGTAACATTCAGAGAACATTCAAAAGTAACGATCAGAGAATATTCAAAAGTAACGATCAGAAAATATTCAAAAGTAACAATCAGAGAATATTCAAAAGTAACGATCAGAGAATATTCAAAAGTAACAATCAGAGAATATTCAAAAGTAACATTCAGAGAATATTCAAAAGTAACGATCAGAGAATATTCAAAAGTAACGATCAGAGAATATTCAAAAGTAACGATCAGAGAATATTCAAAAGTAACGATCAGAGAATATTCAAAAGTAACGATCAGAGAACATTCAAAAGTAACGATCAGAGAATATTCAAAAGTAACAATCAGAGAATATTCAAAAGTAACAATCAGAGAATATTCAAAAGTAACATTCAGAGAACATTCAAAAGTAACGTTCAGAGAACATTCAAAAGTAACAATCAGAGAATATTCAAAAGTAACAATCAGAATATTCTAAAGTAACGATCAGAGAACATTCAAAAGTAACGATCAGAGAATATTCAAAAGTAACGATCAGAAAATATTCAAAAGTAACGATCAGAGAATATTCAAAAGTAACATTCAGAGAACATTCAAAAGTAACGATCAGAGAATATTCAAAAGTAACAATCAGAAAATATTCAAAAGTAACGATCAGAGAATATTCAAAAGTAACGATCAGAGAATATTCAAAAGTAACATTCAGAGAACATTCAAAAGTAACGATCAGAGAATATTCAAAAGTAACGATCAGAAAATATTCAAAAGTAACGATCAGAGAATATTCAAAAGTAACGATCAGAGAATATTCAAAAGTAACAATCAGAGAATATTCAAAAGTAACGATCAGAGAATATTCAAAAGTAACGATCAGAGAATATTCAAAAGTAACGATCAGAGAATATTCAAAAGTAACGATCAGAGAATATTCAAAAGTAACATTCAGAGAACATTCAAAAGTAACGATCAGAGAATATTCAAAAGTAACGATCAGAAAATATTCAAAAGTAACAATCAGAGAATATTCAAAAGTAACGATCAGAGAATATTCAAAAGTTACATTCAGAGAATATTCAAAAGTAACATTCAGAGAATATTCAAAAGTAACGATCAGAGAATATTCAAAAGTAACGATCAGAGAATATTCAAAAGTAACGATCAGAGAATATTCAAAAGTAACAATCAGAGAATATTCAAAAGTAACGATCAGAGAACATTCAAAAGTAACGATCAGAGAATATTCAAAAGTAACGATCAGAGAACATTCAAAAGTAACGATCAGAGAATATTCAAAAGTAACGATCAGAGAATATTCAAAAGTAACGATCAGAGAACATTCAAAAGTAACGATCAGAGAATATTCAAAAGTAACATTCAGAGAATATTCAAAAGTAACGATCAGAGAATATTCAAAAGTAACGATCAGAGAATATTCAAAAGTAACATTCAGAGAACATTAAAAAGTAACAATCAGAGAATATTCAAAAGTAACGATCAGAGAATATTCAAAAGTAACATTCAGAGAATATTCAAAAGTAACGATCAGAGAATATTCAAAAGTAACATTCAGAGAATATTCAAAAGTAACATTCAGAGAACATTCAAAAGTAACATTCAGAGAATATTCAAAAGTAACGATCAGAGAATATTCAAAAGTAACATTCAGAGAATATTCAAAAGTAACGATCAGAGAATATTCAAAAGTAACGATCAGAGAATATTCAAAAGTAACGATCAGAGAATATTCAAAAGTAACGATCAGAGAATATTCAAAAGTAACAATCAGAGAACATTCAAAAGTAACATTCAGAGAATATTCAAAAGTAACAATCAGAGAACATTCAAAAGTAACATTCAGAGAATATTCAAAAGTAACGATCAGAGAATATTCAAAAGTAACATTCAGAGAATATTCAAAAGTAACGATCAGAGAATATTCAAAAGTAACATTCAGAGAATATTCAAAAGTAACGATCAGAGAATATTCAAAAGTAACGATCAGAGAATATTCAAAAGTAACGATCAGAGAATATTCAAAAGTAACGATCAGAGAATATTCAAAAGTAACATTCAGAGAATATTCAAAAGTAACGATCAGAGAATATTCAAAAGTAACGTTCAGAGAATATTCAAAAGTAACGATCAGAGAATATTCAAAAGTAACAATCAGAGAATATTCAAAAGTAACATTCAGAGAACATTCAAAAGTAACGTTCAGAGAACATTCAAAAGTAACAATCAGAGAATATTCAAAAGTAACAATCAGAGAACATTCAATAGTAAGTAATGCGTGTCCTGTTTCCAGGTTTGTTCGGAGACTGGAAGAGTGGTGTAATACAGACCCGTCACACACTTGCCCCCCCCGGCAGCGCATACACCATCGGCTTCTCACACACACCTCTTTACAACACCACACATCACCTCAACACACACATCAACACACACTCTTCACACCTCACTGCGCGGCGCTGGAACGAAGGCCCGGGGAACATGCAGAGCCGGCCCATGCAGACGTTCTCCCGCACCGGGACTCTTCCCTCGTACTCGGCCCATCAGGAGAGGAGGAGCCGGGCCGGGGAGCCGGAGCAGACGCTGGCGCAGACGTACACGCAGACGAGGAGCCGGGCCGGGGAGCCGGAGCACATGCAGACGTACACGAGGACCAGGACTGCGGACCCGGAGCAGACGCAGACGTACACGCAGACGCAGACTGAAGTCGCCACCAGCTTCTAGATATCGGTCCCGCATCATCCGGTCGGAAAACCCTAACCCAGCTTCCATTACACTGAGAAAATGCTGTTCTTCCTCAGTGTTTCTGTCTCGTTCCTGCACAAATACCTCGACATTCTTACATCTAGATCATTGAGAAGCAGATGACTGAAGATATTCAGAAGAAATGATCAAAATGAAGTGAGTTTGTGCTTAAAACAAGAACAAAGATCTGCTAATCTGAGAAATAATCGTAATTCAAAGGAAAACAAGATCATTCTTCTAAGATGAAGAAATGCTGTAATGCTCATTCTCAGTTCATGTTAGCTAATGTAGTTCACTGACGTTAGCTAATGTAGTTCACTAATGTTAGCTAATGTAGTTCACTGACGTTAGCTAATGTAAAGTGTAGTGTGTGTTGAGTTAAGAATATTCAGATGATAGTGCTGGAAAGCAGGTTTAGCGCTGGTTTACTGGGATTCAAATCGAAGCGGTTTTTTCCTTTTTTATTTAAGAACAGCCGTGAAAGTTACATTGATATATTTGTTGTACATATTTGTATATTTTGTATATGTTTTTCTCACTGAAAACTGTCTTTGTGCCACTGATGGACTTTGTACATAACTCAAGAAATGAGTAAATCCAGTTTAGTTTCTTCATAGATGTTGTTAGTTATGAGTTTGTATGTCTTTACTAAAACAAAAAAGTGGATTTGATGCTGTTTATTCCCAAATATTTATATTTTATTCTAAGTTTCTCTGTCTCAAAGCTTCTTCTTGTCGTAAGTTTGTATATTTGATCCGCTTCAGTTTTTTAAACGAGGCTTAAATAGTTGTTCTGAGACTGTATATACTTCATTATGTCTGATGTTCTCACCTCAGTGACCCAAATAAAGTCCTGGAAGTGTGTTTGTGTCCTCGTGTGTTGAGACGGGATTATGAGCATGTGACAGACACCTCAGGGTTTAGTCCCGGGAACACATGGCCAGGTCTGGGTGATCTGCTTATCGGACCGCAAGTGTCTCGCAGGAACATGAAGAATGAGGCTTACAAACACACACAGGAGCATTAGTGCAGATAAAGAGCTTGTGTGAGAGATTATGGACATCATCACTTACAGGTCAGGGTTAAAACACTAGATTATGACAGATGAAGACCTCAGACAATGACTGGAGATATTAGTTCATCAAGACAAACAGATCTGCCGATGGAGTCACAAAAATAATCTAGTTTTCCTTTGAATTAAGTCGATTTTTCAGAGTCCATCGGCAGATCTTCTTGTTTTAAGCTCAAACTCACTTCATTTTGATGATTTTCCATCAGAAAACACGTTTGATATCTTGATTTAAGAGTTTTTTAAATAAATGTGCTGTAAGACACAAACACTGAGGAACTTTATGCACTGCAGGATTTCATTTGAAACCATTTTCTCTCAGACATTTCTACACAGAAACGGCATCAAACACTGAATTAAACGAGAAATGTTGAAGTAGAAAGATAAAAATAAATGATATTTATTTTATTCACATCTTCAAACCGCTCATGTGTACAGGGCAGAGATACGGGATCAACAGTGCTGTAGTTGTGCTTCTGTCGGGTCAGGATAAACTCGGTCATGTCTACGAGTGACTGGGAAAGTCCAGCAATAGTTTTCCATAAATCATGCCGGATTACACTTCGACTTCCATGTGAAGGATTAGTAATTCCAGAACCGGAATAAATATCTCAGAGTTATCAACTGTGATCAATAAATATCCTCCATGAGCTTCAGAGGACATACAGGAACAGAGAAAGAGAGTTTGTCCTGCAGGGATGTGTCCAGCGACGCCGTGATCCGGCTCATCCCACATGACAGATCTCCGATGGGATATGAAGGACAGGGAAAGATCAATATGACATTATGGTTTTCCATCGAGGTCAGACGAGACTAAAGCTGCAGATACACACTCCTCAGATCTACTCATAATGTAGAGGTCTTCTTTCAATAACTACACAATAACAAT
>NC_136882.1:40932532-41022532 GCF_949152265.1 Phoxinus phoxinus
TTTGCCTCCGCTAAACAACACTTTGCCTCCGCTAAACAACACTTTGCCACCGCTAAACAACACTTTGCCTCCGCTAAACAACACTTTGCCACCGCGCGCTAAACAACACTTTGCCTCCGCTAAACAACACTTTGCCTCCGCTAAACAACACTTTGCCACCGCTAAACAACACTTTGCCTCCGCTAAACAACACTTTGCCTCCGCTAAACAACACTTTGCCACCGCTAAACAACACTTTGCCACCGCTAAACAACACTTTGCCACCGCGCGCTAAACAAAACTTTGCCTCCGCTAAACAACACTTTGCCTCCGCTAAACAACACTTTGCCACCGCTAAACAACACTTTGCCTCCGCTAAACAACACTTTGCCTCCGCTAAACAACACTTTGCCTCCGCTAAACAACACTTTGCCTCCGCTAAACAACACTTTGCCTCCGCTAAACAACACTTTGCCTCCGCTAAACAACACTTTGCCTCCGCTAAACAACACTTTGCCACCGCTAAACAACACTTTGCCACCGCTAAACAACACTTTGCCTCCGCTAAACAACACTTTGCCACCGCTAAACAACACTTTGCCACCGCGCGCTAAACAAAACTTTGCCTCCGCTAAACAACACTTTGCCTCCGCTAAACAACACTTTGCCACCGCTAAACAACACTTTGCCACCGCTAAACAACACTTTGCCTCCGCTAAACAACACTTTGCCTCCGCTAAACAACACTTTGCCACCGCTAAACAACACTTTGCCTCCGCTAAACAACACTTTGCCTCCGCTAAACAACACTTTGCCACCGCTAAACAACACTTTGCCTCCGCTAAACAACACTTTGCCTCCGCTAAACAACACTTTGCCTCCGCTAAACAACACTTTGCCTCCGCTAAACAACACTTTGCCACCGCTAAACAACACTTTGCCACCGCTAAACAACACTTTGCCTCCGCTAAACAACACTTTGCCTCCGCTAAACAACACTTTGCCACCGCTAAACAACACTTTGCCTCCGCTAAACAACACTTTGCCTCCGCTAAACAACACTTTGCCTCCGCTAAACAACACTTTGCCTCCGCTAAACAACACTTTGCCTCCGCTAAACAACACTTTGCCACCGCTAAACAACACTTTGCCTCCGCTAAACAACACTTTGCCTCCGCTAAACAACACTTTGCCTCCGCTAAACAACACTTTGCCTCCGCTAAACAACACTTTGCCACCGCTAAACAACACTTTGCCTCCGCTAAACAACACTTTGCCTCCGCTAAACAACACTTTGCCACCGCTAAACAACACTTTGCCTCCGCTAAACAACACTTTGCCACCGCTAAACAACACTTTGCCTCCGCTAAACAACACTTTGCCTCCGCTAAACAACACTTTGCCTCCGCTAAACAACACTTTGCCTCCGCTAAACAACACTTTGCCTCCGCTAAACAACACTTTGCCACCGCTAAACAACACTTTGCCTCCGCTAAACAACACTTTGCCTCCGCTAAACAACACTTTGCCACCGCTAAACAACACTTTGCCACCGCTAAACAACACTTTGCCACCGCTAAACAACACTTTGCCATCGCTAAACAACACTTTGCCACCGCGCGCTAAACAACACTTTGCCTCCGCTAAACAACACTTTGCCACCGCTAAACAACACTTTGCCTCCGCTAAACAACACTTTGCCTCCGCTAAACAACACTTTGCCACCGCTAAACAACACTTTGCCACCGCTAAACAACACTTTGCCACCGCTAAACAACACTTTGCCACCGCTAAACAACACTTTGCCATCGCTAAACAACACTTTGCCACCGCTAAACAACACTTTGCCACCGCTAAACAACACTTTGCCATCGCTAAACAACACTTTGCCACCGCTAAACAACACTTTGCCTCCGCTAAACAACACTTTGCCTCCGCTAAACAACACTTTGCCTCCGCTAAACAACACTTTGCCTCCGCTAAACAACACTTTGCCACCGCTAAACAACACTTTGCCACCGCTAAACAACACTTTGCCTCCGCTAAACAACACTTTGCCTCCGCTAAACAACACTTTGCCACCGCTAAACAACACTTTGCCTCCGCTAAACAACACTTTGCCTCCGCTAAACAACACTTTGCCTCCGCTAAACAACACTTTGCCTCCGCTAAACAACACTTTGCCTCCGCTAAACAACACTTTGCCACCGCTAAACAACACTTTGCCACCGCTAAACAACACTTTGCCACCGCTAAACAACACTTTGCCACCGCTAAACAACACTTTGCCACGGCTAAACAACACTTTGCCACCGCTAAACAACACTTTGCCTCCGCTAAACAACACTTTGCCACCGCTAAACAACACTTTGCCACCGCTAAACAACACTTTGCCTCCGCTAAACAACACTTTGCCTCCGCTAAACAACACTTTGCCTCCGCTAAACAACACTTTGCCTCCGCTAAACAACACTTTGCCTCCGCTAAACAACACTTTGCCACCGCTAAACAACACTTTGCCACCGCTAAACAACACTTTGCCTCCGCTAAACAACACTTTGCCACCGCTAAACAACACTTTGCCTCCGCTAAACAACACTTTGCCACCGCTAAACAACACTTTGCCTCCGCTAAACAACACTTTGCCTCCGCTAAACAACACTTTGCCTCCGCTAAACAACACTTTGCCTCCGCTAAACAACACTTTGCCTCCGCTAAACAACACTTTGCCACCGCTAAACAACACTTTGCCACCGCTAAACAACACTTTGCCACCGCTAAACAACACTTTGCCACCGCTAAACAACACTTTGCCTCCGCTAAACAACACTTTGCCACCGCTAAACAACACTTTGCCACCGCTAAACAACACTTTGCCATCGCTAAACAACACTTTGCCTCCGCTAAACAACACTTTGCCACCGCTAAACAACACTTTGCCACCGCTAAACAACACTTTGCCACCGCTAAACAACACTTTGCCACCGCTAAACAACACTTTGCCACCGCTAAACAACACTTTGCTTCCGCTAAACAACACTTTGCCTCCGCTAAACAACACTTTGCCTCCGCTAAACAACACTTTGCCACCGCTAAACAACACTTTGCCTCCGCTAAACAACACTTTGCCTCCGCTAAACAACACTTTGCCACCGCTAAACAACACTTTGCCACCGCTAAACAACACTTTGCCACCGCGCGCTAAACAACACTTTGCCTCCGCTAAACAACACTTTGCCACCGCTAAACAACACTTTGCCACCGCTAAACAACACTTTGCCACCGCTAAACAACACTTTGCCACGGCTAAACAACACTTTGCCACCGCTAAACAACACTTTGCCACCGCTAAACAACACTTTGCCTCCGCTAAACAACACTTTGCCACCGCTAAACAACACTTTGCCACCGCTAAACAACACTTTGCCACCGCGCGCTAAACAACACTTTGCCTCCGCTAAACAACACTTTGCCACCGCTAAACAACACTTTGCCACCGCTAAACAACACTTTGCCACCGCTAAACCACACTTTGCCACCGCTAAACAACACTTTGCCACCGCTAAACAACACTTTGCCTCCGCTAAACAACACTTTGCCATCGCTAAACAACACTTTGCCACCGCTAAACAACACTTTGCCTCCGCTAAACAACACTTTGCCTCCGCTAAACAACACTTTGCCACCGCTAAACAACACTTTGCCACCGCTAAACAACACTTTGCCTCCGCTAAACAACACTTTGCCTCCGCTAAACAACACTTTGCCTCCGCTAAACAACACTTTGCCTCCGCTAAACAACACTTTGCCTCCGCTAAACAACACTTTGCCACCGCTAAACAACACTTTGCCACCGCTAAACAACACTTTGCCACCGCTAAACAACACTTTGCCACCGCTAAACAACACTTTGCCACCGCTAAACAACACTTTGCCTCCGCTAAACAACACTTTGCCACCGCTAAACAACACTTTGCCACGGCTAAACAACACTTTGCCACCGCTAAACGACACTTTGCCACCGCTAAACAACACTTTGCCACCGCTAAACAACACTTTGCCTCCGCTAAACAACACTTTGCCACCGCTAAACAACACTTTGCCACCGCTAAACAACACTTTGCCACCGCTAAACAACACTTTGCCACCGCTAAACAACACTTTGCCACCGCTAAACAACACTTTGCCACGGCTAAACAACACTTTGCCACTGCTAAACAACACTTTGCCACGGCTAAACAACACTTTGCCACGGCTAAACAACACTTTGCCACGGCTAAACAACACTTTGCCACCGCTAAACAACACTTTGCCACCGCTAAACAACACTTTGCCACCGCTAAACAACACTTTGCCACGGCTAAACAACACTTTGCCACCGCTAAACAACACTTTGCCACCGCTAAACAACACTTTGCCACCGCTAAACAACACTTTGCCACCGCTAAACAACACTTTGCCACCGCTACCGCTAAACAACACTTTGCCACCGCTAAACAACACTTTGCCACCGCTAAACAACACTTTGCCACCGCTAAACAACACTTTGCCACCGCTAAACAACACTTTGCCACCGCTAAACAACACTTTGCCACTTTTCCACCGCTAAACAACACTTTGCCTCCGCTAAACAACACTTTGCCTCCGCTAAACAACACTTTGCCACTTTTCCACCGCTAAACAACACTTTGCCACCGCTAAACAACACTTTGCCACTTTTCCACCGCTAAACAACACTTTGCCACCGCTAAACAACACTTTGCCACCGCTAAACAACACTTTGCCACCGCTAAACAACACTTTGCCACCGCTAAACAACACTTTGCCACCGCTAAACAACACTTTGCCACTTTTCCACCGCTAAACAACACTTTGCCACTTTTCCACCGCTAAACAACACTTTGCCACTTTTCCACCGCTAAACAACACTTTGCCACCGCTAAACAACACTTTGCCACTTTTCCACCGCTAAACAACACTTTGCCACTTTTCCACCGCTAAACAACACTTTGCCACTTTTCCACCGCTAAACAACACTTTGCCACCGCTAAACAACACTTTGCCACCGCTAAACAACACTTTGCCACCGCTAAACAACACTTTGCCACTTTTCCACCGCTAAACAACACTTTGCCACTTTTCCACCGCTAAACAACACTTTGCCACCGCTAAACAACACTTTGCCACCGCTAAACGACACTTTGCCACCGCTAAACAACACTTTGCCACCGCTAAACAACACTTTGCCACCGCTACCGCTAAACAACACTTTGCCACCGCTAAACAACACTTTGCCACCGCTAAACAACACTTTGCCACCGCTAAACAACACTTTGCCTCCGCTAAACAACACTTTGCCTCCGCTAAACAACACTTTGCCTCCGCTAAACAACACTTTGCCACCGCTAAACAACACTTTGCCTCCGCTAAACAACACTTTGCCACTTTGCCACCGCTAAACAACACTTTGCCACCGCTAAACAACACTTTGCCACCGCTAAACAACACTTTGCCTCCGCTAAACAACACTTTGCCACCGCTAAACGACACTTTGCCACCGCTAAACAACACTTTGCCACCGCTAAACAACACTTTGCCACCGCTACCGCTAAACAACACTTTGCCACCGCTAAACAACACTTTGCCACCGCTAAACAACACTTTGCCACCGCTAAACAACACTTTGCCACCGCTAAACAACACTTTGCCACCGCTAAACAACACTTTGCCACTTTTCCACCGCTAAACAACACTTTGCCTCCGCTAAACAACACTTTGCCTCCGCTAAACAACACTTTGCCACTTTGCCTCCGCTAAACAACACTTTGCCTCCGCTAAACAACACTTTGCCACTTTTCCACCGCTAAACAACACTTTGCCACCGCTAAACAACACTTTGCCACTTTTCCACCGCTAAACAACACTTTGCCACCGCTAAACAACACTTTGCCACCGCTAAACAACACTTTGCCACCGCTAAACAACACTTTGCCACTTTGCCACCGCTAAACAACACTTTGCCTCCGCTAAACAACACTTTGCCACCGCTAAACAACACTTTGCCACCGCTAAACAACACTTTGCCTCCGCTAAACAACACTTTGCCACCGCTAAACAACACTTTGCCACCGCTAAACAACACTTTGCCACCGCTAAACAACACTTTGCCTCCGCTAAACAACACTTTGCCTCCGCTAAACAACACTTTGCCACCGCTAAACAACACTTTGCCACCGCTAAACAACACTTTGCCACCGCTAAACAACACTTTGCCACCGCTAAACAACACTTTGCCACTTTGCCACCGCTAAACAACACTTTGCCTCCGCTAAACAACACTTTGCCACTTTGCCACCGCTAAACAACACTTTGCCACCGCTAAACAACACTTTGCCACCGCTAAACAACACTTTGCCATCGCTAAACAACACTTTGCCACCGCTAAACACGTGTGGAGAATGACAGGAACGCATGGAGGCTGTAGTAATCACCGTTGCCTCCCGATCGCTGGCAAGCTCTGAAAAAATCAAGGTAAGTTGGTTTGAATACAATGCTTGGTGACTTAGAGGTAATGTTAGTGTGTGTGTGTGTGTGTGTGTGTGTGTGTGTGTGTGTGTGTGTGTGTGTGTGTGTGATTTAAGAACTTAGTTGAGGAATTCACAGTCGTGTCTAAACTGTTTTCGAAAGCTGCCTATTGTAAGTTGTTTCCACTGTTGATGGGAAGATGCCAGGCGAACCGCGCCGGCGCCTCCATGTCATGCGGTGAGCGCTCCACACTGCACACACACTGCACACACACTGCACACACACTGCACACACACATTTATCTAGGTTAAAGTTAGACTCTAAATTAAAATGGCTGTTACCACAATAGTACTTGATCAGTTTAAAATGAGTTCATTGATATATGCCTAAAGGTGTTAAATTAAAAATTAAAATTTGTCTAATCCAGTAATTAATTTTTTCTATTTTTCAATAACAATAGGGTTGTTGATTATAGATTATTGAGGGATAGGGTTATTGATTATTAATTATTGAGGGATAGGTTTGTGATTATAGATTATTGAGGGTTAGGGTTATTGATTATTGATTATTAAGAGTTGGGGTTGTTGGCTGATTATGGCTTTGGCTTGAGAGGCTGGTTATGGAGCATTGTGTTCATGTGGAGCTGGGAAGATCATGTGACGCGGGATAATCTGCACAGATGTGAAGACCACAGATGTTCAGCACTAGCGCGGAGACTCCAGGGACTGGATATGAATATATATTCACATGTTTATATAAAGCATGAGATCTGCGCTGAGGTTTGAAACTGCTGTGTTTCTATAGGAAATATCCCGAGAGATATTATTAGCATGATTTCTCCTGGAGAAAACAGAACGACAGATTTAAGAGCGCACAATATTCTTCCTTCCATAACAAACTTTTTGACACTTTATATATATATATATATATATCCGCCAGTTTTTGGCGATAGGATTATGAACGTCCGCCAGTAGTTGTGTAGACTTGGCTGATTAATAAAAGTGGTATTTCTTATATCAGTTCCAGGATCTGCTGGCAGCGGCAGAACTGTGTTCATGAGTTATGAGGACATATTGCCCAAGTGCTCATCCTCATCCTCATCCTCATCCTCATCCTCATCCTCATCATCATCATCATCCTCATCCTCATCATCATCCTCATCCTCATCATCATCATCATCCTCATCCTCATCATCATCCTCATCCTCATCCTCATCCCCATCCTCATCCTCATCCTCATCCTCATTCTCATCCTCATCCTCATCCTCATCATCATCCTCATCCTCATCCTCATCATCATCCTCATCCTCATCCTCATCATCATCCTCATCCTCATCCTCATTCCCATCCTCATCCTCATCCTCATCCTCATCCCCATCCTCATCCTCATCCTCATCATCATCCTCATCATCATCCTCATCCTCATTCTCATCCTCATCCTCATCATCATCCTCATCCTCATCCTCATCCCCATCCTCATCCTCATCCTCATCCTCATCCCCATCCTCATCCTCATCCTCATCCTCATCCTCATCCCCATCCTCATCCTCATCCTCATCCTCATCCTCATCCTCATCCTTACTTGGATGTTTTTTGAAAGTTTTTAGTTTGAGGCACGTGTAAGTCTTATAACATGTTCACTTGCCAAATAACACATTTTTAAAACATTAGTTTATATTTGAATTAGTTTTACAATCAAAATCTAACGGTTTTAGAACTCCTTTACTCGGTGTCCTACATCACTTTATAATGGACACCCTGCAGCCAATCAGAGTCGAGTATTCACCCAGACCACGATCAGATAATCAGGACTTTCTGCATTAGTGTTTCCCTCTAGTGTACATCACACACTAACATGATCAGCTCATCAACACACTCGAATCCCGTCATCATTACAACGCCTGTGAAGCTTCATACTTTCAGACTACATCAGATCAGAACCCAGTGCATGCTGGGAGTGTGAGATATGAATCTGAAGCGTGAGAAGTGCTGATGTGTGTTCAGCTCTATGATCATCACTGTGAGAAACGGATCCAGAGCTGCTTGATGAGGAGCAAACGGCTGTAGCGCTTATTAACATCAATAAACATATTAAAGTTTCTGTGCTGAAAATCGTTCTTTTCTTTATTTATAGGCTTAAAGGTACAATATGCAATACTTTCTGCCGCTAGAGGCGCGCTACATTCCCAACACCAGCGGCGGCAGCGCAGCTTGATGACGATAACACCACCAGCGGCGGCGCAGCTTGATGACGATAACACCACCAGCGGCGGCGCAGCTTGATGACGATAACACCACCAGCGGCGGCGCAGCTTGATGACGATAACACCACCAGCGGCGGCGCAGCTTGATGACGATGTGAAGGAATGATGGGAACTGTCGTGTTTAACTCCACCGTGGATGTAAGTCAGACGGGAATCTAAATCATATTCATGGATGAGGTAAAGCTCTATTTTTATAAATGTTGCGTTTAATGACATGCTTTTATTTCATTAAAGTAAATTAACCGCAAGAAAAGTAAGGTTTAGCACTAAACTGGTTATCATGTGACTGTATTTGTCGAACTCATTGTTGTGATAACGCTGCACAGTTTTACGTGTTCTAAACCATTGTTGTAAAAGTGCATTCGAACACACACATCATTCACCAAAAGACGGATTAATCTTTATGTAGAACACATGCTATATTTATTTACATGGCCATAAACACCAGACGTGATAAACAATGTCAATAAACTAAACACAAGCCTAACGCAATAATACTTTCCTCACATAAACACAACTATACCGAACGCTACATTAGGAATATATAACATTGACCCGTACGGTTATGGGACTTGTGTTTGTCGACAGAACCGCTGCAGTCGGTAAAGAATAATTGTGTTCATAACGACTGCGCGACACAAGCTAACGTTTGTTGCTCGATAGACGCTACAACTACAGCCTCCGCATGTGTCCAGGACTCGCGCGGTACGAGCGCACACCGAGGGTGACGCGGATATGCCGTTTGACTGGCGACTCCAGCTCACCCGCTCACCCGCTCCGCTGCCTCGGTTACAATCACAATATTCTCATGATTTATAAATAGTTGGAAACATTCGGGATATTGTAAGTAATCAACTTAACAAAATATACAACACTGGCCTTGTGATTTTGGGATATTTTAATGCACAACTATTACATATTGTACCTTTAAGTGTTAGTTCACAGCAACAGACACAACATATGCTTTACTATTTCAAACTTTCAAGCTTTGCTTGAAAAACAATCTTTAAAAAATAAAGACACTTGGTTTGATAAAGGTTTACTGAACAAGATACGCAACATCATCTTCATCATCATCTTCATCATATTCATAATCATCATCATCTTCATCATATTCATAATCATCATCATCTTCATCATCATCCTCTTCAACTTCATTATCATCATCATCTTCATCATCATCATCATCACCATATTCATAATCATCATCATCTTCATCATCATCATCATCATATTCATATTCATATTCATCATCATCTTCATCTTCATCATCATCATCATATTCATAATCATCATCATCTTCATCATCATCATCATATTCATAATCATCATCATCTTCATCTTCATCATCATATTCATAATCATCATCATCTTCATCATCATCATCATCATATTCATAATCATCATCATCTTCATCATCGGGGTTTTGTTCCTCCCACTTCTAGTCCTCGTCATGTCAGTGCACGAGCACGAGCACGCGCACCACTGTTCGCGGCTGCGAGATGAACGTGTAAACCCAGGATGAGGCTCAGTGGAGAACATCTGTCCAGATGAGCGGGCGTCCCTCAGCGCGGCTCGCGGGTAAGACTGAGCACATCTGCACTTCGGCTTATTCACATCGGTCGACGCGAGACGCGATCGAGAAGTTATTGGCGGAACTCATCGCTATTCGAGATTACAGCGAGGAACGGGTGTCATATAGTGATGTCTGATGTGTGTGGGAATATAATAACACCGATATGGATCATATGGATCATCATATGCTTCTGTAATGCACAGCGAGCGAGTGACTGTGCGCGCGCACGAGAGAGAGGCGTTTAACGCGTGCAACTTTTCTCTCGTTCTGCTATATTTACTCTGGTTTACTTCATATCTGCGCGATGCACAGTCATTCCTTCACTATAATAAGGGTTATTTTGTGAGAAGCTTCAATATTCACAGCTACAAAAATATGTTCTAGGGACGTTTTGATAACGATCCCATGGTAACGTTATTTCTGAATGTTCTCAGGAAATTCTTAAATGCAAAGGTTAGCAAGAACATTAAGAGAATGTGTCGTTTTATCATTTTACATGCATTATGGAAATGTTACTTTTTGAACGTTAAATGTTTTAAAACAAGTAGAAAAAAACAAAAAACATTAGACGAGCGTTTTCTGGTAACGTTTTTTGAGAGCGTTATTTGTTGCATGAACTTCTCAGACTTACAAGTTAGTCATCTACATTTTTACCTAAATTACCACATAGAAATGGATTCTTTTTATTATTAATCTTCATTTATATATGCCATTATTAATGTGAGGTTAATTAACTGGTTATCCGTTTAATTCTATATTATGCTCAACGTAAAACATTGTTACTTATGGTTAATAATCGTAATAATAACCATTTTGAGACACAAGAAGACGCAATTAGTGTGAAGATCCAAAAGTCCCTCTGGGAACTCCACATTTACACGTTGAGAAGTCGTAATTAGGACATCAGATGCTTTTGAATAATTTGTTTAGAGCGAAACGGCAATGTACCTTTTCCAGAGTTTCCCACTCGTAATCACGACAGTGCTAGATATAATTGTGATATTATGCATGCTTGTGTAGCGAGATGCATGATATGCTGAGTTGATGCTTGCATGCATATTTCAAATCAGGAATAACTTGTCAACAGTATCGCTCACACACACAAAAAACAATATAGATGTCTTTTTCCAGACAGCTCCAGCTAATACACAATCTAGCATAAACACATAATGCGTCTCTGGCGGGACTGAAGCCATCATATCTGTTACACACTAGTGTCCACTACAGCAGCACTGAAGCAGTCTCGTGTAACACACGTCATCATGCACATCTCTGCTTTAGCTTTATTAAGTACAGCGGGTTATCCTGCGGTTATATCCGAACCCTTCCTAACACTCCAGACTCGGTTCTGCTTCTGAGTTCACACTGCGCATCAAGTGCGGTGCAGAGTTTTGTGCACACAAGTAAAGAATAAATGGCAAACATTGAAATGCACTAGTTAGTATTTTATTGAACTGCAATATGCATCATTTTTTAAACAACGCAAGTCGAATGACATAACCGTTTTAGTTTTTAATATTTAAGTGCATGTGTTTAAGTTGGCACTAATAATTCAAGTCAAGCAATTTAGGAAAGACCAAAAAAGTGTGATATTATGCATGTATTTATTATTATGCTGAATTGATGCATATTTCAAATCTGGAATAACTTGTCGACAGTATCGTAACTTCTGATGCTTTAGCTTTATTTCCACACAAAAAACAACACTTCTTTCCGTTGGGTCCAGATAATGCGAACACACATAAGCATAAACAAATAAGCAATGCCTCTGTCAGCTGGTCTTTATATACTAGTGGACGATGCAGCTTTTTGTGCACAAAAGTTAAAAAAAAAAAGGCAAACATTGAAATGCACTAGAATTTTAATGAACTGCAATATGCATAATTCCTAAACCAACATAGTAGACTGATGTATTCATTTTAGTTTTTAATATTTCAGCGCATGTGTCCACGTTTAGATGCACTGTGCCTAATGATATCTTGATATTGTGCATGCTTGTGTCGTGAGCTGCATTATTCACGTTGTGTTTCTCTCCTCAGATGACGGCACACATCTCTCCTCGACCCCCGCACACAGCCATGAACACACACACGCGGATCTCGGCCGTATGGACTCTCGCCACAGTCTTCAGCTTGGCTGAGATGTTTGATATTTACGGGGATGTTTGCGGAGGCCTGTGTGTGTGTGAGGAGAGAGAGGGTGTGTTCACCGCCAGCTGCGAGAACAGAGGGATTAGCAGTCTGGCGGAGGTGATGCCTTTACACTTCACTTCATATCATCTTCTGCTCACAGGGAATCTGCTAAAGAAGGTCTCGCTCAACGACTTTGCTCAGTACGAAGGACTCAGTATTTTGCATCTGGGCAACAATGACATATCAGAGATCGAAGGCGGTGCTTTTAACGGGCTTCAGGGATTAAAGCGACTGCATCTGAACAATAACAAAATCGAAGCGTTGAAGGACGACACGTTCCTGGGACTTGAAAGCCTGGAGTACCTGCAGATTGACTATAATTACATCAGCCTCGTTGAAGCGAAAGCCTTGAGCGTTTTGCGGCACTTAGAGGTGCTCATCCTCAATGACAACCTCCTCTCCGCTCTGCCGAACAACATCTTTCAGTTCGTTCCATTAACGCATCTGGATCTAAGAGGCAATCAGCTGAAAGTGCTCCCGTACAGCGGGCTCCTGGAGCACTGGAGCCGCGTGGTGGAGCTGCAGCTCGAGGACAACCCCTGGAACTGCTCCTGCGAGCTCATCCCGCTCAAGGCCTGGCTGGAGAGCATCTCCTACACGGCTCTCGTCGGAGACGTGGTGTGCGAGACGCCGTTCCGCCTCCACGGGCGAGACCTGGACGAGATCTCCAAGCAGGAGTTGTGTCCTCTGAGAGCGATCGCGGAGTACGACGTGCGTGCCGAGCCGGCTCACGTCGGCGAGATCCTCTACAAAACCCCACCGCCGACTCCAATCCCGGGCTTCGCCTCCTCGATACGCTCCACTAAAACCAGCCGAATCCCGGGAAAACTCCGCACTAAACCGACGCCGCGCTCCACTAGCAAGCCGCAGAACTACGGCCCGATGCTAGCCTTCCAAACGAAGTCCCCGGTCCCGCTGGACTGTCCGCACGCGTGCTCCTGCAATCTGCAGATCTCAGACCTCGGGCTGAACGTGAACTGCCAGGAGAGGAAGATCGAAAGCATCTCGGATCTCAATCCCAAGCCGTACAACCCGAAGAAGATGTACTTAACGGGGAACTACATCTCTGCGGTGTGCAGCTCTGACTTCAACGGCGCGACCGGGCTTGATTTGCTCCACTTGGGAAACAATCGCATATCCGTGGTCCAGGATCGGACGTTCAGCCAGCTCATACATCTGAGACGACTGTACTTGAACGGGAACTTACTGGAGCGCCTCTCCGAGGACATGTTCTATGGGCTGCAGAGCTTGCAGTTCTTATATCTGGAGTATAACGTGATTCGGGACATTGCGAACGGTGCTTTTCAACAGGTTCCCAATCTCCAGCTTCTGTTCCTCAATAACAACCTCCTCAAGACTCTTCCTCCCGGCGTCTTCCACGGACTGAACCTCGCGCGAGTGAATCTGCGTAACAACCACTTCCGGAGTCTCCCGGTGGCCGGCGTCCTGGAGGATCTGGCGGATCTGGTGCAGATCGATCTCTTCGAGAACCCGTGGGATTGCTCGTGTGGCGTGGTGGAGATGCGGAGCTGGCTGGAGAAACTCGGCGCCGGGATCGTTTTAAACTCCGTCGCGTGCGAATCTCCACCGAGGCTCTCGGGAGAAGACATGCGCTTCATCCGCTCTTATCAACTGTGCCAGGAAACCTCAAACGTCCAGTCTTCCGCAGCGCCGCCTTCGGAGGAATCCGTGCCCGGGAGCACCATCACTTTAGAGACTCTAGATTATGACATGCAGATTCCCACGGTTCCTCTGTCGGTGCTGATCCTCGCCTTGCTGATGCTCTTCATATTATCCGTGTTTGTCGCCGCAGGGCTTTTCGCTGTTATCATGAAGCGCCGGAAGAAGTCGGAGCGGCTAGCTTCGGTAAACGCCAGTGCGGGTTACACCGATAAGACTAGATCGTCGGCGAGCCACGTGTACGAGTTCATCCCGCCGGCAGCCGAGAGCCTAGCGAAGAGTAACGCCGAGGGAAACGCGATGGACAGATACAGGGACTTCGAAGAACTCAGAGTTCTGGCGTCGAACTCGGATGATGAGGTCCGGAGCAGATCCGAGTTCAGCGCGGGAACGCCGGACACGCTAAACACACACTCGCTTCTGGACGACAACTACTTCTACCGGGAGATTCTGGCGCGGGACCAGCCGGGCTCGTACCGGGGCAGTTTAGCATGCAAGCATCAGTACTTGGATCATCAGTACTCGAGTCCGGAGCGGGTCCAGGATCGGTTCTCGAGTCCGGAGCGCGTCCAGCAAACCGTGATGTTCTGCTCGCCGCCGGCCGCCGTGTACATCGAGCCCAACCGCAGCCAGTACTGGGAGCTCAAAGCCAAGCTGCACTTCGAGCCCGACTATCTGGAGGTTCATGAGAAAAGGACAACTTTCACTCAGTTCTGAAATATGTGTTCTGTCTTCATTTTCTTTCAAGAAAAAAAAAAAGTGTGGGAGAAAACACGTTTTGCGAGAAATATGAGGGTGAATCTTGTGCACCTCAAAGTCCAAAAAAAAGAAAAGTTGTTCATTTGATATTTTGACGATTTTATAAAGATTTTCATTTTATTTATATTTTAATTATATTTTGCCTATATTTATTTACTATTATTTTTATTGACTTTGTTTGATTGCATTGTGACATTATTTGCTGGACAATTTTCCCTCAATTTCTATTGTCAATCGAGTTCATATTGATGTGGAAACAAACTATTATTTAAATGGTAAATTTAAAATAATTATACATCATAGTAGTATTTGACGTACTGCTTTTAATGCACTGGAATTTTTTTAAACTTAAATTCTAATATTATTATAATAATATATATACTTATTAATAATATATTATATATATTAACCTCCTGCTCGTGTTTTGGTCAAAAATGTTTTTTATTTTTTATTTCAATGAAATGATTGTATTATATTTTGATTCGATAATGTTTTTCATTTAAACAAATAATTAATTCGGGGATTTAATGGTACTAAATTATATTTATAAACTAGTTATAATCCATTTATTCATGTTTTGAACTTAAACTGGTAAGTCTTGAATGCTTTGGATCACAGAGTTTGCTCTCTTTTTAAAGACGACACTTGGCAGATTATTGCTGAAGAGAAAAAAAGTTATAAAATTTTACATTTAATGTAATAAAAAATGCAGTTTTTATAAAAATGTTCTGTTTTTATATTAAATATATTTTTCCCAAAATACGTTTCACTAAAATTGAGAGAAAATGAAAACCATAAATCTAAGCAATCTGTGCTCCAAATTTGAGGTTGATATCTCAAAAAATATGCTTTCAAAAAACTTAACATTTTGGTCATGTAAAATGTTATTCAATTATTTAAAACAAAATAGTATAAATTTTAATTAATTTAAAAAAAAAAAAAAAAACTGTAAAACTGTCACCATAGAGCAAATCTTAATTCTTTAAAACACTTATTTTTTTTTCTTTTTCTTTTAAATTTTGGGGAGTTTTTGTGAGGTTCACACCATATTCTCTCATGCATATCGTATTCAAAAGTGTTGTTATATTCTTCAGTATCATGAGTTTAATACGTTGTTAGGTCGATGGATGATTTCTGTGTGTGAATATAAACGTGACACTCGTCTTAAAGATGTACGTTATTTATTATTTCAAAGCACCTGCGACCAAAATGGACAATCGGTTTCGTCGTGTTCTTACTTGTGTCTGTACACATTCTTTCATAAGTCATTCTGGTGTACTTGCATATATCGATTCTGGAGATCTTTGCACTTTTTTTGCTTAAATTATATTAAGAAGATTTTTGTAAGATTTATATATTGCCAGTCCTGCCAGGTCAGATGTAGTCATGCTGGGACAAGCATTTTTTTTTCCGAGTATGTACAGGATCTTAAAGGCATATGCATTGAAAGCACAGTGTACAGTATTAACCCTACAGTTGCTGTGCAGTATCGCGCGGTGCGTGTCCGTGTGTGCGCCCGCGCGGCCGACGACAGCGAGACTAACCCAAAGCCTTCAGCTTCAGCTCTGATGTGTGACTCAGTGAAGGAAACAACAGCCCAAGCCTCTTTACACAAGGGTTTGTTATTCAGCAAATGCCAATGAAAATTTCATGCAGGGCTTCAGGCGAGAGAGTCTGGAGAGATTGTTATGCAAAAACAGCAGTCGCTTCTCATTTCTGTAAAATACTGGAATTGCTGACAATTATTTCATGCTTTTTTAAAGTCGCTGTCATGACTATACTGTGTGACTGTATGTGCAAATTGAATGAATCTGTTTTTGCACTGAAGTTTTGTCTTCGGCGTCCATATGTTCCTAAATAAACCTCTGAATAATTGACAGATAACATATGTCTGTTTGCTTCCAGGAGTACAGTGCAATATTGCTCAAATCAGCTCATCTGTGCAGATGCTGGAAAACGTCCAAACACAAGACATCGAATGCTCAGAACGTGCTTCATTAGAAACGGCACTGAAAACACAAGCTCGTCAGATATGTGACTTATCCAGCGTTCCGTGTGTGTGTGTGTGTGTGTGCTTATTCACATGACCTTTAGCATGTGTTCATCATCAGTGAAGCGTGAGGACAGCCGTGGGCCTGTGTTCTGTGTGACCCAAGGCTGGCCCGTGTTCAGTCTGAGAGCCGGTGGCGTTTCTACCACAGATTCATGCTTTTCATACAAACTGTTCACACTGAACTCCCATTAGCTGTGTTTCCATGCAACCGTTCTCATGCACATTTGAGATACTGCATAAAAAAGAATGATGGATGGAATCGTGCATAAATTCTAAAAATGTGAATAAAAAAATTGGAAACACATTTATCAAATAAATCCCATGATGTGCAACAATAACCTCATGTGACACTAAACTCAGCCTCAGTTGTGATAACTGGAGTAACCAGCGGACCAATGGCGTCGCAGCGTCTCTAATGTTGGTTTTGTGTTTCTGAGAGTCAGGGCTCTATCTTGCACCCAGCGCAATTGACTTTGTACTGGACGCATGTGTCATTCCTATTCTGCACCCGCGCACAGCGACTCTTCCCTCCACAGACGCACGTCGGTAAATTAGGGAATGAACTTGCGCTCGGGGGGGCGGTTCAGTGTAAAGAGGAGTGTGTTCCGGCGCAAACGTTCCCTGGTGATATTCTGCAGTTCCAGAAAACAACTCCGCCGCTGACCAGGAGAAACCGAGTCTAAAGACAGCGGCGCCGCGCGTTAGTCAGATGCTATTTTAAGGGCGCGTGCTTGGCCATTATGTAGCGTGTGAACAACACACACACTTTGATTCTCTAATATAAACAGACGCAGCAGTTTTCATTTTAGCAAATCACACATTATTACAAGGAAACATATTAACACACGAGGGAAATCATTGTTGTGTCCGTGAAGATGTGAAAAAATACATAAATCTAGATTACACATTTACTCAAATTATTATACGCCTGTTTAACCGAAGCTAATGTGTGTGTGTTTCTCCATCATCCCCAATGTCACTTCTCTGTGTTTTACGGCCCTGACGAGAACGTCGGTCTCCTCGGCTGTGAACCGCTCCTGTGCGCCGGCAAACCCGCCGTTATAATAGCAATCCGCCGTTAAAATAGCAATCCGCCGTTATAATAGCAATCCGCCGTTATAATAGCAATCCGCCGTTATAATAGCGATCCGCCGTTATAATAGCGATCCACCGTTATAATAGCAATCCGCCGTTATAATAGCAATCCGCCGTTATAATAGCGATCCGCCGTTATAATAGCAATCCGCCGTTATAATAGCAATCCGCCGTTATAATAGCGATCCGCCGTTATAATAGCGATCCACCGTTATAATAGCAATCCGCCGTTATAATAGCAATCCGCCGTTATAATAGCAATCCGCCGTTATAATAGCAATCCGCCGTTATAATAGCGATCCGCCGTTATAATAGCGATCCACCGTTATAATAGCGATCCGCCGGTATAATAGCGATCCGCCGTTATAATAGCAATCCGCCGTTATAATAGCGATCCGCCGTTATAATAGCGATCCACCGTTATAATAGCAATCCGCCGTTATAATAGCAATCCGCCGTTATAATAGCGATCCGCCGTTATAATAGCGATCCGCCGTTATAATAGCAATCCGCCGTTATAATAGCAATCCACCGTTATAATAGCAATCCGCCGTTATAATAGCAATCCACCGTTATAATAGCAATCCGCCGTTATAATAGCGATCCGCCGTTATAATAGCGATCCGCCGTTATAATAGCAATCCGCCGTTATAATAGCAATCCACCGTTATAATAGCGATCCGCCGTTATAATAGCAATCCGCCGTTATAATAGCAATCCGCCGTTATAATAGCAATCCACCGTTATAATAGCAATCCGCCGTTATAATAGCGATCCGCCGTTATAATAGCGATCCGCCGTTATAATAGCAATCCACCGTTATAATAGCAATCCACCGTTATAATAGCAATCCGCCGTTATAATAGCAATCCACCGTTATAATAGCGATCCGCCGTTATAATAGCGATCCGCCGTTATAATAGCAATCCACCGTTATAATAGCAATCCACCGTTATAATAGCAATCCGCCGTTATAATAGCGATCCGCCGTTATAATAGCAATCCACCGTTATAATAGCAATCCGCCGTTATAATAGCGATCCGCCGTTATAATAGCAATCCGCCGTTATAATAGCAATCCGCCGTTATAATAGCGATCCGCCGTTATAATAGCAATCCACCGTTATAATAGCAATCCACCGTTATAATAGCAATCCGCCGTTATAATAGCGATCCGCCGTTATAATAGCAATCCACCGTTATAATAGCAATCCACCGTTATAATAGCAATCCGCCGTTATAATAGCGATCCGCCGTTATAATAGCGATCCGCCGTTATAATAGCGATCCACCGTTATAATAGCGATCCGCCGTTATAATAGCGATCCGCCGTTATAATAGCAATCCACCGTTATAATAGCAATCCACCGTTATAATAGCGATCCGCCGTTATAATAGCGATCCGCCGTTATAATAGCAATCCACCGTTATAATAGCAATCCACCGTTATAATAGCAATCCACCGTTATAATAGCGATCCGCCGTTATAATAGCGATCCGCCGTTATAATAGCGATCCACCGTTATAATAGCGATCCGCCGTTATAATAGCAATCCGCCGTTATAATAGCAATCCGCCGTTATAATAGCAATCCACCGTTATAATAGCAATCCGCCGTTATAATAGCAATCCACCGTTATAATAGCAATCCACCGTTATAATAGCGATCCGCCGTTATAATAGCGATCCGCCGTTATAATAGCAATCCGCCGTTATAATAGCAATCCACCGTTATAATAGCGATCCGCCGTTATAATAGCGATCCGCCCGTATAATAGCAACAGCGCCGGGATCCGCCCACAGAGTTACTTGCGTCTCAGAGCGTTACAATAGGGCCCAGTGAACTGATGAACTGCATGGAATATAAAGAGCACGAGGCTTTATTTTGTCCTTTACAAACGACATCAAACCCTCGTCAGCATCAGCGCTCTTTCCTCGCTGTAGATACTGAAGCCTTGAGTGTTTGTGTTTGGGCGTATATGAATAAAGTAGAGTAGATTCTTCTATAGAGTTCACACAGTTGAAGCCGCTTCGCTCATTAGCAGAAGAGTGTGTGTTCCTCATTAAAAGCTCACCTCGGGCTTGAGGAGTTCCAGCACCGCTCATGTGGAAGATGGACGTGTTCCTCTCACAGAGATCCAGCAGAACATGCGGATCCTGATCCACACTTCACCCGTTCCTCAGCGGATCCTGATCCACACTGCACCCGTTCCTCAGCGGATCCTGATCCACACTGCACCCGTTCCTCAGCGGATCCTGATCCACACTGCACCCGTTCCTCAGCGGATCCTGATCCACACTGCACCCGTTCCTCAGCGGATCCTGATCCACACTGCACCCGTTCCTCAGCAGATCCTGATCCACACTGCACCCGTTCCTCAGCGGATCCTGATCCACACTGCACCTGTTCCTCAGCGGATCCTGATCCACACTGCACCCGTTCCTCAGCGGATCCTGATCCACACTGCACCCGTTCCTCAGCGGATCCTGATCCACACTGCACCCGTTCCTCAGCGGGTCCTGATCCACACTGCACCCGTTCCTCAGCGGATCCTGATCCACACTGCACCCGTTCCTCAGCGGATCCTGATCCACACTGCACCCGTTCCTCAGCGGATCCTGATCCACACTGCACCCGTTCCTCAGCGGATCCTGATCCACACTGCACCCGTTCCTCAGCGGATCCTGATCCACACTGCACCCGTTCCTCAGCGGATCCTGATCCACACTGCACCCGTTCCTCAGCGGGTCCTGATCCACACTGCACCCGTTCCTCAGCGGATCCTGATCCACACTGCACCCGTTCCTCAGCGGATCCTGATCCACACTGCACCCGTTCCTCACCAGCGGATCCTGATCCACACTGCACCCGTTCCTCAGCGGATCCTGATCCACACTGCACCCGTTCCTCAGCGGATCCTGATCCACACTGCACCCGTTCCTCAGCGGATCCTGATCCACACTGCACCCGTTCCTCAGCGGATCCTGATCCACACTGCACCCGTTCCTCAGCGGATCCTGCCTCTCTGGCTGAAGATCTGCTCACTCCTTCAAGATCATCAACGTTTCTTCTGAATCCTGATCCTGTAAAACACTGTCCCTGCGATTGATCAAATGTTTCCAGAAGTTCAATCTTGTGTTTCCTCTGAAACTGATCAAGCCAAAGGTGACAGAACAGCTATAACCGGAACAAAAAATACTAAATATGATATTGAAATTTTGTAGTGCTACAAAAACGCAACAATATGTATTGTGTAGTTCACCCAAAATAATAATTACTGTGTGAGAAAAAATTAAACTTTACAGAGTTTTAGTGTCAGTACTAAAATAAACTAATATATATAATATTGAATATAATGTATAATAATGCAATGGGGGAATATTTGTGGGTCCTGATAATGCCAAATATCTTGTTACCAGTAAAAGTGGCCGACATTATTTAAACATATCTAGTGAGTGACAGATGAAGCATATTCGTCTGAAATAATTCAGTATTTTCAGCTTCAGAATGATGAATATGTTTATTCTGGAGTCTCTATGGTCCTGTATTGGGTTTATCAGCACCAAGTCCAAGCCTGTTCTTATTTCCAATGTAAAACCAAATTTATCTTTTTAATCAACAGTAAAAAAAATTTATAACCATTTATCATATATCTTGGAGTATCACAATAATATCGTATCGTGAGTTCAGTATCGTGATATGTCCAATCGTGACATGAGGGAATCATTACACCTTTATATATATATATGATGTTGTAAATGCTCTCTTGGATCCAGCCTCTGTGACAACTAGCCCCGGCCTCTACTTTACACAATGCCAGAGTCCAGAGCTGATCTTATGAGGTTCTGAGAAACCGTGCAGCTCTTCCCGGTTAGCCGGGCCGGAAGCATCTCTGTGCAGACTGTGTGTGTGTGTGTGTGTGTGCGTGTGGAAGTGTCAGAGATGAGCGTCTCTGGAAATGAGGCCAGATCTGGATTATATAAGCCTGAGGAGCAGATGACAGAGTTCACTGGAGGAGAAACAGCTCTGCTCTTTCTAGAAGAGTGGCTTCCCCGTTCCCCATGCCAAATAGAGGAGCCAATGGGAGACCAGCGATGTGCTTGACTCCGCCCCTCCTCATTGTGTTCTGGTGCGAGACTTCAGATTCATGAGCCGCTTCAGGGGAGTCACACTAGAATCACAGCAAAGTGCCGTAAACAGTTCTAAGGGGTCCTATAATGCCCTTGTCACAAGTCTCTGATGTCCCCAGAGTGTGTGTGTGTGTGTGTGTGTGTGTGTGTGTGTGTGTGTGTGTGTGTGTGTGTGTGTGTGTGTGTGTGTGTGTGTGTGTGAAGTTTTAGCTTAAAATACCCCACAGATATTTTTTATAGCATGTTAAAATTGTTAGGTAAGAAAAAACGCGCCATTTATGTATGTATCCCTTTAAATGCAAATGAGCTGCTGCTCCCGGCACAGGGGGCGGAGCTTCAACTGCTCGTGTGTGTTGTGTGTGTAAGCAGCTCCGATGACCTAACACACACACACACACACACACACACACACACACACACACACACACACACACACTTGCAAAAACTTTTAGCCTTTAATGTTAAACTGGAGTCATTATGATGGAGAGACTCGAGAAGAAGTGACACATGTAGAAGCATCAGGACATTTCTGAATGATTAGTTGATGAGTTTATCTGTAGTTATCTTCTAGTCATTGATTAGCATATTCTGTCTTGATAGTCTATAAATCGCGTTCAGGGGGCGGGGTTTATGTAAATTCATGGTTTAATTAGGACCCTATCAGGCTTTATTAGCTGCACCTGTACCAGCCTCTGCTGCACACGGATATACTGAGACTGAGTTATTCCTCCAGTGGTTTTCCTGCGTGTGTGTAGTTGATCATGTAAGTGCCTTGGTTTGATCCTTAAATATTATTCTGTATATTTCTTAAGTTTGGCCTAAATGTGTTTATTTTTATGCTTGTTATATTTACTGCTTGGGTATTATCTTTAGTTATTGAGATGTTTGAGCTTATAGTATGGGCCTCATTTATGGTTTATATTACTTTATTTCGTGTGAATTCAATGTAATATTGGCAGTTACCATTTATTTGATTTGGCAATGTTTATTGTACACTAAAATGCTGTATTCCTCTGTTCTTTTGTAGAACACACACACACACACGCACACGCACACGCACACACACGCACACGCACACGCACACACACACACACACCTTTAAATTAAACCCATGTTTATGATTATGTCAATACATCACAATAATCTGATAAGAAATACCAGTTTGTAATATCAAGCATCTGTCTTGTATAACTAAAAACAACCAGTGGATTTCAGCCGACCAGAACATTCACTAACAATCCTATTAAGTTAAAAAAACTTTATTTCTGAACGTTCAAAACTTCTAGTTTTTTAAATGTTTTTTCTTGGTTATGTGAACGTTGAGGGAACATTATCATTCTTCAAACAACACGGGCACGTCATTATTGGATGTTCTATGAGCGTTCTGAAACAAGTAACATCTAAGAAACATTATATGAACATGTAATATATTAAAACAGAATCTCTGGTTTGAAACATGTTATGCTTCATGTGTTTGATCAACACTTGAATGTGGGGCAGTTTCATAAAATGGTGTGTTTGTCACAGTCCTGGTCCGGATGGCAGGGCAAGAGTTAAAGGCCAGATCACTTTGAACATGTTCTATTAATGCTACAGGGAGAGCGTTTGTTCATAACTTTGAGAAACCTTTGCAGAACGTTCTGGAAACGTAGCTTGAGTTGTTAGTCAGAATACGCCCGTGTGTATAAATGATTTACTCCGAGTAAATGCATGCATCAAGCCTCCAGGACTTCAGAAATAACACTGTCCTCAACACACAACATAACTTACATAATTCAGAAGTCGTGCACCTCAGCCTCTGATAATAATGCACAGCCAAACGCTTGCTAATGAAACGGCAGCATACATGCGGATGTCAGTCTGCATTACGCTGGATATCTGGAGCTTGTTTCTCAGTAGCTGTGAGCGTCGGCTGCGTGCGGTTCTGACATTTCATCAGCTGGACAGTGGGAAACATTCTGTCCTCATTTTCTCTCTTATTAACGTGTGGTGTAAGGAGCCGTTCAAACACAGTCTTGCATTAAAAGCAGCAGCACGAGATGATGTGAACAGAAGGAACATTAACTCATGCGACACCACTGTAAACTTACGGGCCTTATTTTAACGCTCTAAGCTCATGGTCTAAAGCGCACGGCGCAAGCGCACTTATGGCGTCCGAATCCACGTTTGCTGGTTTAGCGACGGGAAAAAAGGTCGGCGCTCCCGGCGCTAGTCTAAAAGGGTCGCCTCTATTCTCTTAATGAGTAATGGGTGTGTTCTGGGCGTAACGTGCAATAAACCAATCCGAGTCTCATCTCCCGTTCCCTTTAATAGCTAGTTGCACTCGTGTCATGGCGGATTCGATATTTAGGGAATTAGCAAGCGGAAAAACTGAACGCTTCTCTAGCGAGGAAACGGATCTGCTCATGCGCGAGGATAAAGACTCAAATGACAATAACAAAAAAAGACTTTAGAGCAGGTTTCAGTTGGTCAACGGCGCAGTCTTTGTTTGTTATTTAAAGGGCGCATTACTAATATGAGCCTATAGGTAGGTCCACAATGCACACACACTCTGCTTATTACACACACAGTCCTATTGTATAAGCACAATGGAAATAAATGGGACGCGCAGCACCACACAAACATGCCAAATATTACAAATAAAAGGATTATGATGTAAAAGATTAATATTGGGTACATGAAGATCTGGAATCCGGCTTGCCCCAAAGATGGTCTCGCTTTAACCACACACACACACACACACACACACACACACACACACACACACCTTTAACCTCACACATATTTGTATTTTAAAGGGCGCATTACTAATCTATTTACAGTCTATTTTGGTTTCCTCACAACAGCAACGCTCCACAATACTGCCGAACACACACCCACGCTCCACAATGCTGCCGAACACACACCCACGCTCCACAATGCTGCCGAACACACACCCACGCTCCACAATGCTGCCGAACACACACCCACGCTCCACAATGCTGCTGAACACACACCCATGCTCCACAATGCTGCCGAACACACACCCACGCTCCACAATGCTGCCGAACACACACCCATGCTCCACAATGCTGCCGAACACACACCCACGCTCAACAATGCTGCCGAACACACACCCACGCTCCACAATGCTGCCGAACACACACCCACGCTCCACAATGCTGCCGAACACACCCACGCTCCACAATGCTGCTGAACACACACCCACGCTCCACAATGCTGCTGAACACACACCCACGCTCCACAATGCTGCCGAACACACACCCACGCTCCACAATGCTGCCGAACACACCCACGCTCCACAATGCTGCTGAACACACACCCACGCTCCACAATGCTGCCGAACACACACCCACGCTCCACAATGCTGCCGAACACACACCCACGCTCCACAATGCTGCCGAACACACACCCACGCTCCACAATGCTGCCGAACACACACCCACGCTCCACAATGCTGCCGAACACACACCCATGCTCCACAATGCTGCCGAACACACACCCACGCTCCACAATGCTGCCGAACACACACCCACGCTCCACAATGCTGCTGAACACACACCCACGCTCCACAATGCTGCCGAACACACACCCACGCTCCACAATGCTGCCGAACACACACCCACGCTCCACAATGCTGCTGAACACACACCCACGCTCCACAATGCTGCCGAACACACACCCACGCTCCACAATGCTGCCGAACACACACCCACGCTCCACAATGCTGCTTAACACACACCCACGCTCCACAATGCTGCCGAACACACACCCACGCTCCACAATGCTGCCGAACACACACCCACGCTCCACAATGCTGCCGAACACACACCCACGCTCCACAATGCTGCTGAACACACACCCACGCTCAACAATGCTGCTTAACACACACCCACGCTCCACAATGCTGCCGAACACACACTCACGCTCCACAGTGCTGCCGAACACACACCCACGCTCAACAATGCTGCTTAACACACACCCACGCTCCACAATGCTGCCGAACACACACCCACGCTCAACAATGCTGCTTAACACACACCCACGCTCCACAATGCTGCCGAACACACACCCACGCTCCACAATGCTGCTTAACACACACCCACGCTCCACAATGCTGCCGAACACACACCCACGCTCCACAATGCTGCCGAACACACACCCACGCTCCACAATGCTGCTGAACACACACCCACGCTCCACAATGCTGCCGAACACACACCCACGCTCAACAATGCTGCTTAACACACACCCACGCTCCACAATGCTGCTGAACACACACCCACGCTCCACAATGCTGCCGAACACACACCCACGCTCCACAATGCTGCCGAACACACACCCACGCTCCACAATGCTGCCGAACACACATCCACGCTCCACAATGCTGCCGAACACACACCCACGCTCCACAATGCTTCGGAACACACACCCACGCTCCACAATGCTGCCGAACACACACCCACGCTCCACAATGCTGCCGAACACACACCCACGCTCCACAATGCTGCCGAACACACACCCACGCTCCACAATGCTGCCGAACACACACCCACGCTCCACAATGCTGCCGAACACACCCACGCTCCACAATGCTGCCGAACACACACCCACGCTCCACAATGCTGCCGAACACACACCCACGCTCCACAATGCTGCTGAACACACCCACGCTCCACAATGCTGCTGAACACACCCACGCTCCACAATGCTGCCGAACACACACCCACGCTCCACAATGCTGCCGAACACACCCACGCTCCACAATGCTGCCGAACACACACCCACGCTCCACAATGCTGCTGAACACACACCCACGCTCCACAATGCTGCCGAACACACACCCACGCTCCACAATGCTGCCGAACACACCCACGCTCCACAATGCTGCTGAACACACACCCACGCTCCACAATGCTGCTGAACACACACCCACGCTCCACAATGCTGCTGAACACACACCCACGCTCCACAATGCTGCTGAACACACACCCACGCTCCACAATGCTGCTGAACACACACCCACGCTCCACAATGCTGCCGAACACACACCCACGCTCCACAATGCTGCTGAACACACACCCACGCTCCACAATGCTGCTGAACACACACCCACGCTCCACAATGCTGCCGAACACACACCCACGCTCCACAATGCTGCCGAACACACACCCACGCTCCACAATGCTGCTGAACACACCCACGCTCCACAATGCTGCCGAACACACACCCACGCTCCACAATGCTGCCGAACACACACCCACGCTCCACAATGCTGCCGAACACACACCCACGCTCCACAATGCTGCCGAACACACACCCACGCTCCACAATGCTGCCGAACACACACCCACGCTCCACAATGCTGCTGAACACACCCACGCTCCACAATGCTGCTGAACACACACCCACGCTCCACAATGCTGCCGAACACACACCCACGCTCCACAATGCTGCCGATCACACACCCACGCTCCACAATGCTGCCGAACACACACCCACGCTCCACAATGCTGCCGAACACACACCCACGCTCCACAATGCTGCCGAACACACACCCACGCTCCACAATGCTGCCGAACACACACCCACGCTCCACAATGCTGCCGAACACACACCCACGCTCCACAATGCTGCCGAACACACACCCACGCTCCACAATGCTGCCGAACACACACCCACGCTCCACAATGCTGCCGAACACACACCCACGCTCCACAATGCTGCCGAACACACACCCACGCTCCACAATGCTGCCGAACACACACCCACGCTCCACAATGCTGCCGAACACACACCCACGCTCCACAATGCTGCCGATCACACACCCACGCTCCACAATGCTGCCGAACACACACCCACGCTCCACAATGCTGCCGAACACACACCCACGCTCCACAATGCTGCCGAACACACACCCACGCTCCACAATGCTGCCGAACACACACCCACGCTCCACAATGCTGCCGAACACACACCCACGCTCCACAATGCTGCCGAACACACACCCACGCTCCACAATGCTGCCGAACACACACCCACGCTCCACAATGCTGCCGAACACACACCCACGCTCCACAATGCTGCCGAACACACACCCACGCTCCACAATGCTGCCGAACACACACCCACGCTCCACAATGCTGCCGAACACACACCCACGCTCCACAATGCTGCCGAACACACACCCACGCTCCACAATGCTGCCGAACACACACCCACGCTCCACAATGCTGCCGAACACACACCCACGCTCCACAATGCTGCTGAACACACCCACGCTCCACAATGCTGCTGAACACACCCACGCTCCACAATGCTGCCGAACACACACCCACGCTCCACAATGCTGCCGAACACACACCCACGCTCCACAATGCTGCCGAACACACACCCACGCTCCACAATGCTGCTGAACACACACCCACGCTCCACAATGCTGCCGAACACACACCCACGCTCCACAATGCTGCCGAACACACACCCACGCTCCACAATGCTGCCGAACACACACCCACGCTCCACAATGCTGCTGAACACACACCCACGCTCCACAATGCTGCTGAACACACCCACGCTCCACAATGCTGCTGAACACACACCCACGCTCCACAATGCTGCCGAACACACACCCACGCTCCACAATGCTGCCGAACACACACCCACGCTCCACAATGCTGCCGAACACACACCCACGCTCCACAATGCTGCTGAACACACCCACGCTCCACAATGCTGCTGAACACACACCCACGCTCCACAATGCTGCCGAACACACACCCACGCTCCACAATGCTGCCGAACACACACCCACGCTCCACAATGCTGCCGAACACACACCCACGCTCCACAATGCTGCCGAACACACACCCACGCTCCACAATGCTGCTGAACACACCCACGCTCCACAATGCTGCCGAACACACACCCACGCTCCACAATGCTGCCGAACACACACCCACGCTCCACAATGCTGCTGAACACACACCCACGCTCCACAATGCTGCTGAACACACACCCACGCTCCACAATGCTGCCACACACACACCCATGCTCCACAATGCTGCTGAACACACCCACGCTCCACAATGCTGCTGAACACACACCCACGCTCCACAATGCTGCTGAACACACACCCACGCTCCACAATGCTGCCACACACACACCCATGCTCCACAATGCTGCTGAACACACCCACGCTCCACAATGCTGCTGAACACACACCCACGCTCCACAATGCTGCCACACACACACCCACGCTCCACAATGCTGCTGAACACACACCCACGCTCCACAATGCTGCTGAACACACACCCACGCTCCACAATGCTGCTGAACACACACCCACGCTCCACAATGCTGCTGAACACACACCCACGCTCCACAATGCTGCTGAACACACACCGTTCTCAGACCAGCAGCTCATGGGCGCACAGATGGAGCAAATGCATTGATATTTAAACAGTGTGGCGCAGGACATGAAAATGAAAACTGCGTCGAGCTGAAACTAGCAAAACACACTTGTGTCGCACAGCATTGCGCCGAGTGTACGATAGGGCCCAAGATGTTTGTGACGCCAGATTCTTCTGATTGGTCCAATGGTTTAAAAAATACATTTATTTGCTGTGCTAAAACTACTTAAAAAAATGATGAATTTTTTTTTTTTTTTTTTTTTAAGAACAGATCTATTAAATACACGTCGGCCAAGTAGCAAGGTGGTTTAACTGGTTAGTTTTACCCCTGCTGGTAGATGCCGTAACTACACCAGAATCTTTCTCCATGGACGGCCATTAAAAAGTCAAATCCCATTTATGTCTATAGCACTTATACAATCGGACTGTAGTTTTTTTTTAAAGCAACTTCACGGTATAAAAAAATAACAGTGTTAATTTAGCAAACTTCTTCAAATACGAAACATTCTACTTCTGTGATGACAACTCTCAGAGTGTTTGGCATATGACAATGTTAAAAAAGGATATGTTTGGTCTTGGCAGAATATATGCTGTCATTGTTGCTGTAATTGCTGCTGATTATGATTATTGCTGCTGCTGTTATTGCTGCTGATTATGATTATTGCTGCTGCTGTTATTGCTGCTGATTATGATTATTGCTGTTATTGCTGCTGTTATTGCTGCTGATTATGATTATTGCTGCTGTTATTGCTGCTGATTATGATTATTGCTGCTGATTATGATTATTGCTGCTGCTGTTATTGCGGTTGCTGCTGCTGAATATGATTATTGCTGCTGCTGTTATTGCTGCTGCTGTTATTGCTGCTGCTGTTATTGCTGCTGCTGCTGCTGTTATTGATGCTGTTATTGCTGCTGTTATTGCTGCTGATTATGATTATTGCTGCTGCTGTTATTGCTGCGGATTATGATTATTGTTGTTGCTGCTGTTATTGCTGCTGCTGCTGCTGTTATTGCTGCTGCTGTTATTGCTGCTGATTATGATTATTGTTGCTGCTGCTGTTGCTGCTGTTATTGCTGCTGCTGCTGCTGTTATTGCTGCTGATTATGATTATGATGATTGCTGTTGCTGCTGCTGTTGCTGCTGCTGTTATTGCTGCTGATTATGATTATTGATGTTGCTGCTGCTGTTATTGCTGCTGATTATGATTATTGTTGCTGCTGCTGTTATTGCTGCTGATTATGATTATTGCTGCTGTTATTGCTGCTGATTATTATTATTGCTGCTGCTGTTATTGCTGCTGATTATTATTATTGATGTTGCTGCTGCTGTTATTGCTGCTGATTATGATTATTGCTGCTGCTGATTATGATTATTGCTGTTATTGCTGCTGTTATTGCTGCTGCTGCTGTTATTGCTGCTGTTATTGCTGCTGATTATGATTATTGCTGTTGCTGCTGCTGTTATTGCTGCTGATTATGATTATTGCTGTTGCTGCTGCTGTTATTGCTGCTGATTATGATTATTGATGTTGCTGCTGCTGTTATTGCTGCTGATTATGATTATTGTTGCTGCTGTTATTGCTGCTGTTATTGCTGCTGCTGCTTTTATTGCTGCTGTTATTACTGCTGATTATGATTATTGATGTTGCTGCTGTTATTGCTGCTGATTAATATTGTTGTTGCTGTTATTGCTGCTGTTATTGCTGCTGCTGCTGCTACTGTTGTCGCTGCTGTTATTGCTGCTGATTATGATTATTGCTTCTGTTATTGCTGCTGTTATTGCTACTGATTATGATTATTGCTGCTGCTGTTATTGCTGCTGATTATTATTATTGATGTTGCTGCTGCTGTTATTGCTGTCGCTGCTGCTGTTATTGCTGCTGCTGTTATTGCTGTTGCTGCTGCTGTTATTGTTGTTGCTGCTGCTGTTATTGCTGTCGCTGCTGCGGTTATTGCTGCTGCTGTTATTGCTGCTGCTGCTGTTATTGCTGCTGCTGTTATTGCTGTTGCTGCTGCTGTTATTGCTTATGATTATTGTTGTTGCTGCTGCTGTTGCTGCTGCTGTTATTGTTGTTGCTGCTGCTGTTATTGCTGCTGATTATGATTATTGTTGCTGCTGTTATTGCTGCTGATTATGATTATTGCTTCTGTTATTGCTGCTGTTATTGCTACTGATTATGATTATTGCTGCTGCTGTTATTGCTGCTGATTATTATTATTGATGTTGCTGCTGCTGTTATTGCTGTCGCTGCTGCTGTTATTGCTGCTGCTGTTATTGCTGTTGCTGCTGCTGTTATTGTTGTTGCTGCTGCTGTTATTGCTGTCGCTGCTGCTGTTATTGCTGCTGCTGTTATTGCTGTTGCTGCTGCTGTTATTGCTGTCGCTGCTGCTGTTATTGCTGCTGCTGTTATTGCTGTTGCTGCTGCTGCTGTTGCTGCTGCTGTTATTGTTGCTGCTGCTGTTATTGCTGCTGCTGCTGCTGTTATTGCTGATGATTATGATTATTGACGTTGCTTCTGTTATTGCTGCTGATTATGATTATTGTTGCTGCTGTTATTGCTGCTGCTGCTACTGTTGTCGCTGCTGTTATTGCTGCTGATTATGATTATTGCTTCTGTTATTGCTGCTGTTATTGCTACTGATTATGATTATTGCTGCTGCTGTTATTGCTGCTGATTATTATTATTGATGTTGCTGCTGCTGTTATTGTTGTTGCTGCTGCTGTTATTGCTGTCACTGCTGCTGTTATTGCTGCTGCTGTTATTGTTGTTGCTGCTGCTGTTATTGCTGTCGCTGCTGCTGTTATTGCTGCTGCTGTTATTGCTGTTGCTGCTGCTGTTATTGCTGATGATTATGATTATTGTTATTGCTGCTGCTGTTATTGCTGCTGCTGTTATTGTTGTCGCTGCTGCTGTTATTGCTGTCGCTGCTGCTGTTATTGCTGCTGCTGTTATTGCTGTCGCTGCTGCTGTTATTGCTGTTGCTGCTGCTGCTATTGCTGTCGCTGCTGCTGTTATTGTTGCTGCTGCTGTTATTGTTGCTGCTGCTGTTATTGCTGTCGCTGCTGCTGTTATTGCTGTTGCTGCTGCTGTTATTGCTGATGATTATGATTATTGTTGTTGCTGCTGCTGTTGCTGCTGCTGTTATTGTTGTTGCTGCTGCTGTTATTGCTGCTGCTGCTTGTTATTGCTGATGATTATGATTATTGTTGTTGCTGCTGCTGTTATTGCTGTTGCAGCTTCTGTTGCTGCTGCTGTTATTGCTGATGATTATGATTATTGTTTTTGCTGTTGCTGTTATTGCTGTCGCTGCTGCTGTTATTGCTGTCGCTGCTGCTGTTATTGCTGCTGCTGTTATTGCTGTCGCTGCTGCTGTTATTGCTGCTTCTGTTATTGTTGTTGCTGCTGCTGTTATTGCTGCTGCTGTTATTGTTGTTGCTGCTGCTGTTATTGCTGTCGCTGCTGCTGTTATTGCTGCTGCTGTTGTTGTTGCTGCTGCTGTTATTGCTGTCGCTGCTGCTGTTATTGCTGTCGCTGCTGCTATTGCTGTCGCTGCTGCTGTTATTGCTGCTGCTGTTATTGTTGTTGCTGCTGCTGTTATTGCTGTCGCTGCTGCTGTTATTGCTGCTGCTGTTATTGCTGTTGCTGCTGCTGTTATTGCTGATGATTATGATTATTGTTGTTGCTGCTGCTGTTGCTGCTGCTGTTATTTGTTGTTGCTGCTGCTGTTATTGCTGCTGCTGCTGTTATTGCTGATGATTATGATTATTGTTTTTGCTGTTGCTGTTATTGCTGTCGCTGCTGCTGTTATTGCTGTCACTGCTGCTGTTATTGCTGCTGCTGTTATTGTTGTTGCTGCTGCTGTTATTGCTGCTGCTGTTATTGCTGCTGCTGTTATTGCTGATGATTATGATTATTGTTTTTGCTGTTGCTGTTGCTGTTATTGTTGTTGCTGCTGCTGTTATTGCTGCTGATTATTATTATTGATGTTGCTGCTGCTGTTATTGTTGTTGCTGCTGCTGTTATTGCTGTCACTGCTGCTGTTATTGCTGCTGCTGTTATTGTTGTTGCTGCTGCTGTTATTGCTGTCGCTGCTGCTGTTATTGCTGCTGCTGTTATTGCTGTTGCTGCTGCTGTTATTGCTGATGATTATGATTATTGTTATTGCTGCTGCTGTTATTGCTGCTGCTGTTATTGTTGTCGCTGCTGCTGTTATTGCTGCTGCTGTTATTGCTGCTGCTGTTATTGCTGATGATTATGATTATTGTTTTTGCTGTTGCTGTTGCTGTTATTGTTGTTGCTGCTGCTGTTATTGCTGCTGATTATTATTATTGATGTTGCTGCTGCTGTTATTGTTGTTGCTGCTGCTGTTATTGCTGCTGATTATTATTATTGTTGTTGCTGCTGCTGTTGTTGCTGCTGCTGTTATTGCTGCTGATTATTATTATTGATGTTGCTGCTGCTGTTATTGTTGTTGCTGCTGCTGTTATTGCTGTCACTGCTGCTGTTATTGCTGCTGCTGTTATTGTTGTTGCTGCTGCTGTTATTGCTGTCGCTGCTGCTGTTATTGCTGCTGCTGTTATTGCTGTTGCTGCTGCTGTTATTGCTGATGATTATGATTATTGTTATTGCTGCTGCTGTTATTGCTGCTGCTGTTATTGTTGTCGCTGCTGCTGTTATTGCTGCTGCTGTTATTGCTGCTGCTGTTATTGCTGATGATTATGATTATTGTTTTTGCTGTTGCTGTTGCTGTTATTGTTGTTGCTGCTGCTGTTATTGCTGCTGATTATTGTTTTTGCTGTTGCTGTTGCTGTTATTGTTGTTGCTGCTGCTGTTATTGCTGCTGATTATTATTATTGTTGTTGCTGCTGCTGTTATTGCTGCTGCTGTTATTGCTGCTGCTGTTATTGCTGATGATTATGATTATTGTTTTTGCTGTTGCTGTTGCTGTTATTGTTGTTGCTGCTGCTGTTATTGCTGCTGATTATTATTATTGATGTTGCTGCTGCTGTTATTGTTGTTGCTGCTGCTGTTATTGCTGTCACTGCTGCTGTTATTGCTGCTGCTGTTATTGTTGTTGCTGCTGCTGTTATTGCTGTCGCTGCTGCTGTTATTGCTGTTGCTGCTGCTGTTATTGCTGATGATTATGATTATTGTTATTGCTGCTGCTGTTATTGCTGCTGCTGTTATTGTTGTCGCTGCTGCTGTTATTGCTGTCGCTGCTGCTGTTATTGCTGCTGCTGTTATTGCTGTCGCTGCTGCTGTTATTGCTGCTGCTGTTATTGCTGTTGCTGCTGCTGCTATTGCTGTCGCTGCTGCTGTTATTGTTGCTGCTGCTGTTATTGTTGCTGCTGCTGTTATTGCTGTCGCTGCTGCTGTTATTGCTGTTGCTGCTGCTGTTATTGCTGATGATTATGATTATTGTTGTTGCTGCTGCTGTTGCTGCTGCTGTTATTGCTGCTGCTGCTGTTATTGCTGATGATTATGATTATTGTTGTTGCTGCTGCTGTTATTGCTGTTGCAGCTTCTGTTGCTGCTGCTGTTATTGCTGATGATTATGATTATTGTTTTTGCTGTTGCTGTTATTGCTGTCGCTGCTGCTGTTATTGCTGTCGCTGCTGCTGTTATTGCTGCTGCTGTTATTGCTGTCGCTGCTGCTGTTATTGCTGCTTCTGTTATTGTTGTTGCTGCTGCTGTTATTGCTGCTGCTGTTATTGTTGTTGCTGCTGCTGTTATTGCTGTCGCTGCTGCTGTTATTGCTGCTGCTGTTGTTGTTGCTGCTGCTGTTATTGCTGTCGCTGCTGCTGTTATTGCTGTCGCTGCTGCTATTGCTGTCGCTGCTGCTGTTATTGCTGCTGCTGTTATTGTTGTTGCTGCTGCTGTTATTGCTGTCGCTGCTGCTGTTATTGCTGCTGCTGTTATTGCTGTTGCTGCTGCTGTTATTGCTGATGATTATGATTATTGTTGTTGCTGCTGCTGTTGCTGCTGCTGTTATTTGTTGTTGCTGCTGCTGTTATTGCTGCTGCTGCTGTTATTGCTGATGATTATGATTATTGTTTTTGCTGTTGCTGTTATTGCTGTCGCTGCTGCTGTTATTGCTGTCACTGCTGCTGTTATTGCTGCTGCTGTTATTGTTGTTGCTGCTGCTGTTATTGCTGCTGCTGTTATTGCTGCTGCTGTTATTGCTGATGATTATGATTATTGTTTTTGCTGTTGCTGTTGCTGTTATTGTTGTTGCTGCTGCTGTTATTGCTGTCGCTGCTGCTGTTATTGCTGCTGCTGTTATTGTTGTTGCTGCTGCTATTGTTGTTGCTGCTGCTGTTATTGCTGTCGCTGCTGTTATTGCTGCTGCTGTTATTGTTGTTGCTGCTGCTGTTATTGCTGTTGCTGCTGCTGTTATTGCTGCTGCTGTTATTGCTGTTGCTGCTGCTGTCATTGCTGATGATTATGATTGTTGTTGTTGCTGCTGCTGCTTGTTATTGCTGCTGCTGCTGTTATTGCTGATGATTATGATTATTGTTGCTGCTGCTGTTATTGCTGTTGCTGCTGTTATTGCTGCTGCTGTTATTGTTGTTGCTGCTGCTGTTATTGCTGTCGCTGCTGCTGTTATTGCTGCTGCTGTTATTGTTGTTGCTGCTGCTGTTATTGCTGTCGCTGCTGTTATTGCTGCTGCTGTTATTGTTGCTGCTGCTGTTTTTGCTGTTGCTGCTGCTGTCATTGCTGATGATTATGATTGTTGTTGTTGCTGCTGCTGCTGCTGTTATTGCTGCTGCTGCTGTTATTGCTGATGATTATGATTATTGTTGTTGCTGCTGCTGTTATTGCTGTTGCTGCTGTTATTGCTGCTGCTGTTATTGTTGTTGCTGCTGCTGTTATTGCTGTCGCTGCTGCTGTTATTGCTGCTGCTGTTATTGTTGTTGCTGCTGCTGTTGTTGCTGTCGCTGCTGCTGTTATTGCTGCTGCTGTTATTGTTGTTGCTGCTGCTGTTATTGCTGTCGCTGCTGCTGTTATTGCTGCTGCTGTTATTGTTGTTGCTGCTGCTGTTATTGCTGTCGCTGCTGCTGTTATTGCTGTTGCTGCTGCTGTTATTGCTGATGATTATGATTGTTGTTGTTGCTGCTGCTGTTGCTGCTGCTGTTATTGTTGTTGCTGCTGCTGTTATTGCTGCTGCTGCTGTTATTGCTGATGATTATGATTATTGTTGCTGCTGCTGTTATTGCTGTTGCTGCTTCTGTTGCTGCTGCTGTTATTGCTGATGATTATGATTATTGTTTTTGCTGTTGCTGTTATTGCTGTCGCTGCTGTTATTGCTGTCGCTGCTGCTGTTATTGCTGCTGCTGTTATTGTTGTTGCTGCTGCTGTTATTGCTGCTGCTGTTATTGTTGTTGCTGCTGCTGTAATTGCTGTCGCTGCTGCTGTTATTGCTGCAGCTGTTATTGTTGTTGCTGCTGCTGTTATTGCTGTCGCTGCTGCTGTTATTGCTGCTGCTGTTATTGCTGTCGCTGCTGCTGTTATTGCTGCTGCTGTTATTGCTGTCGCTGCTGCTGTTATTGCTGCTGCTGTTATTGTTGCTGCTGCTGTTATTGCTGCTGCTGTTATTGTTGCTGCTGTTATTGTTGCTGCTGCTGTTATTGCTGCTGCTGTTATTGTTGCTGCTGCTGTTATTGCTGCTGCTGATGATTATTGCTTTTGCTGCTGCTGGTATTACTGCTGCTGTTGATGGAAAATAACAGTGTTAATTTATCAAACTTCTTGAAATATGACACTCAGAGTGTTTGGTATATGACAATGTTAAAAAAGGATATGTTTGGTCTTGGCAGAATATATGCTGTCATTGTTGCTGCTGTTGCTGTAATTGCTGCTGATTATGATAATTGCTGTTGTTGCTGCTGTTATTGCTGCTGATTATGATAATTGCTGTTGTTGCTGCTGTTATTGCTGTTGCTGCTGCTGTTGTTGCTGCTGATTATGATTATTGCTGTAGCTGCTGCTGTTATTGCTGCTGCTGATTATTGCTGCTGCTGTTATTGCTGCTGTTGTTTTTGCTTTTATTGCTGCTGTTATTGCTGTGTTGCTGATGATTGTTGCTGCTGCTGTTATTGCTGTTGCTGCTGCTGCTAGTGTTATTGCTGCTGCTGATTATTATTGCTGCTGCTGTTATTACTGATGGAGATTATTGCTGTTGCTGCTGCTGTTATTGCTGCTGTTGTTTCTGCTTTTATTGCTGCTGTTATTGCTGTGTTGCTGATGATTGTTGCTGCTGCTGTTATTACTGATGAAGATTATTGCTGCTGCTGTTATTTCTGATGATTATTGCTGCTGCTGTTATTGCTGATGATTATTGCTGCTGCTGTTATTGCTGATGATTATTGCTGCTGCTGTTATTGCTGCTGTTATTGCCGCTGATTATGATTATTGCTGTTATTGCTGCTGTTATTGCTGCTGCTGCTGCTGTTGTTATTGCTGCTGTTATTGCTGTGGATTATGATTATTGCTGTTATTGCTGCTGCTGCTGTTATTGCTGCTGATTATGATTATTGCTGTGTTGCTGATGATTGTTGCTGTTGTTATTGATGAAGATTATTGCTGCTGCTGTTATTGCTGATGATTATTGCTGCTACTGTTATTGCTGCTGCTGTTATTGCTGATGATTGCTGCTGCTGCTGTTATTGCTGATGATTATTGCTGCTGTTATTGCTGCTGTTATTGATGAAGATTATTGCTGCTGCTGTTATTGCTGATGATTATTGCTGCTGTTATTGCTGCTGTTATTGATGAAGATTATTGCTGCTGCTGTTATTGCTGATGATTATTGCTGCTGCTGTTATTGCTGATGATTATTGCTGATGATTATTGCTGCTGCTGTTATTGCTGATGATTATTGCTGATGATTATTGCTGCTGTTATTGCTGATGATTATTGCTGCTGCTGTTATTGCTGATGATTATTGCTGCTGCTGTTATTGCTGCTGCTGTTATTGCTGCTGCTGTTATTGCTGCTGTTATTGATGAAGATTATTGCTGCTGCTGTTATTGCTGATGATTATTGCTGCTGCTGTTATTGCTGCTGCTGTTATTGCTGATGATTATTGCTGATGATTATTGCTGCTGTTATTGCTGATGATTATTGCTGCTGCTGTTATTGCTGATGATTATTGCTGCTGCTGTTATTGCTGCTGCTGTTATTGCTGATGATTATTGCTGCTGCTGTTATTGCTGCTGGCGATGATTATTGCTGTTGCTGCAGAGCAAGTTTGGGATTTGCTACTGCCAAAACACACATGTTGCTGTGAGCAAGTAAGTAATACTGCTGCTATACAATATAGGGTACATTAATTACCCATATCAGTTCTATACAGGTGGAGCGGGGGAAGGGGGAGGATGCACTGCACTGCATTCAGATAAATTTAGTTCAGTGTTGATTCAGTTTAGTTTAATAACAGTGTCATCATGACACTAATTATGAAATGAATTTAATTCGGCTATAAAGCAGTTCTCCATAAAGCAGCTGTGCATTCTGACAAATTACACATTTTTGTACTTATATTCATGTTGCATTCTAGTAAAAGTCCAGATATTTTCACACGCACAAACATTTGTTTCACCATTTATTTATATGCAAAAACTATGACGGTAAATTAATAATTACAACAGAGCAGTTTGGCTGTACGAGTATAGTTGTTATCTTTACATTCTTTTTCATTACATTTATCTTATCCAACTTTTCTTTTACTAAAAACATATGTATTTGGGCAGTGTGGTGTATATATATATATATATACTGGTATATAAAACCACCCATAACATATTACCTCCTGAAGTGTATGATCAGCATTTTCTGAAGGTTAAGTTTCTTTCATTATTTGCTGAAAAAGAAAAATGACTTCGTTTAAAGTGCCCGTTTCGGGAAAAGTGCCTTATGAATAAAATATGTGTGAGTGTTTGTCTCTGCTCCCCACCGCAGCTCAACGCCTTAACAGAACCTTGTTACACTTGGAAGATATTTCTAGTGTTCTCACATATTCATCTTCCACGCTTATTCTAGCCAGAGTTGAGATCGTATAGTAAGAATCTTTTTTTTAAAACCCCCATTTCTTGTTATATTTGTCTCCTGATTCTCCCCAGCGCTGTCAGGCTTTTTCAGGTTAGAATTATCCAGCCTGACAGATTGAGGCTGAGAATGTCTCAGGTAAAGACGTGCTGTTCCACACTTGCTTCATGACCTTGGGAAAATACTTCACATCTCCTTCAGATTAGAGGAGATTACAATCATTGCAGAATCTCCTGTGTGGACGTGTAGAGATACAGAATAATCTCTGGCTGTAGAAACTGGACGCCGTATCTACACTGAAGCATCGTCTCAGTGTTTTACTGAACACACACCAGTCAGCTGAAGCTTGAGCATCTACACACACTGTTCAGTTTGGGCTCAGAACGATTTTTAACATGATTTTGAAAGAGTCTTTTCTGCTCACCAAGGCTACATGCATTTGATTAAAAATAAAAATACAGTAAAAATTTTGAAATATTATTCCAATGTAAATCAGAGGTTTTCTATGTGAATATATATCATGTATATGATCAAAGCTGAATTTATCATCATTACTCCAGTCTTCAGTGTCACATGATCCTTCAGAAATCAGTGTAATATGATGATCTGATGATCAAGACACATTTATGATTTTAGTTTTTCTGTATAACATAAATGTGTCCTTTATAAATAAAAGTACTAATTTCTTCTTCTTCAAAAAAGAAAAGTAAAAGAAAATCTTACAGACCACAAAACTTTGAACAGTAGTGTTTTATTTAATCAGTAATAAATGAATGAAAAACTTTGTGTTTGACTTAACTCTGAACTCAATATTCAGACACACACACACACACACACACACACACACACACACACACACACAGCAGTCTTTATATAACTCATAATTACAGACTCTTACTTAAGCCTTGTTTCAGAGTAATTGACTTCAGTCTCTAGTTTCTTCAGTCATTGTAACACTATTAGCTCTTTGACATGTAATCGTCTGGTGTGTGTTTGCATGTTAATGAATCTGGCAGTTTATCAGCTGACGGCAGCTGCGGATTCAAGGACGTGTCGTTCCTTTCTGACGGACTCCAGCGAGACTCACTCACACACGCACGCACGCACACACACACACACACACACACACACACACACACACACACACACACACACTGAGAACGACTGAAGCTTTCACACACCGAGCCTTTCAGTCAATAAAACTCTAATCCGTCACAGAGTGCAAAACTGTAGCAAGATCAGCCAGCTGAGACAAGAGAGACTCATCACAAACATCTCCTGATCTCCTCATCACAAACATCTCCTGATCTCCTCATCACAAACATCTCCTGATCTCCTCATCACAAACATCTCCTGATCTCCTCATCACATACATCTCCTGATCTCCTCATCACATACATCTCCTGATCTCCTCATCACAAACATCTCCCGATCTCCTCATCACAAACATCTCCTGATCTCCTCATCACAAACATCTCCTGATCTCCTCATCACATACATCTCCTGATCTCCTCATCACATACATCTCCTGATCTCCTCATCACAAACATCTCCTGGTCTCCTCATCACATACATCTCCTGATCTCCTCATCACATACATCTCCTGATCTCCTCATCACATACATCTCCTGATCTCCTCATCACATACATCTCCTGATCTCCTCATCACAGACATCTCCTGATCTCCTCATCACAAACATCTCCTGATCTCCTCATCACATACATCTCCTGATCTCCTCATCACATACATCTCCTGATCTCCTCATCACAAACATCTCCTGATCTCCTCATCACAAACATCTCCTGATCTCCTCATCACATACATCTCCTGATCTCCTCATCACAAACATCTCCTGATCTCCTCATCACATACATATCCTGATCTCCTCATCACAAACATCTCCTGATCTCCTCATCACAAACATCTCCTGATCTCCTCATCACATACATCTCCTGATCTCCTCATCACAAACATCTCCTGATCTCCTCATCACAAACATCTCCTGATCTCCTCATCACAAACATCTCCTGATCTCCTCATCACATACATCTCCTGATCTCCTCATCACAAACATCTCCCGATCTCCTCATCACAAACATCTCCTGATCTCCTCATCACAAACATCTCCTGATCTCCTCATCACAAACATCTCCCGATCTCCTCCTGATCTCCTCATCACATACATCTCCCGATCTCCTCATCACAAACATCTCCCGATCTCCTCATCACAAACATCTCCTGATCTCCTCATCACAAACATCTCCTGATCTCCTCATCACAAACATCTCCCGATCTCCTCATCACAAACATCTCCCGATCTCCTCATCACAAACATCTCCCGATCTCCTCATCACAAACATCTCCCGATCTCCTCCTGATCTCCTCATCACATACATCTCCCGATCTCCTCATCACAAACATCTCCCGATCTCCTCATCACAAACATCTCCCGATCTCCTCATCACAAACATCTCCCGATCTCCTCATCACATACATCTCCCGATCTCCTCATCACATACATCTCCCGATCTCCTCATCACAAACATCTCCCGATCTCCTCATCACAAACATCTCCCGATCTCCTCATCACAAACATCTCCCGATCTCCTCATCACAAACATCTCCCGATCTCCTCATCACAAACATCTCCCGATCTCCTCATCACAAACATCTCCCGATCTCCTCATCACAAACATCTCCCGATCTCCTCATCACAAACATCTCCCGATCTCCTCCTGATCTCCTCATCACATACATCTCCCGATCTCCTCATCACAAACATCTCCCGATCTCCTCATCACAAACATCTCCCGATCTCCTCATCACAAACATCTCCTGATCTCCTCATCACAAACATCTCCTGATCTCCTCATCACATACATATCCTGATCTCCTCATCACAAACATCTCCTGATCTCCTCATCACAAACATCTCCTGATCTCCTCATCACAAACATCTCCTGATCTCCTCATCACAAACATCTCCTGATCTCCTCATCACAAACATCTCCTGATCTCCTCATCACATACATCTCCTGATCTCCTCATCACAAACATCTCCCGATCTCCTCATCACAAACATCTCCCGATCTCCTCATCACATACATCTCCCGATCTCCTCATCACATACATCTCCCGATCTCCTCATCACAAACATCTCCCGATCTCCTCATCACAAACATCTCCCGATCTCCTCATCACAAACATCTCCCGATCTCCTCATCACAAACATCTCCCGATCTCCTCATCACAAACATCTCCCGATCTCCTCATCACAAACATCTCCCGATCTCCTCATCACAAACATCTCCCGATCTCCTCATCACAAACATCTCCCGATCTCCTCATCACAAACATCTCCCGATCTCCTCATCACAAACATCTCCCGATCTCCTCATCACAAACATCTCCCGATCTCCTCATCACAAACATCTCCCGATCTCCTCATCACAAACATCTCCCGATCTCCTCATCACAAACATCTCCCGATCTCCTCATCACAAACATCTCCCGATCTCCTCATCACAAACATCTCCCGATCTCCTCATCACAAACATCTCCCGATCTCCTCATCACATACATCTCCCGATCTCCTCTTCACATACATCTCCCGATCTCCTCATCACATACATCTCCCGATCACCTCATCACAAACATCTCCCGATCTCCTCATCACAAACATCTCCCGATCTCCTCATCACATACATCTCCTGATCTCCTCATCACAAACATCTCCTGATCTCCTCATCACAAACATCTCCTGATCTCCTCATCACAAACATCTCCCGATCTCCTCCTGATCTCCTCATCACATACATCTCCCGATCTCCTCATCACAAACATCTCCCGATCTCCTCATCACAAACATCTCCCGATCTCCTCATCACAAACATCTCCCGATCTCCTCATCACATACATCTCCCGATCTCCTCATCACATACATCTCCCGATCTCCTCATCACAAACATCTCCCGATCTCCTCATCACAAACATCTCCCGATCTCCTCATCACAAACATCTCCCGATCTCCTCATCACAAACATCTCCCGATCTCCTCATCACAAACATCTCCCGATCTCCTCATCACAAACATCTCCCGATCTCCTCATCACAAACATCTCCCGATCTCCTCATCACAAACATCTCCCGATCTCCTCATCACAAACATCTCCCGATCTCCTCCTGATCTCCTCATCACAAACATCTCCCGATCTCCTCATCACATACATATCCTGATCTCCTCATCACAAACATCTCCTGATCTCCTCATCACAAACATCTCCTGATCTCCTCATCACAAACATCTCCTGATCTCCTCATCACAAACATCTCCTGATCTCCTCATCACAAACATCTCCTGATCTCCTCATCACATACATCTCCTGATCTCCTCATCACAAACATCTCCCGATCTCCTCATCACAAACATCTCCCGATCTCCTCATCACAAACATCTCCCGATCTCCTCATCACAAACATCTCCCGATCTCCTCATCACAAACATCTCCCGATCTCCTCATCACAAACATCTCCCGATCTCCTCATCACAAACATCTCCCGATCTCCTCATCACAAACATCTCCCGATCTCCTCATCACAAACATCTCCCGATCTCCTCATCACAAACATCTCCCGATCTCCTCATCACAAACATCTCCCGATCTCCTCATCACAAACATCTCCCGATCTCCTCATCACAAACATCTCCCGATCTCCTCATCACAAACATCTCCCGATCTCCTCATCACAAACATCTCCCGATCTCCTCATCACAAACATCTCCCGATCTCCTCATCACAAACATCTCCCGATCTCCTCATCACATACATCTCCCGATCTCCTCATCACATACATCTCCCGATCTCCTCATCACAAACATCTCCCGATCTCCTCATCACAAACATCTCCCGATCTCCTCATCACAAACATCTCCCGATCTCCTCATCACAAACATCTCCCGATCTCCTCATCACAAACATCTCCCGATCTCCTCATCACAAACATCTCCCGATCTCCTCATCACATACATCTCCCGATCTCCTCTTCACATACATCTCCCGATCTCCTCATCACATACATCTCCCGATCACCTCATCACAAACATCTCCCGATCACCTCATCACAAACATCTCCCGATCTCCTCATCACAAACATCTCCCGATCTCCTCATCACATACATCTCCTGATCTCCTCATCACAAACATCTCCTGATCTCCTCGTCACAAACATCTCCTGATCTCCTCGTCACAAACATCTCCCGATCTCCTCGTCACAAACATCTCCCGATCTCCTCATCACAAACATCTCCTGATCTCCTCATCACAGACATCTCCTGATCTCCTGATCGCCACATCACACACAAGCTGAATGCATTATTCACACTCATAAAGTAAAGCTGCAGGATTCCAGTAAATAATTCACGCTGGGTGTGCTGTGATGAGAATGGATATTTCAGAAACCATTTTATCTGACTTTATTATCACTTTAGTGCTTTCTGTCTTCTGGAGGATTATGAAAATATGTATAAATGTTCTTGAGAATATATAATAAAATAATAAGGCTTGTTTTCAAATTATATATCTTGAACGTAATGATCATCACAATATTAACGTTATACTTTTGTGCAGATATGCTCATGCATGCATGTTGTAATTTAAAGTTCATGTTCTTTCCTAACGGCCTGCATGTTTATTGTGCAGTATGGTAGTGTGCAGTGTGATATTGTGCAGTATGGTAGTGTGCAGTATGGTATTGCACAGTATGGTAGTGTGCAGTATGGTAGTGTGCAGTGTGGTATCGTCCAGTGTGGTATTGTCCAGTGTGGTATTGTGTAGTGTGCAGTGTGGTATTGTGCAGTGTGGTAGTGTCCAGTGTGGTAGTGTGCAGTGTGGTAGTGTGTAGTGTGCAGTATGGTAGTGTGCAGTATGGTAGTGTGCAGTGTGGTATCGTCCAGTGTGGTATTGTCCAGTGTGGTATTGTGTAGTGTGCAGTGTGGTATCGTCCAGTGTGGTAGTGTGCAGTGTGGTATTGTGCAGTATGGTATTGTGCAGTATGGTAGTGTGGTAGTGTCCAGTGTGGTAGTGTGCAGTGTGGTAGTGTGCAGTATGGTAGTGTGCAGTATGGTATTGTGCAGTATGGTAGTGTCCAGTGTGGTAGTGTGCAGTATGGTAGTGTGCAGTATGGTAGTGTGCAGTATTGTATTGTCCAGTATGGTAGTGTCCAGTATGGCATTGTCCAGTATGGTAGTGTCCAGAATGGTATTGTGCAGTATGGTAGTGTGTAGTGTGCAGTGTGGTAGTGTGTAGTGTGCAGTGTGGTAGTGTGCACCCCTGTAAGCCACATTAAGCGTTCTTATAGCCTAATGGTTTTCTATGGGAGGAACATGCTTAACCGTTCATATTATGGGCTCATCTGATTTTTAGGATTTAGTATAAATTCTTAGGATTTTAGTATCATAATGATTAGGCTAATAAACGCACGCACAATTATCCGTGAACTTGATTTGAACAAATGCCTTTCAACTTGTGTGTGCAAAATTCTGAAGTAAATTAATGTGCAGAAATTTGTACAAATAGAGAGTAGGCCTACTATAGCCTACTGTTGTAGCCATTAAAAAAAGCGCGTTTCATATTTGTTAAAATATTATAGGCCTAAATGTTTTTTTTGTTCCATTTATGTTGATTTATGAAAAGTGAACCGCACGACCGAGTAAGATGCGCAACATGAGACATGGAGCGGGTCAGACATGATTTTGAAGTTGAAGTTGTTATAGAAAGCTTTTCTTTAAAGTGAATTTCGTTTTGTATAAATTTGTATCTTAATTTTAATCAATTTTTCATCAACCAATTGCCTGTATTTAATGAATAGGCCGACGAAACAAATATAACGGAGGCGCCCGCGCGCTCACTTGCATTGCACGTGAACTAGAGCACATCCTAACTTAACGAAACTCAGTGTATGCCTCACACAGACATGACAAATACACCAAATACACAAAGCTTGAAATGTCTTTAAACGAAATAATTCAAAACGAAAAAAGAAAAAGGCTACTCTCTGATAATCCATTATTAGGCTTATTTATGTGCATTTCTCTCTATAAGCGCGTTCACACGGAGATGGCGATCGTCAACTTCATCTTTGCAGCCGAGTCGACACTTTTAGAGAAAAGACTTGTTTAATAATAAAAATCAATACACGCGTCACCGGATTTACTTCGAAATAACGAGATATTGTGTTGAAATAACATTATTATTAATAATAGCCTACATCTTTGTTAAAAGAATTTAACAAATGAACGTGAACTAGTTCATTTTTAGACATGTGAACTTAGTTCATTTAAAAAAAAAAAGAACTATGAACATGAACTAGTTCATTATCATCTGTGTGAACTGAACTTTGAGCAAGTATGAACTGGCACAACACTGGTAGTGTGCAGTATGTAGTGTGCAGTATGGTAGTGTGCAGTATGTAGTGTGCAGTATGGTATTGTTAGTGTGCAGTATGGTATTGTCAGTATGTTAGTGTGCAGAATATAGTGTGCAGTATGGTAGTGTGCAGTATGATAGTGTGCAGTATGGTATTGTCAGTATGTAGTGTGCAGTATGGTATTGTCAGTATGTAGTGTGCAGTATGGTATTGTCAGTTTGTTAGTGTGCTGTATGTTAGTGTGCAGTATGGTAGTGTGCAGTATGTAGTGTGCAGTGTGGTAGTGTGCAGTATGGTAGTGTGCAGTATGGTAGTGTGCAGTATGGTAGTGTGCAGTATGGTATTGTCAGTATGTTAGTGTGCTGTATGTTAGTGTGCAGTATGGTAGTGTGCAGTATGTAGTGTGCAGTATGGTATTGTCAGTATGTTAGTGTGCTGTATGGTAGTGTGCAGTATGGTAGTGTGCAGTATGGTAGTGTGCAGTATGTAGTGTGCAGTGTGGTAGTGTGCAGTATGGTAGTGTGCAGTATGTAGTGTGCAGTATGGTAGTGTGCAGTATGGTAGTGTGCAGTATGTAGTGTGCAGTATGGTAGTGTGCAGTATGGTAGTTTATTGCTCCTGTGAAGGTCAGGAAGAGTGGTAGACAAAAGGCACACTGGAGAAACTCAACAGCAGTGCAAAATATGAAAAGACAATGCAGAAAAACAGAGCGCATGTGGCGGAAGACAAAACTTGTAGTCCATTATAACATCTACAAAGACACCATCCATGCTTTCAATATGGAACTAGGCAAAGCTAGACAGACTTTCTTCTCAAATATTATTAACAGCAACTTAAACAACACACGCACTCTTTTTGCTACTGTAGAGAGACTGACAAACCCCCCGAGCCAGATTCCCAGTGAAATGCTCTCAGACAGCAAGTGCAGTGAGTTCGCTTCTTTCTTCTCTGAGAAAATCAATAATATCAGAAAGGTGATCAGCACATCCTTGAGTTGCACTGGGGTCAGACAGATCAGACCACAACCTGAGAAAGTAGTTACTATGTCTGATTTCAAAGAAATTGATGGCAAAATTTTGGAAGAAACCGTACAGCACCTTAAAACATCAACCTGCGCCCTTGACGCTCTTCCCACATCTTTCTTCAAAAGTGTGTTAAACAGCTTAGAAGCAGATCTACTAGAAGTGGTAAATGCCTCACTTCTCTCTGGAAGTTGTCCAAACTCCCTGAAAACTGCAGTTGTCAAACCCCTCCTGAAAAAGAGTAATCTGGATAAGACTATATTAAGCAATTATAGACCGATCTCAAATCTTCCTTTCATTGGCAAGATCATTGAAAAAGTTGTTTTCAATCAGCTGAACAAATTCTTAAGCTCGAATGGATACTTTGACAATTTTCAATCTGGTTTCCGATCGCATCACAGCACAGAGACAGCGCTCATAAAGATAATTAACGATATTCGCTTAAATACTGATACAGGCAAAATATCAGTGTTGGTACTACTCGACCTCAGTGCTGCTTTTGACACTGTTGATCACAACATACTTCTTGACAGGCTGGAAAACTGGGTGGGTCTTTCTGGGATAGTCCTAAAATGGTTCAGGTCATACTTAGAAGCGAGAGGTTATTATGTGAGTATAGGAGACCATAAGTCTGAGTGGACATCCATGACATGCGGAGTTCCTCAAGGCTCAATTCTTGCGCCACTCCTATTCAACCTGTACATGCTCCCAATGAGCCAAATAATGAGAAAGAACCAAATCTCTTACCACAGCTATGCAGACGACACACACACACACACACTTACCACAGCTATGCAGACGACACACACACACACACACAGATCTACTTAGCCCTATCGCGTAACGATTACAGCCCCATTGACTCCCTGTTCCAATGCATTGATGAAGTAAACAGTTGGATGTGCCAAAACTTTCTTCAGTTAAACAAAGACAAAACTGAAGTCATTGCGTTTGGAAACAAAGATGAAGTTCTCAAGGTGAACGCATACCTTCACTCTAGAGGTCAAACAACTAAAAATCAAGTCAGGAATCTTGGTGTGTCTCTAGAGTCAGACCTTAGCTTTAGTAGTCATGTCAAAGCAATAACTAAATCGGCATAGTATCATCTAAAAAATATTGCAAGAATTAGATGCTTTGTTTCCAGTCAAGACTTAGAGAAAATTGTGCATGCTTTCATCACCAGCAGGGTGGATTATTGTAATGGACTCCTTACTGGCCTTCCCAAAAAGACCATAAGACAGTTGCAGCTCGTACAGAACGCTGAGCAGAACCAGAAAATATGAACATATCACACCAGTCCTCAGGTCTTTACACTGGCTCCCAGTCACATTTTGGATTGATTTTAAAGTATTATTACTGGTATATAAATCATTTAATGGCCTAGGACCTCAATACATTGCAGATATGCTCACTGAATATAAACCCAACAGATCACTGAGATCATTAGGATCACATCAACTAGAAATACCAAGGGTTCACTCAAAGCAAGGAGAGTCCGCTTTTAGCTATTATGCCAGCCGCAGCTGAACCAGCTTCCAGAAGAGATCAGGTGTGCTCCTACATTAGCCACATTCAAATCCAGACTCAAAACACTTCTGTTTAACATTGCATTTACTGAATGAGCACTGTGCCACTGTTCGTCTGACTGTTTGCACTGTATTTTATTTTATTTTATTTTTTATTTTATATTATTCTTATTTCTTTTGATTATTTTAATTTCTTCTATGTAAAGCACTTTGAATTACCATTGTGTATGAAATGTGCTATATAAATAAACTTGCCTTGCCTAGTGTGCAGTATGTAGTGTGCAGTATGTAGTGTGCAGCATGGTAGTGTGCAGTATGTAGTGTGCAGTATGGTATTGTCAGTATGTTAGTGTGCAGTATGGTATTGTCAGTATGTTAGTGTGCTGTATGTTAGTGTGCAGTATGTAGTGTGCAATGTGGTAGTGTGCAGTGTGCAGTGTGGTAGTGTGCAGTATGGTAGTGTGCAGTATGGTATTGTCAGTATGTTAGTGTGCAGTATGGTATTGTCAGTATGTTAGTGTGCTGTATGTTAGTGTGCAGTGTGGTAGTGTGCAGTGTGGTAGTGTGCAGTATGGTAGTGTGCAGTATGGTAGTGTGCAGTATGGTAGTGTGCAGTATGTAGTGTGCAGTATGGTATTGTCAGTATGTTAGTGTGCAGTATGGTATTGTCAGTATGGTAGTGTGCTGTATGTAGTGTGCAGTATGGTAGTGTGCTGTATGTTAGTGTGCAGTATGGTAGTGTGCAGTATGTAGTGTGCAGTATGGTATTGTCAGTATGTTAGTGTGCAGTATGGTATTGTCAGTATGTTAGTGTGCTGTATGTTAGTGTGCAGTATGTAGTGTGCAGTATGGTATTGTCAGTATGTTAGTGTGCTGTATGTAGTGTGCAGTATGGTATTGTCAGTATGTTAGTGTGCAGTATGGTATTGTCAGTATGTTAGTGTGCAGTATGGTATTGTCAGTATGTTAGTGTGCAGTATGTAGTGTGCAGTATGGTATTGTCAGTATGTTAGTGTGCAGTATGGTAGTGTGCAGTATGTAGTGTGCAGTATGGTATTGTCAGTATGTTAGTGTGCAGTATGGTATTGTCAGTATGTTAGTGTGCAGTATGGTATTGTCAGTATGGTATTGTCAGTATGTTAGTGTGCTGTATGGTATTGTCAGTATGTTAGTGTGCAGTATGTAGTGTGCAGTATGGTATTGTCAGTATGTTAGTGTGCAGTATGGTAGTGTGCAGTATGTAGTGTGCAGTATGGTATTGTCAGTATGTTAGTGTGCAGTATGGTATTGTCAGTATGTTAGTGTGCAGTATGGTATTGTCAGTATGGTATTGTCAGTATGTTAGTGTGCTGTATGGTATTGTCAGTATGTTAGTGTGCAGTATGGTATTGTCAGTATGTTAGTGTGCAGTATGTTAGTGTGCAGTATGGTATTGTCAGTATGTTAGTGTGCTGTATGTTAGTGTGCAGTATGTAGTGTGCAGTATGGTATTGTCAGTATGTTAGTGTGCTGTATGTTAGTGTGCAGTATGGTAGTGTGCAGTATGTTAGTGTGCAGTATGGTATTGTCAGTATGTAGTGTGCAGTATGGTATTGTCAGTATGTTAGTGTGCTGTATGTAGTGTGCAGTATGGTAGTGTGCAGTATGTTAGTGTGCAGTATGGTATTGTCAGTATGTTAGTGTGCAGTATGGTATTGTCAGTATGTTAGTGTGCTGTATGTAGTGTGCAGTATGGTATTGTCAGTATGTTAGTGTGCTGTATGTAGTGTGCAGTATGGTAGTGTGCAGTATGTTAGTGTGCAGTATGGTATTGTCAGTATGTTAGTGTGCAGTATGGTATTGTCAGTATGTTAGTGTGCTGTATGTAGTGTGCAGTATGGTATTGTCAGTATGTTAGTGTGCTGTATGTAGTGTGCAGTATGGTATTGTCAGTATGTTAGTGTGCTGTATGTAGTGTGCAGTATGGTATTGTCAGTATGTTAGTGTGCAGTATGGTATTGTCAGTATGTTAGTGTGCAGTATGGTATTGTCAGTATGGTATTGTCAGTATGTTAGTGTGCTGTATGGTATTGTCAGTATGTTAGTGTGCAGTATGGTAGTGTGCAGTATGTAGTGTGCAGTATGGTATTGTCAGTATGTTAGTGTGCTGTATGTTAGTGTCAGTATGTTAGTGTGCTGTATGTTAGTGTGCAGTATGGTATTGTCAGTATGTTAGTGTCAGTATGTTAGTGTGCTGTATGTTAGTGTGCAGTATGGTATTGTCAGTATGTTAGTGTGCTGTATGTTAGTGTGCAGTATGGTAGTGTGCAGTATGTAGTGTGCAGTATGTTAGTGTGCTGTATGTTAGTGTGCAGTATGGTAGTGTGCAGTATGTAGTGTGCAGTATGGTATTGTCAGTATGTTAGTGTGCTGTATGTTAGTGTGCAGTATGGTATTGTCAGTATGTTAGTGTGCTGTATGTTAGTGTGCAGTATGGTAGTGTGCAGTATGGTATTGTCAGTATGTTAGTGTGCTGTATGTTAGTGTGCAGTATGTAGTGTGCAGTATGGTATTGTCAGTATGTTAGTGTGCAGTATGGTATTGTCAGTATGTTAGTGTGCTGTATGTTAGTGTGCAGTATGTAGTGTGCAGTATGTAGTGTGCAGTATGGTATTGTCAGTATGTTAGTGTGCAGTATGGTATTGTCAGTATGTAGTGTGCAGTATGTAGTGTGCAGTATGGTATTGTCAGTATGTTAGTGTGCAGTATGTAGTGTGCAGTATGTAGTGTGCAGTATGGTATTGTCAGTATGTTAGTGTGCTGTATGTAGTGTGCAGTATGTAGTGTGCAGTATGGTATTGTCAGTATGTTAGTGTGCTGTATGTTAGTGTGCAGTATGGTATTGTCAGTATGTTAGTGTGCTGTATGTTAGTGTGCAGTATGGTAGTGTGCAGTATGGTATTGTCAGTATGTTAGTGTGCTGTATGTTAGTGTGCAGTATGTAGTGTGCAGTATGGTATTGTCAGTATGTTAGTGTGCAGTATGGTATTGTCAGTATGTTAGTGTGCTGTATGTTAGTGTGCAGTATGTAGTGTGCAGTATGTAGTGTGCAGTATGGTATTGTCAGTATGTTAGTGTGCAGTATGGTATTGTCAGTATGTAGTGTGCAGTATGTAGTGTGCAGTATGGTATTGTCAGTATGTTAGTGTGCAGTATGTAGTGTGCAGTATGTAGTGTGCAGTATGGTATTGTCAGTATGTTAGTGTGCTGTATGTAGTGTGCAGTATGTAGTGTGCAGTATGGTATTGTCAGTATGTTAGTGTGCTGTATGTTAGTGTGCAGTATGTAGTGTGCAGTATGTTAGTGTGCTGTATGTTAGTGTGCAGTATGGTAGTGTGCAGTATGTAGTGTGCAGTATGGTATTGTCAGTATGTTAGTGTGCTGTATGTTAGTGTGCAGTATGGTATTGTCAGTATGTTAGTGTGCTGTATGGTATTGTCAGTATGTTAGTGTGCTGTATGTTAGTGTGCAGTATGTAGTGTGCAGTATGTAGTGTGCAGTATGGTATTGTCAGTATGTTAGTGTGCAGTATGTAGTGTGCAGTATGTAGTGTGCAGTATGGTATTGTCAGTATGTTAGTGTGCTGTATGTAGTGTGCAGTATGTAGTGTGCAGTATGGTATTGTCAGTATGTTAGTGTGCTGTATGTTAGTGTGCAGTATGTAGTGTGCAGTATGTTAGTGTGCTGTATGTTAGTGTGCAGTATGGTAGTGTGCAGTATGTAGTGTGCAGTATGGTATTGTCAGTATGTTAGTGTGCTGTATGTTAGTGTGCAGTATGGTATTGTCAGTATGTTAGTGTGCTGTATGTTAGTGTGCAGTATGTAGTGTGCAGTATGGTATTGTCAGTATGTTAGTGTGCTGTATGTTAGTGTGCTGTATGTTAGTGTGCAGTATGGTAGTGTGCAGTATGTAGTGTGCAGTATGGTATTGTCAGTATGTTAGTGTGCAGTATGGTATTGTCAGTATGTTAGTGTGCAGTATGTAGTGTGCAGTATGTAGTGTGCAGTATGGTATTGTCAGTATGTTAGTGTCAGTATGTTAGTGTGCTGTATGTTAGTGTGCAGTATAGTATTGTCAGTATGTTAGTGTGCTGTATGTTAGTGTGCAGTATGGTAGTGTGCAGTATGTAGTGTGCAGTATGGTATTGTCAGTATGTTAGTGTGCAGTATGGTATTGTCAGTATGTTAGTGTGCAGTATGTAGTGTGCAGTATGTAGTGTGCAGTATGGTATTGTCAGTATGTTAGTGTGCAGTATGGTATTGTCAGTATGTTAGTGTGCAGTATGTAGTGTGCAGTATGTAGTGTGCAGTATGGTATTGTCAGTATGTTAGTGTGCAGTATGGTATTGTCAGTATGTTAGTGTGCTGTATGGTATTGTCAGTATGTTAGTGTGCTGTATGTTAGTGTGCAGTATGTAGTGTGCAGTATGGTATTGTCAGTTTGTTAGTGTGCAGTATGTAGTGTGCAGTATGGTAGTGTGCAGATGTTTCTGTAGTCTAATGTCAGTTAAAGGCTTCAGGGGAGGAAAGATGTTCAGACTCTCGCGACTGACTAATGCAATTGTTTACCACTTAACAATCATTAACGCATAAATGCACAAACACTTATTATTATTAGAAGCAGAGCTTATGCCATGAGCTGTCGTCAATAATAACTCTTACAGTATGGAAACAAACATTCCTGATAACAAAATAAAACAGTAACAATATAAGCACTGATAATGAACTACATGTGCTCACTACAGAAGTAGGCTGTGGGTGGTTTGTATGTAATTATGCATAATTTATAGTAAAATAAAATGACAAAAACACAAAACAAAATTGTGAAAATGAAATGAAATGAAAAAATTAAAACTGAAATTAAAATAAAAACAGAAGATTTTAGAAAGAGAACTCTGAGCAAAAATAAATAAATAAAAGAGGAAGCTGAAGAACGTGAACACGCTCGTGTGCTTCTCCTCCTGAAGTGACTCAGGTTTGCAGTGATGTATTAATCATAACTGATGTATTAATCATAACTCGCCGAGGTCAGCACATGACACACGAGCTGCGAGGCCCTGAGAGGTCAAAGGTCATGTTCTCCAGGCGACAGCGTTCTGAACTTCTGATGCTGGACTTGCTCCACTTTAAACCTTTCTTAATATCGCCGTGTTTCTGTCCTCAGGTCTGGGAAAGTGTGTCGGGGGGGCGGGGCTTTACCCAATTAAGTTGCCATGGTAACAGGGGACGACGGCCCCTCATACAGGGGCCAGAATGATTATGACACACAACTGGGAGAAAACACAGGGATTGAACGGAGTATTCCACTGAAATCAATCATGTAAACGACATCAGAGCGGTTTCTGACGGAGACGCACACACACACACACACACACACACACACACACACACACACACACACACACACACACACGCGCGCCGGCTTTACCGCGGTCACAGATCTCTGGTGTAATATTTAACTCATGTTTATTCATGTGCCGGTAATGCATGTTTCCACAGCAGGACGCGGATATTAAATATTTACAGCCAATGTTGAGACACGATTATTCATGACAGTCGTGGAGATTTATAATTGAGCAGATGAAATTATCATAGAGAGATTAAGTCCACGAGAAAGTGTGACGGCAGGAGTTGAACACGCATCACACTGATCACTGTGGGATTTTTGATTATCAAGAATACACATATTTGTCAATGGCATTAGAATAGATTGAAAGACTTTAGAGTCTCACTTGCTTAATTTATTAAATTCTTTATGACAACTAAATCTCACAAACTAACCCTTGCTTTAAAGACACACTGGGCCGTGTTGTAACGCTCTGAAGCGCAAGTGTCAAGCGCGAAACGCAAGTAACTCTGTGGGCGGATCCCGGCGCTGTTGCTATTATACCGGCGGGATAAACGACTCTAGCGCCGACACAAATCTAAAATGTGTGTGTCTGAAGTCGCTTCATTACTCAGGTGTGGTTTGGGCGTAACGTGAAATAAACCAATCAGAGCGTCCTCTCACATTCCCTTTAAGAGCCGGCGCGCTTGTTCCACGGTGGATCGCTATCATAACGGCGGATCGCTATCATAACGGCGGATCGCTATCATAACGGCGGATCGCTATCATAACGGCGGATCGCTATCATAACGGCGGATCGCTATCATAACGGCGGATCGCTATCATAACGGCGGATCGCTATCATAACGGCGGATCGCTATCATAACGGCGGATCGCTATCATAACGGCGGATCGCTATCATAACGGCGGATCGCTATCATAACGGCGGATCGCTATCATAACGGCGGATCGCTATCATAACGGCGGATCGCTATCATAACGGCGGATCGCTATCATAACGGCGGATCGCTATCATAACGGCGGATCGCTATCATAACGGCGGATCGCTATCATAACGGCGGATCGCTATCATAACGGCGGATCGCTATCATAACGGCGGATCGCTATCATAACGGCGGATCGCTATCATAACGGCGGATCGCTATCATAACGGCGGATCGCTATCATAACGGCGGATCGCTATCATAACGGCGGATCGCTATCATAACGGCGGATCGCTATCATAACGGCGGATCGCTATCATAACGGCGGATCGCTATCATAACGGCGGATCGCTATCATAACGGCGGATCGCTATCATAACGGCGGATCGCTATCATAACGGCGGATCGCTATCATAACGGCGGATCGCTATCATAACGGCGGATCGCTATCATAACGGCGGATCGCTATCATAACGGCGGATCGCTATCATAACGGCGGATCGCTATCATAACGGCGGATCGCTATCATAACGGCGGATCGCTATCATAACGGCGGATCGCTATCATAACGGCGGATCGCTATCATAACGGCGGATCGCTATCATAACGGCGGATCGCTATCATAACGGCGGATCGCTATCATAACGGCGGATCGCTATCATAACGGCGGATCGCTATCATAACGGCGGATCGCTATCATAACGGCGGATCGCTATCATAACGGCGGATCGCTATCATAACGGCGGATCGCTATCATAACGGCGGATCGCTATCATAACGGCGGATCGCTATCATAACGGCGGATCGCTATCATAACGGCGGATCGCTATCATAACGGCGGATCGCTATCATAACGGCGGATCGCTATCATAACGGCGGATCGCTATCATAACGGCGGATCGCTATCATAACGGCGGATCGCTATCATAACGGCGGATCGCTATCATAACGGCGGATCGCTATCATAACGGCGGATCGCTATCATAACGGCGGATCGCTATCATAACGGCGGATCGCTATCATAACGGCGGATCGCTATCATAACGGCGGATCGCTATCATAACGGCGGATCGCTATCATAACGGCGGATCGCTATCATAACGGCGGATCGCTATCATAACGGCGGATCGCTATCATAACGGCGGATCGCTATCATAACGGCGGATCGCTATCATAACGGCGGATCGCTATCATAACGGCGGATCGCTATCATAACGGCGGATCGCTATCATAACGGCGGATCGCTATCATAACGGCGGATCGCTATCATAACGGCGGATCGCTATCATAACGGCGGATCGCTATCATAACGGCGGATCGCTATCATAACGGCGGATCGCTATCATAACGGCGGATCGTTATTATAACGGCGGATCGCTATTATAACGGCGGATCGCTATTATAACGGCGGATCGCTATTATAACGGCGGATCGCTATTATAACGGCGGATCGCTATTATAACGGCGGATCGCTATTATAACGGCGGATCGCTATCATAACGGCGGATCGCTATCATAACGGCGGATCGCTATCATAACGGCGGATCGCTATCATAACGGCGGATCGCTATCATAACGGCGGATCGCTATCATAACGGCGGATCGCTATCATAACGGCGGATCGCTATCATAACGGCGGATCGCTATCATAACGGCGGATCGCTATCATAACGGCGGATCGCTATCATAACGGCGGATCGCTATCATAACGGCGGATCGCTATCATAACGGCGGATCGCTATCATAACGGCGGATCGCTATCATAACGGCGGATCGCTATCATAACGGCGGATCGCTATCATAACGGCGGATCGCTATCATAACGGCGGATCGCTATCATAACGGCGGATCGCTATCATAACGGCGGATCGCTATCATAACGGCGGATCGCTATCATAACGGCGGATCGCTATCATAACGGCGGATCGCTATCATAACGGCGGATCGCTATCATAACGGCGGATCGCTATCATAACGGCGGATCGCTATCATAACGGCGGATCGCTATCATAACGGCGGATCGCTATCATAACGGCGGATCGCTATCATAACGGCGGATCGCTATCATAACGGCGGATCGCTATCATAACGGCGGATCGCTATCATAACGGCGGATCGCTATCATAACGGCGGATCGCTATTATAACGGCGGATAGTTATTATAACGGCGGATCGCTATTATAACGGCGGATCGCTATTATAACGGCGGATTGTTATTATAACGGCGGATTGCTATTATAACGGCGGATCGCTATTATAACGGCGGATCGCTATTATAACGGCGGATTGCTATTATAACGGCGGATCGCTATTATAACGGCGGATCGCTATTATAACGGCGGATCGCTATTATAACGGCGGATTGCTATTATAACGGTGGATCGCTATTATAACGGCGGGTTTGCCGGCGCACAGGAGCGGTTCACAGCCGAGGAGACCGACGTTCTCGTCAGGGCCGTAAAACACAGAGAAGTGACATTGGGGATGATGGAGAAACACACACACATTAGCTTCGGTTAAACAGGCGTATAATAATTTGGGTAAATGTGTAATCTAGATTTATGTATTTTTTCACATCTTCACGGACACAACAATGATTTCCCTCGTGTGTTAATATGTTTCCTTGTAATAATGTGTGATTTGCTAAAATGAAAACTGCTGCGTCTGTTTATATTAGAGAATCAAAGTGTGTGTGTTGTTCACACGCTACATAATGGCCAAGCACGCGCCCTTAAAATAGCATCTGACTAACGCGCGGCGCCGCTGACTTTAGACTCGGTTTCTCCTGGTCAGTGGCGGAGTTGTTTTCTGGAACTGCAGAATATCACCAGGGAACGTTTGCGCCGGAACACACTCCTCTTTACACTGAACCAAGTTCATTCCCTAATTTACCGACGTGCGTCTGTGGAGGACAGCACCATAGCTGATGTTCTATGGGGGGTAATGCTAAAGCTAAAGGTCTGTACGTCAGTAATTATGGAGCAAGACCCCCATGAGGAACCACACCGCCAAAGATAAATTGTGTTCAATAAACTCAAGTAAACTTGCCAAAGTGGTCTCGTCTGAACTAGTCGAAATAAAATAAGTTTCTGGTAATATTTTGTCTTTATATCTAATGCATTATACAGGAATTGATAATAGCGAGTCTCCGCTGTCTAAGAACGGAGTCGTCGTCGGGATCTTCCTCAGGGAACAGGAACGTTTCTTCATTTCCATCGCAGAAAAGACATCGCCAGCTTATCTTACAGATTCTGTTCCTGGATTCCTGTTCTGGAGTCTGTTTTCATCTTCATGCGTGTTCATGCGCACACACACACACACACACACACACACACACACACACACACACACACACACACACACACACACACACACACACACTCACACACACACACACACACACACACACACACACACACACACACACACACACACACACACACACGAGCGCATGTATAATTGATGTGTGGCGTTTGAAACAGTGAAATGGTTTTAACTGGAGAAGGGAGTGTGTTCCTGATGGATGCGACCGCACTCACTGTTAATCCAGAGTTGAGGAAACACACACACACTTACATAACTCTCCTTCTCTGTTAAAGGAGTGGTGTAAAGCCCTTTTCACGAGATGTAAGATGTCCGGATGAACAGAGGACCCGAGAGCGCAGGTACACACAGTCTGTAATGTAAAGAGAACAGAGCGGCTGCAGAGCTGGCGAACACACATATTCTTGATTCGGCTTAGAAATGAAACCGAATCCCCGAGCTGATCACAGCGGTCAGCGAAGTAACTCCGTCTGGCAGTCGCTGGGCGGCCGGTGGAGGAGGAGGAGGCCACAAGTGTGTGTGTGTGTGTGTGTGTGTGAGTGTGTGTGTGTGAGTGTGTGAGGGTAGCATGAACAGCAGTCAGTTGACCACTTTAAAAAAGACTTAAAGACTTTTCTATTTAAAAATAGCTACAATTAATGCGAAATTGAACTGTTTTTATATTTAATGTTTTCTTATTCTTGCCCCTGTTTTTACTTCTGAAATATGTTTGCTGTAGCACTTTGGGATTTGTTCGCAAATGAAAAGTGCATTATAAATACAATTTAGCACTAAGATCCAGTAACACTAATAGAGAATTAAAAAATTAAATGAAAAAATTTAACCCAAGGGATGGTTGTTAAAACAACCCAGCATTTTTTAGAGTGTAACTAATGTTAACAAATGAAACCTTATGTGTAACCGTGAATGTATGTCAATATTAAAATAATAACACTTTACAATAAGGTCTCATTTATTAACATTAGTTCATGCATTTACTAACATAAACTAACATTGAGCAATATATGTTCACAGCATTTATTAACCTTCGTAATGTAAGTTAATTAAAAAACTCATGTTAGTGCATTAACTACATGTTAAAAATATATTGGGATTAACTTTAACCAAGATTACAAATACTACGAGTATAATATATACTTATTAATGAAATAAAATAAAAAACAGGAACATAAGATGCTAAAGGCTCTCTTTTCCCAAGGGAAAATCCCGAGGGAAACCGTCTATTGGTCAAGATTAATATTTCAAGCCCGACTTTAAATGTTTGACGTTTTAATGGCTTTACATAAGCGTTACAGAGTTAAACAGCTTCAGTCTGACGATTCCTGCAATCGTTTAGTAGTGATGAAGGGCTGATGAAGATGATGATGAAGAACGCTGCACTCCTGCTGTTCTCCTGTGATGTGTGTCTCTGACGACGAGAACACTGGCCTCATTCACTGCTCCACGGATCCGGCTTCCAGAACGAGGAAAAGCCATGAGAATTCAAATGCAAATGAGCCGAAGATTACGCATGAAAAGAGCATTTACTGCATATTCCTAATTTACACTGTTGCTTATCATTCTCCTTCACACACTCTCACACACTCATCACACAAACGTCATCTCACACACACACACACACACACACACACACACACACACACACACACACACACACAAACACACACACACTCATCACACTAACGTCATCTCACAGGTTTACCTGTAAACACACACACACACACACACACTCATCACACTAACGTCATCACACACACACACTCACACTCATCACACTAACGTCATCTCACAGGTTTACCTGTAAACACACACACACACACACACACACACACACTCATCACACTAACGTCATCACACACACACACACACACACACACACACACACACATCACACTAACGTCATCTCACAGGTTTACCTGTAAACACACACACACACACACACACACACACACACACACACACACACACACACACACACACACACACACACACAGAGAGAGAGAGAAAATTATAACCATGTCTAATACAGTATCGCATTAGGAAGTGCATTGTAGTCTCCCTGAGGGAACATTTGATTCATTCATTGCTATAGGAGAGGAAGAATTTTGCAAACTCGTCAAATCATCTAAATCGACAACGTGCATGTTAGACCCTATACCGACTAAGCTGCAGAAAGAGATGCTTCCAGATGTCATAGATCCTCTTCTTAATATCATTCATTCATCTTTGTCTCTAGGATACGTACCAAAAACCTTTAAGCTAGCTATGATTAAACCGCTTGTTAAAAAAACGCAACTTGATCCTACAAAGCTAGTCAATTACAGGCCGATCTCTAATCTGCCTTTTCTGTCAAAGATATTAGAAAAAGCAGTATCCTCACAACTGTTCCTTTCTTGAAAGAAATGATATCTGCGAGGATTTTCAGTCCGGATTTAGACCGTACCATAGTACCGAGACAGCTCTCGTTAGAGTCACACATGATTTGCTCTTATCATCCGATCGTGGTTGTGTCTCTCTATTAGTATTACTGGATCTTAGTGCTGCGTTTGACACCATTGACCACAACATCCTTTTAAATAGACTCGAACATTATGTTGGCATTAGTGGAATTGCACTAGCATGGTTTAAATCATACTTATCTGACCGTTATCAGTTTGTAGCAGTAAATGAAGAGATGTCTTATCGATCACAAGTTCAGTATGGCGTACCACAAGGCTCAGTACTAGGACCGCTGCTGTTCACTCTGTACATGCTACCATTAGGAGATATCATTAGGAAACATGGAATTAGCTTTCACTGTTATGCCGACGGTACTCAGCTGTATATTTCTTCAAAACCTAACGAAACCTACCAATTCACAAAATTAACGGAATGCATAGCTGATAAAAAAAACTGGATGACTAGTAATTTCCTACTACTAAATTCTGAAAAAACAGAGATTCTAATTATTGGACAAAAAACTTCCACACGTAATAACCTAGAGTACTGTCTAACACTTGATGGCTGCTCTGTTAAGTCTTCGTCGTCGGTTAGGAACGTGTGTGCGTGTGTGTGTGTGTGTGTGTGTGTGCTCTTTGATACCAATCTTTCATTTGAAAGTCACGTGTCTAGTATCTGTAAAACCGTTTTTTTCCATCTTAAAAATATATCTAAATTACGTCATATGCTCTCATTGACAAATGCAGAACAGTTAGTTGATGTGTTCATGAGCTCAAGGCTAGATTATTGTAATGCTCTACTGGGTGGCTGCCCTGCACGCTTAACAAACAAACTACAGCTAGTTCAAAACGCAGCAGCTCGAGTTCTTACCAGAACCAGGAAGTATGACCATATTAGCCCCGTTCTGTCAACACTGCATTGGCTGCCTATTAAACATCGTATACATTTTAAAATATTGCTGATCACTTACAAAGCACTAAATGGTTTATCTCCGCAGTACTTGAGCGAGCTCTTAACGCATTATAGTCCTTCACGTCTACTGCGATCTCAAAACTCCGGCCAGTTAATAATACCTAGAATATCAGAATCGACTGCTGGCGGTAGATCCTTTTCCTATTTAGCACCAAAACTCTGGAACAGTCTTCCTAACATTGTCCGGGAAGCAGATATTCACAGGCATTCATATATAGAACGTTATACATTTCTATTATTCAAATTAGTTAAATGATTATTAAGGCTGCATAGATTAGGTCAGCCGGAAACCCTTGCTATAACACCCGATGTACTACTGTAAGAATGGCATCTACGCTAATGTCAGTCTTTCTGTTTATCCCGAGGTTTACTGAAGTCCGCCGGATCCAGATCAGACGCTGGACCTGCGCCACACACACACACACACACACACACACACACACACACACACACACACACACACACACACACACACACACACACACACACACACACACACTCTTCTTCTTTTGACAGTTTCAGTGAATCTGGCACAGCGTACAGTATTTATAGCACAGGTTATGATTATGGTTATTGTTATTATGGCACAATTGAAGCTGAAGTGTGTCAGTGCACGTTCATGAATGACGGGAGCGCCCTCTGCTGGCGGCGCATGCGCAAGACACACACACACACACACACACACACACACAGAGAGAGAGAGAGTTGTTGCATGAGAGTTGCTGGATATTCTGCGGCTGGAGGCTTGGAAAACAGATTCATGGTCAGGGGTCAGGGGTCACTGCCAGCTCTGGACATCTGGAACATCAAATATATCAGAATAAAACAGGCGAAGCTGTGAGGATTAAGCAAAAATATCCCTGTATGAACCAAACCCATCTTAAGTGTTTGCTGCCAAAAAAAGCTTTTTGTTTTTTTGTTTTTTTTGTTTCATCTGATCACAGAACAAAAGGAGCTTTTTGGCAGCAAAGCCTTAATATGGGTTCGGTTCACGCAGGGATAGAAGAGTCCCCCGTGTGTATGATGGAGTACTCTGCTGTATCTCTAATGCTGTGGGCCTAATGCTCTGCCAGAGCTCCTGGACTTCTTCTTCAGATACACCGCATCATGGATCGATCAAATACCGACATCTAAACCTGACAGACTGAAGAGGAGAGAGCCGGCAGCGATCTGGGAATCTGCAGGATCTGGAGCGACTCCAGTACGACCTCACTCGATTGGTCTAAACCCACGTGATGGGCATGTTTAGGGGCGGGGTCAGGGGTAGGTCATTCGTACGAATTCATACGAATTTGGCAATTCGTAAAATATGTACGATTTAGCGAATTTGGTTGAGTCGGTGATGCGGCGTCCAGCTGATTAATCTGACCTGTGTGATCACCGATCGGTCCAGTCGGACAAGCCTTCACTCGGGTACTTACTAATCAGCTTTGAAAACTAACAACTGCACACCAAATTACCACAAATAAATACATTCTTATATATCATTTTCAAGTTCAAAGTTTCAAACCAGCAAACAAAAAAAAACTAAAATTCTACACTGAAAACATTTAACAACTCAAGTTCCGTTGCTGTTTTACATTAAATATGTTCAAATGGCTAACTTAAATTATATTATAAAGGACTTAATCAGGTTGAATCTCGTATAACTTATAAAAGTTGAAAAGTAATGCTCTTCCGTTTTCTATACGCATGTCAAACATCAGGCGTTAATGTTTGAACTGTAAACATTGAGCACATGTTTGCATTTGCTGTTTCGTTTCCTCCTGCGGCGCTAACTTCTGCCTAATTACATTATATAGAGGTTTGAAATGGGTCGTAAACTTAAGACTGAACATTAAACATCTAAAATAATGCTTTACTTCTATAATGGCTTTATCCAATGCAGTTTAAATTTCATAGTAATTATTCAACAGAATCAGCTAATTGTGTGTTTGCTGAAAAAGTGATAGACTTCTCTCTGTGTGTGTGTGTGTGTGTGTGTGTGTGTGTGTGTTTTCACATCTAAAGGCTTTTGACACTGTTGATCATCAGGTTATTTTATCTGAATGAACAAATCTATATAATTTTACATAATAATTTCTACATTTCATAATTTCTACTTAAATCTTATCTCTGAAGGGGTTCCACAGGGCTCCGTCCTGGGACCAGTGCTATTGTCTTTAGTGACTTTATATTAGCCTATAATTATTTACCTGAAGTATGTAGAGATGTCATCTTTCATAAGGATCCGGTTAATAACTGAATACGCAGAAAGCCGTGTGTATGATGACGCAGGAACGTTAACTTTTCAAAAGTCACGTAAAACAGTTTGTGTAATATTGTACAATTTTATTTAAAGAATTGTAAGCATATTAGACTGTTGGTGCTGCTTGTTTTTACATTCAATGATTTTGTTCCACATATGAATATAGTTTAGTTGGTCATGTGTCGGTGGCGAAACTCTTAAGAGAACAGAATCACTTCATGAATCTGGCGGGTTGTTTCTTATACTAATGTTCATTAACATGCATTGAAAAAACAACAACAAAAAAGAAAAACCCTGCTGCCTTTTTAAATAATTTCATCAGATAAATACCTTGACCAAGTTTAATTTAGTTCTTCCCTCGTATTTAATATATATAATTTTTTTTTTTTTTTTATATATTTTCCTCATTTGATGGTTGAGTTGAGTTTGAATCGCCATTAAAAACAAACACAACACTGCAAATCCAACAAACTAATTTAGCTTTTTATTTAATCAATTTCAGTTAATTATACCAAAACTCTTTATTAAAATATAACTATTTGGTTATTTTTCTTTCCTTTTTCATTCATGTAAAGTATATAAGTTTCTCTGTATATAAGGTCTTAACCGGGGAGGGTTTGCAGATCTCTCGCGTCTTTCCTTCTCATGTGAAGCTTTACACATCAATGGCCTGGAGGTGAAAGCTGACTCCGGATCAGCAGGAAGAGGATCCCGGCCCCGAGGCCCCGCCCACCTGCAATGAGGCCCCTCCCACTGACCACAAGGCCACTCCCACTGACCACAAGGCCACTCCCGCTGGCCCCGAGACCCCTCCCACTGGCCTCTGAGAGGGCGGAACCACACCAACTGCCGTTTCTCACACACACACACACACACACACACACACACACACACTCTCATTCCTCACTCACTGCCTCTATAGTGGGTTACCTCAGAAGCCTGAAGATCCTAAATTAATATTAAACGTTTAATCAGGACTGTACAACATTACGGTTTAATTTAATAATTTAGCGGACGCTTTTATCCAGAGCGAAAGTACTTTTGATATATTTATTTTCAGGGTCAGAGTAATGCTTTCACGTGAGTTAACACACGCTGTAAATGTAAAACAATAACACATATATAATCGCAACAGGCACACAGTAATAACACAACAGAGAATATGTGGAGTTGAAAATAAAAAAATAGATTTCATAAATAAAAATAGTTTTTATTGCACCACAACCATAAAAACATCAAGAACATTCAGAACAAATCAACAGATAACTCATGTCATTTATTTAGAAATGTATTTAGACATTTTAGAATAATCATGAAACAGATTTAATGTTTGATACCATTGAAAAAATAACAGAAGAAAATGATTCTGATCACTGATAGCAGACACGTCAATATCTAACATCTGAAATATTATTAATATCATGTTAAAAACACAAGTTATATTATAGACTTCACTTAACAGAAAGCAAGGAAAGAGTGATTATTCAAACGTGAATTCTGATGATTAATTATTCCTTTAAATAACACACTACTATATGTATAGCTTAATTTAATAATTCCCCAAATATTAATTTAATAGCTACCTTACAACATACAAGATGAAAAAACGATAAATGTGCAACAATGTTCAGAACCCCAACAGTAGGCTACAATTATTCCATGCAAACATATTCAACTATAGCGAATATTAAAACATCATAGAACTGTAGTTTGCATTATTTTACTTTTATATACTCCACTTTATTAACACATAGGCTAAAGCACAATGCAAAGTTAAAAATGCGATTTCTGGTTAATTAATTACCCGTTTAAATAGGCTAACACAGACACACAGTTCTCCAGGCTCTCGGGCTGTGATAACGGCTCGGCTGTGTACAGTACAGTTGTGTACAGTGTGTGAGAGCGGAAGTAGTTTGCTGATATGCTAATGAGGGACTCGCGCTCGTGATATTTACGTTCCGCGGGAGCGCCCTTCAGCACATGGTTAAAAGCTCCGCGCGTTCGCGCCACTTTCGCGATCTTTACTACGCTTCTGTCGCGCTCGTGCTTGGACGCGTCGCGAGCGTTTCGGGGTTTATTTCTCACGAGTTCGCCGTTCAGGTCCGACGAGCTGCCCGGAACGGCCACAGAGAACGGTGAGTGTGTGTGTGTGTGTGTGTGTGTGTGAGAGAGAGAGTGAAGATGGTGGATCTACACTCCTGTGGGTTACTACGCGCGCGCTGCTGACATGAAACCTGTTGTTGTCTTTTCAGACGCGATTCACTCGGTTCCGTCCAGAACGCTCGTGTCTAAACCAGTGAACGCTTGATTTATTGCATCACACGGAGAGGAGCAGTTTAGCGTTCGTGCGGCGCGTGCTCGTCCTCCATAGTAGTGGGAACGAGGGAGATTCGAACGGCGTGCGCGAGGCTCGCGCCAGTCACCGTTCACACCGCCAAGCGTTCCGAGCCGTTCCTCCAGAACTCCTATCGCGCGCGCCGTGTGCTGTGGGAACACTCGTGCTCGAGCAGAACAAAGCAGCAACAGCACATGGGCAGCTGCAGGCCGCGCGCTTCAGCGTTAGCATCACTGCTAAAGCTAGCTAGAGTCCAGCCAATGCGAGTGTGCACACTCGAGCCCTGCACGTGCACCTGAACACTTGCGTGAACTACTCTCGCGGGCGCGCTCGTTCACCGTGGGTTATTGAACGGTTTCCCGCGAAACACGGGCGCGTGCGTTCTGCTGCTGCATGTGCGGTGGCGCGCACGCGCACACTGGGCCGGTCGCGTTCAAAACAGAATTTCGAGGCATTCTGCTCATTATAAAGGGGTTTTGGCGCAAAACTAAATGTTCAATCACGAGCGAGAACGGCTGGGGCTGAACGCGTTTAATCGCGCGTCACACACCTGACGGCACCGTCTCACCCACAGCTGGCCCGGTCCACACTACTGTCAGCAGGAGAGGCGCGATCGGGGAACGCTTGAGTGTGCTCCTGTGTTCGGGGTGGTTCTGCAACACTAACTGCGGACTCGCCGCTGCCATATTGGCGCGCATCATGGGGGAGGGGTGTGCGCGGTCTGCGCATGCGCGGAGGAGCACGCGTGTTGCTGATCAGATCTTCAGTTCTGTAGTTTTTATTTAAAAAAATATACGTGCGTTTCATAGTTTTTCAATGAGGCGCGTGCACATGTTTACCAATATGAAATGACAGACTCCGTCTAGGCTTCTCAGTGTTTTATGTGCCACGGATAGACCATCCTCCAATCTGACAAGTATGGTATAAACACATTTTATACTGTGAAATTATTATTTTTTTGTGATAGTGAATGTTTGTTCCCCCTACTCTTTATAGTACTGCAATGTTAGGTGTTTATTTTTAATGTTTTTTATTTGTGCATTTTATCACTGTTTTCTCTCTAAACTTGTAGACAATTATTGTTTATTTTTAAAAAAATGTGTGCATTTTATCATTTTATTTTTCCTTTGAACTCTTCCACGGACTGCTAGCACTTCCTGGTGGACCCTTTTAAAAACGTTTGCCGTAGATGACAAAGTCCCATTAATTTTGTTTTTGTTTTTTCTCTCTCTAATGGCTTGGATCCTAAACTTTGTCAAAGAAAAACTGAATGAAACAAGTCTGTAACCCCACATCTTTTCCCTCTGATTTCAGGAAGTCCGGCTCCTGGTGTGGGTCGTTGCAGTGGATCCGGCTCTGGGTCCTGGTGTGTGTGGTTCGGTCAGCGTAGGGTCAAAGTGCTTACAGTGCAGGTAGTGTGTTGGTCTACTGCAGTGCAGGCACTTACAGCTCTACTCTGACCCTGCGGCTCCGGCTCTACGGTTACCCTGCAGCCCAGCTCCTGTGGCTCGGCTCTGACTGCTCCGACTCCTGCGGCTCTGACTGCTCCGACTCCTGCGGCTCTGACTGCTCCGACTCCTGCGGCTCTGACTGCTCCGGCTCCGACTCCTGCGGCTCTGACTGCTCCGGCTCCGGCTCCTGCGGCTCTGACTCCTGCGGCTCTGACTGCTCCGACTCCTGCGGCTCTGACTGCTCCGACTCCTGCGGCTCTGACTGCTCCGACTCCTGCGGCTCTGACTGCTCCGGCTCCGACTCCTGCGGCTCTGACTGCTCCGGCTCCTGCAGCCCGGCTCCGACTCCTGCGGCTCTGACTGCTCCGACTCCTGCGGCTCTGACTGCTCCGACTCCTGCGGCTCTGACTGCTCCGGCTCTGGCTCCTGCGGCTCTGACTCCTGCGGCTCTGACTGCTCCGACTCCTGCGGCTCTGACTGCTCCGGCTCCGACTCCTGCGGCTCTGACTGCTCCGGCTCCTGCAGCCCGGCTCCGACTCCTGCGGCTCTGACTGCTCCGACTCCTGCGGCTCCGACTCCTGCGGCTCTGACTGCTCCGACTCCTGCGGCTCTGACTGCTCCGGCTCCGACTCCTGCGGCTCTGACTGCTCCGACTCCTGCGGCTCTGACTGCTCCGGCTCCGACTCCTGCGGCTCTGACTGCTCCGGCTGCTGCAGCCCGGCTCCGACTCCTGCGGCTCTGACTGCTCTTGCTCTGACTGCTCTTGCTCTGACTGCTCCGGCTCCTGCTGCTCGGCTCTGGCTCCTGTGGCTCTGACTGCTCGGCTCTGGCTTGGCTCTGGCTCCTGCGGCTCTGACTGCTCCGGCTCCTGCGGCTCTGACTGCTCCGGCTCCTGCGGCTCTGACGGCTCCGGCTCCTGCGGCTCTGGCTCCTGCGGCTCTGGCTCCTGCGGCTCTGGCTCCTGCGGCTCGGCTCTTGCGGCTCGGCTCCGACTCTTGCGGCTTGCCTCCGGCGGCTCTGACTGCTCTGGCTCCTGCGGCTCCGGCTTCTGCGGCTCTGGCTTGTGCTAAGGTGCATTTAGTGCAGATAGTGGAGTAGACCAGCACCTACTGCCCTAAGTGCCCCTTCCGGCACAAGGGTGAGCGAACCCTGACTTCTGAACCCTGACCTCTGCTCCTCCCCCGCTGCGGCTCATGTTGGGTACTGCTTTAATTTGAACGATTCCTATAGTTACAACGTTATTCAGTCAAAATTGAGTGAATGTTCATGGTCTTCTGTAGTCTGATTAGTGTTATTATAGAGACGGCAGGAATATTAGGCTGCTGTCACTTTAAGAGCTGCACGGGTCCAGTATACTGTATACACCTCTCTCACATCTCACGACTCTCTCTCGACTCTCGCTCCTCATCGGGTTACAGTCACACTGAGATGCCCACTAATGAATCAAAATTTTAAAATGTAAATTTTACAAGAAGTATCCGATTCCCAACCCCAGTCATGCGGTTCTCTGCTAGTTTTGCCTGGTTGCACTACAAGAAATATGAGTTGTGCAAATCTATGCAAAACTGATAGTGGCCTGCTTCCCGTCTTCCCAGCGCTTCTGCTCATGTGTGTGTGTGTGTGTGTGTGTGTGTGTGTGTGTGTGTGTGTGTGTGTGCTCCAGCGGTATTAAAGTGCTTATAGTGCAGGTAGTGTACTGAACCTCTCATCTACTGCAGTGTGAGCACTTCTAGTACTTCTAGACGCGAGCGCCGCTCCTCCCGCTGTGTGTGTGTGTGTGTGTGTGTGTGTGTGTGTGTGTGCACGCCTGCGCTGGTTAGTTTTGCTGGTTTGCTGTCAGCGTTCCTATCATGGCTGTGCAAATCCATGCAAAACTGATCATAGCAGAGCAAGTCTCCGCTTCCCAGTTTCCCCTCTCTGATCCAGGATCCTTTTCCCAGTCTCCCAGTGAGTCTCCTCTTCCTAGCGTCGGGTCCCAGTGAGTCTCCTCTTCCCAGCGTCGGGTCCCGGTGAGTCTCCTCTTCCCAGCGTCGGGTCCCAGTGAGTCTCCTCTTCCCAGCGTCGGGTCCCAGTGAGTCTCCTCTTCCCAGTGTCGGCTCCCAGTGAGTCTCCTCTTCCCGGCGTCGGGTCCCAGTGAGTCTCTCCTCTTCCCGGCGTCGGGTCCCAGTGAGTCTCCTCTTCCCGGCGTCGGGTCCCAGTGAGTCTCCTCTTCCCAGCACCGGGTCCCAGTGAGTCTCCTCTTCCCGGCGTCGGGTCCCAGTGAGTCTTCTATTCCCGGCGTCGGGTCCCAGTGAGTCTCCTCTTCCCGGCGTCGGGTCCCGGTGAGTCTCCTCCTCTTCCCAGCACCGGGTCCCAGTGAGTCTCCTCTTCCCAGCGTCGGGTCCCGGTGAGTCTCCTCTTCCCGGCGTCGGGTCCCAGTGAGTCTCCTCTTCCCGGCGTCGGGTCCCAGTGAGTCTCTCCTCTTCCCGGCGTCGGGTCCCAGTGAGTCTCCTCTTCCCGGCGTCGGGTCCCAGTGAGTCTCCTCTTCCCAGCACCGGGTCCCAGTGAGTCTCCTCTTCCCGGCGTCGGGTCCCAGTGAGTCTCCTCTTCCCAGCGTCGGGTCCCGGTGAGTCTCCTCCTCTTCCCAGCGTCGGGTCCCGGTGAGTCTCCTCTTCCCGGCGTCGGGTCCCAGTGAGTCTCCTCTTCCCGGCGTCGGGTCCCAGTGAGTCTCTCCTCTTCCCAGCGTCGGGTCCCAGTGAGTCTCCTCTTCCCGGCGTCGGGTCCCAGTGAGTCTCCTCTTCCCGGCGTCGGGTCCCAGTGAGTCTCCTCTTCCTGGCGTCGGGTCCCAGTGAGTCTCCTCTTCCCGGCATCGGGTCCCAGTGAGTCTCTCCTCTTCCCAGCGTCGGGTCCCAGTGAGTCTCTCCTCTTCCCGGCGTCGGGTCCCAGTGAGTCTCCTCTTCCCAGCGTCGGGTCCCAGTGAGTCTCCTCTTCCCAGCACCGGGTCCCAGTGAGTCTCCTCTTCCCAGCACCGGGTCCCAGTGAGTCTCCTCTTCCCAGCACCGGGTCCCAGTGAGTCTCCTCTTCCCAGCGTCGGGTCCCAGTGTCCGTCTCTGCTCCGGCTGGGATCGGCAGCAATGCTCTGGCTGGAAGTATTGCACTTGTCCCGGCCTGTGAAGAGATCGGGAATACTTCAGCTCTCCTCTAAATTACACACACACACACACACACACACACACGTTTGTAGCTGGAGTTTCATCTCAATAATGTTGAATGTAAAAAAAAAGAAGGGGATATGTTCAAATTCATGTTTGACTTGGAAAGGTTTGGATCCACTTGTAATGTGGAATACTGTAATACAGAATAATAATTGACAGCACACACATTATTCACAGCACACACACATTATTCACAGCACACACATTATGTAAATGCTAAAGTTTATTTTGGATGTGATGAATTGTTGCACTGATAAAGTTAATGTCATATACTCTGGAAACACCAGTTTCTCTCCGCTTTGTAGAATAACAGGAAGATCATGGATATGATAAACTGATTTATGCATCGCTATCTGCATGGACACTTGTTCCTGACATGTTCAGTGCAGGAGCCCCAGCCTCTACTCCGGTGTAAGACTCATGAAGTGTTCAAACCCGTAAGGTTGTTGGTGAATAAGTGTAACCCAATGTGTTGTGCTCGTGTCCTGGAGAGAATCTAGTAATAGTGTCTCCATCTAGTGTTCATAACGCACATGACATCAACATAAAACACTGAGTCACAGCTTGTGTTCGGGGACTGAGTTCTGAGAATAGAGTTTACTCACACACACACACACACACCAATAAATGCAACATGTCTAAGTTATTAATTTTTATTAAGTTGTTTGTGTGTATTTTTTCTCCATGAGTTTAAACTATTCTCAGAACTGAAGCACTCAAACGTCTGTTTATTAATCTGACTTTTTCTGTAATGTGCGCTTTTGACAAAATGGGTTAATAATAATTTATGAACTATTACATTTTGCTGTATCATGGATTGATTTATTTTTCATGAACCGTATTCTGATTTCTGGAGGATCATGTGACACTGAAGACTGGAGTAATGATGATAAACTCAGATTTGATCACAGGAATAAATTACACTTTACTGTATATTCATATAGAGAACTGATGATCTACATTATAATAATATTTCACTGTTTTACTGTATTAATAACCCTGTAATTAAAAATCTTACTGATTCCAAACTTGTCTGCTGGTGTGTGTTGGAGTTTACTGAATAACAGTCTCAGTCACTGCAAATAAAGATGGAAATCATGTTTGTTTAATTTATTAAAAAATGACCAACATGGGTACATTTTAAATGACAATTGAAAAATTAAGATATTTTTTTTATCTAATTAAAATTCAAACAGAATTGATTCCTTGGAAATACTTAATTTGTGAAGAGTTTGCAGTTTCTTTTTTTTTTTAAACATGACAAATAAGAACCAATCATCATTCTCCAGGAAGTGACATCATTTTGGAGGGAAAGCCGCAGCACTAACACCAGTAAGTTATTAGTTGATTAGTTCAAGTTAATAATGTCAACATTTCGCACGGTTTAACCGGGTTCAGAATGAGCTATTAGTGTCTGGACATCCTGCAGATTTTCTGTGTGAGAATGATACTCAGATGAGATCTCTTCAGTTCAGCGTTGGTTTGTTCATATTAGTGATCTGGGATCATTTTTGCACATTTACTCCAATAACCGTTCATGATGTGTGACGTTTATTTTCCACACGCCAGTCTCAGTCTAACCCTCTAGCACAGCGTGCAGCGTCTTTAAAATAACTTCTACAGAGAATATAGAGTAATAGGCCCTATGCACAGCTTCACTACTTCCTGAACTTGTGCTGGCTCCTCTGTTTCCTGTCTGCCAGGATTGGCCAAACTGATTAATCCAGGTGTGTCTGATTATTGCTGTTGGTCAGACCTGGATTAATCAGTTTGGCCAATCCTGGCAGACAGGAAACCAGCGAACAAGTTCAGGAAGTAGTGCATAGTGTGCATAGGGCCTATTCTGCACGTGTGAATAACAGCCACCAGATGGCGATCTCTCACAGTCAAAGTTTCTCTGCTCAAGCTTTACTGTATTCTTGGCTGTCACTGAAAGGGCCGTTTGAACGGATGTTTGGAGAGTCCTTCACGAGGTGTGTGTGTGTGTGTGTGTGTGTGTGTGTGTGTGTGTGTGTGTGTGTGTGTGTGTGTGTGTGTGTGTGTGTGTGTGTGATGATATTAGGCTATTGATGATGAATTAACGCTGTTTTGAAGTCGCAGATGCTCATCATATCACACATGACTATTGAAGAAGCTCTTTCAGGACTTCTGTTCTGAATAGTAGTTTTTAACCCTTTCATATCCAGTTCTACACAGTACACACTCTCGAGTGAGCCGGATGGCATTTGAACATGTGCTGTTATAGTGATTACATTAGTGTGTACATGTATTTGTACCAAACACATAATTTATATCTGTATAGTTTGATGTTGAAGTGCTAGTGCCGCTGAGGACACAGTGAGCGTCTGCTGTATATGTGCAAGTTCATGAGAATGCTTTATATTAAACTAAATCATTATATTAAACTAACTCATTTGCATACCGCTTAAACTGGTTAGCCCTCCTGTCAGATGTGTGTGTTAAGAGCCCGTGTCCCTTTACAAAGTCTTCATGATGTTTTTGGGTTCTTCTAGAACAGGTTTTTATGGAAGCTTCTTTTCGCCACAGAATAAAAAATAAAAAGGTAATTGTGACTTTTTCCCTCACAATTCTGACTTTTTTCCCCCCTCACAATTGTGTTATAAAGTCAGAGTTGTGAGATAAAAACTTGTAATTGAAAGAAGTAAACTGACTTTATTGTTACTTTTGAAAGTTCTCTGAATGTTACTTTTGAATGTTCTCTGAATGTTACTTTTGAATGTTCTCTGAATGTTACTTTTGAATGTTCTCTGATCGTTACTTTTGAATGTTCTCTGAACGTTATTTTTGAATGTTCTCTGAATGTTACTTTTGAATATTCTCTGAATGTTATTTTTGAATGTTCTCTGAATGTTACTTTTGAATATTCTCTGATCGTTACTTTTGAATATTCTCTGATCGTTACTTTTGAATGTTCTCTGATCGTTACTTTTGAATGTTCTCTGAATGTTACTTTTGAATGTTCTCTCATCGTTACTTTTGAATGTTCTTTGAACGTTACTTTTGAATGTTCTCTGAATGTTACTTTTGAATGTTCTCTCATCGTTACTTTTGAATGTTCTCTGATCGTTACTTTTGAATGTTCTCTGAATGTTACTTTAGAATGTTCTCTGAATGTTACTTTTGAATGTTCTCTCATCGTTACTTTTGAATATTCTCTGATCGTTACTTTTGAATATTCTCTGAATGTTACTTTTGAATGTTCTCTGAATGTTACTTTAGAATGTTCTCTGAATGTTACTTTAGAATGTTCTCTCATCGTTACTTTTGAATGTTCTCTGAATGTTACTTTAGAATGTTCTCTGATCGTTACTTTTGAATGTTCTCTGAATGTTACTTTAGAATGTTCTCTGAACGTTACTTTAGAATGTTCTCTGAATGTTACTTTAGAATGTTCTCTGAATGTTACTTTAGAATGTTCTCTCATCGTTACTTTTGAATGTTCTCTGAATGTTACTTTAGAATGTTCTCTGATCGTTACTTTTGAATGTTCTCTGAATGTTACTTTAGAATGTTCTCTGAACGTTACTTTAGAATGTTCTCTGAATGTTACTTTAGAATGTTCTCTGATCGTTACTTTTGAATGTTCTCTGAATGTTACTTTAGAATGTTCTCTGATCGTTACTTTTGAATGTTCTCTGATCGTTACTTTTGAATGTTCTCTGAATGTTACTTTAGAATGTTCTCTGAATGTTACTTTTGAATGTTCTCTGAATGTTACTTTAGAATGTTCTCTGATCGTTACTTTTGAATGTTCTCTGAATGTTACTTTAGAATGTTCTCTGATCGTTACTTTTGAATGTTCTCTGAATGTTACTTTAGAATGTTCTCTGATCGTTACTTTTAAATATTCTCTGAATCTTACTTTTGAATGTTCTCTGATCGTTACTTTTGAATATTCTCTGAATCTTACTTTTGAATGTTCTCTCATCGTTACTTTTGAATATTCTCTGAATCTTACTTTTGAATGTTCTCTGATCGTTACTTTTGAATATTCTCTGAATCTTACTTTTGAATGTTCTCTGATCGTTACTTTTGAATATTCTCTGAATCTTACTTTTGAATGTTCTCTCATCGTTACTTTTGAATGTTCTTTGAACGTTACTTTTGAATGTTCTCTGAATGTTACTTTTGAATGTTCTCTGATCGTTACTTTTGAATGTTCTCTGATCGTTACATTTGAATGTTCTTTGAACGTTATTTTTGAATGTTCTCTGAATGTTACTTTTGAATGTTCTCTCATCGTTACTTTTGAATGTTCTCTGAATGTTACTTTTGAATGTTCTCTGAACGTTACTTTTGAATGTTCTCTGATCGTTACTTTTGAATGTTCTCTGAATGTTACTTTTGAATGTTCTCTGATCGTTACTTTTGAATGTTCTTTGATCGTTACTTTTGAATGTTCTCTGAATGTTACTTTTGAATGTTCTCTGATCGTTACTTTTGAATGTTCTCTGAATGTTACTTTAGAATGTTCTCTGAATGTTACTTTAGAATGTTCTCTGATCGTTACTTTTGAATGTTCTTTGAACGTTACTTTTGAATGTTCTCTGAATGTTACTTTTGAATGTTCTCTGAACGTTACTTTTGAATGTTCTCTGATCGTTACTTTTGAATGTTCTCTGAATGTTACTTTTGAATGTTCTCTGAACGTTACTTTTGAATGTTCTCTGATCGTTACTTTTGAATGTTCTCTGAATGTTACTTTAGAATGTTCTCTGAATGTTACTTTTGAATGTTCTCTGATCGTTACTTTTGAATGTTCTCTGAATGTTACTTTAGAATGTTCTCTGAATGTTACTTTTGAATGTTCTCTCATCGTTACTTTTGAATGTTCTTTGAACGTTACTTTTGAATGTTCTCTGAACGTTACTTTTGAATGTTCTCTGATCGTTACTTTTGAATGTTCTCTGAATGTTACTTTTGAATGTTCTCTGAACGTTACTTTTGAATGTTCTCTGATCGTTACTTTTGAATGTTCTCTGAATGTTACTTTAGAATGTTCTCTGAATGTTACTTTTGAATGTTCTCTGATCGTTACTTTTGAATGTTCTCTGAATGTTACTTTAGAATGTTCTCTGAATGTTACTTTTGAATGTTCTCTCATCGTTACTTTAGAATGTTCTCTGATCGTTACTTTTGAATGTTCTCTGAATGTTACTTTAGAATGTTCTCTCATCGTTACTTTTGAATGTTCTCTGATCGTTACTTTTGAATGTTCTCTGAATGTTACTTTAGAATGTTCTCTGAATGTTACTTTAGAATGTTCTCTGATCGTTACTTTTGAATGTTCTCTGAATGTTACTTTAGAATGTTCTCTGAATGTTACTTTTGAATGTTCTCTGAATGTTACTTTTGAATGATCTCTGAATGTTACTTTAGAATGTTCTCTGAATGTTACTTTTGAATGATCTCTGAATGTTACTTTTGAATGTTCTCTGAATGTTACTTTTGAATGATCTCTGAATGTTACTTTAGAATGTTCTCTGAATGTTACTTTTGAATGTTCTCTGAATGTTACTTTAGAATGTTCTCTGAATGTTACTTTAGAATGTTCTCTGATCGTTACTTTTGAATGTTCTCTGAATGTTACTTTAGAATGTTCCCTGAATGTTACTTTTGAATGATCTCTGAATGTTACTTTAGAATGTTCTCTGAATGTTACTTTTGAATGATCTCTGAATGTTACTTTAGAATGTTCTCTGAATGTTACTTTAGAATGTTCTCTGAATGTTACTTTTGAATGTTCTCTGAATGTTACTTTAGAATGTTCTCTGAATGTTACTTTAGAATGTTCTCTGAATGTTACTTTTGAATGTTCTCTGAATGTTACTTTTGAATGATCTCTGAATGTTACTTTAGAATGTTCTCTGAATGTTACTTTAGAATGTTCTCTGAATGTTACTTTTGAATGTTCTCTGAATGTTACTTTTGAATGATCTCTGAATGTTACTTTAGAATGTTCTCTGAATGTTACTTTAGAATGTTCTCTGAATGTTACTTTTGAATGTTCTCTGAATGTTACTTTAGAATGTTCTCTGAATGTTACTTTAGAATGTTCTCTGAATGTTACTTTAGAATGTTCCCTGAATGTTACTTTTGAATGATCTCTGAATGTTACTTTAGAATGTTCTATTTTGTCTAGAAAGAAGTAACATTTTAAAAACATCAGAGGATTGTCCAACTGAAACATTTCAGAAAAGAAACGCTCCATGAACAATGTATAAATAATTTTTTTTGTGTTAATGTTGTGAGAACATTATTAAAGACCTGATTAACATTCTATTAATGCGATTATTGAAATAATGTTTGTTCATAACTCTGAGTTCTTGCCAGAATATTCCCTGTTGTCTGTTAAGCTCAAAAAGAAGAGGCTGATGAACAACAGAAACTGCTGCACACTTCTGGAAGTTTGTGTAAATAGATAAACAACATTTCAGTGGCATCTGTAGATCTGAAAAAGATACATTCTGGGTGAAAGTTTTCTGAAACCAAGAGCTCATGGGGTTAATGTTTTATTTAAATATCTCCAGCAGATCGTGACTGATATGCAGTTATTCCTTTCATTGCACTGGAATTATGTTGTTGAATCAGGGCATTTCTATGACGTATCACTCACGCTGTCCGCGGTAACATAGCATTTTCTCTCTGTCACTCACAACCCAAAAACTGCAGTGAGGAAGTTCATCTCTGAGGAGGATCTGTTTTCTCTCAGTCACTCACAACCCAAAAACTGAGCAGTGAAGACGTTCATCTCTGAGGAGGATTTGTTTTCTCTCTGCCACTCACAACCCAAAAACTGAGCAGTGAAGACGTTCATCTCTGCGGAGGATCTGTTTTCTCTCTGTCACTCACAACCCAAAAACTGAGCAGTGAAGACGTTCATCTCTGAGGAGGATTTGGTTCTTCTGACAGCGGCAGGTTTCTGCACCAGGCTTTAATCCCAGATAGAGTCTTTGTGTTTCCTTGCGGAGAAATGCATCAATTCCCACTGGAGGAGTAACGCAGGTGTAAAGCTGGAGTAACACAGGAATAACGCTGGAGTAAAGCAGGAGTAAAACATCAATTCCCACTGGAGGAGTAACACAGCAGTAAAGCAGGAGTAACACGGGGGTAACACGGGAGTAAAGTAAAGCTGGAGTAACTCAGGAGTAAAGCAGGAGTAACACAGTAGTTAAACAGGAGTAACTCAGGAGTAAAGCAGGAGTAACACAGTAGTTAAAAAGGAGTAACGCAGTAGTAAAGTAGGAGTAATACAGGATTAACGTAGGAGTAAAATAGGAGTAATGCAGTAGTAAAGCCGGAGTAACTCAGGAGTAATACTGGATTAACATAGGAGTAAAACAGGAGTAACGCAGTAGTAAAGCAGGATTAATGTAGGAGTACAACAGGAGTAATGCAGAAGTAATGCAGTAGTAAAGCAGGAGTAACGCAGTAGTAAATCAGGAGTAATACAGGATTAACGTAGGAGTAAAATAGGAGTAAAACAGGAGTAACGTAGGAGTAAAGCATCAGATCCGACTGGAGGAGTAAAATAGGAGTAAAACAGAAGTAACACAGTAGTAAAGCAGGAGTAACTCAGGAGTAAAACAGAAGTAACACAGTAGTAAAGCAGGAGTAGCGCAGTAGTAAAGCAGGGGTAATACAGGATTAACGTAGGAGTAAAGCATCAGATCCCACTAGAGGAGTAATGCAGGAGTAACACATGGGTAACACAGTAGTAAAGCTGGAGTAATGTAGGAGTAAAACAGGAGTAATGTAGGAGTAAAACAGGAATAACGCTGTAGTAAAACAGGAGTAGCGCAGTAGTAACACAGGAGTAACGCATGAGTAAAGTAAACAGGAGTAAAGAAGTAGTAGAGCAGGAGTAACCCAGTAGTAAAACAGGAGTAACACAGGAGTAACACATGAGTAAAGTAAAGCAGGAGTAACACAGTAGTAAATCAGTATTAAAACAGTAGTAAAACAGGAGTAAAAGAGTAGTAGAGCAGGAGTAGCGCAGTAGTAACACAGGAGTAACACATGAGTAAAGTAAAACAGGAGTAAAGGAATAGTAGAGCAGGAGTAACACAGGAGTAACACAGGAGTAACACAGTAGTAACACAGGAGTAACGTAAAGCAGGAGTAACACAGTAGTAAATCAGTATTAAAACAGGAGTAAAGCAGGAGTAAAGAAGTAGTAGAGCAGGAGTAACCCAGTAGTAAAACAGGAGTAACACAGGAGTAAAGTAAAGCAGGAGTAACACAGTAATAAATCAGTATTAAAACAGGAGTAAAGCAGGAGTAAAGAAGTAGTAGAGCAGGAGTAACCCAGTAGTAAACAGGAGTAACACAGGAGTAAAGTAAAGCAGGAGTAACACAGTAATAAATCAGTAGTAAAACAGGAGTAAAACAGGAGTAAAGGAGTAGTAGAGCAGGAGTAACACAGTAGTAACACAGTAGTAACACAGGAGTAACAGGAGTAACACAGGAGTAAAGCATCAGCCTGGAGGAGTTCGGGATGTTCGCGGCTCTGTGTGCGCTCCTGGTCCTGCGCGCGCTCGCCGCCGCGGATGTGCACGCGCTGAACTGCAGTCAGGTGAAGGGCGCGTTCACGGCTCTGGGTTTGAGTCCTGTCAGCAGTTTTCCCGCCGAGGAAACATCAGGTACGTGCGTTTAATCACACACTGTGAGGGAATGAAGGAGACGGGGCAAGTTGTCACAGTCTGCATCTCAGTAACTGTCCTCCAGTCAGTGAATGCTGCTTTCACACTGGAACTGTTTACAATACTAGAATTATATAATATTTAATTCTGTCCTCCAGGCGAAGTTTACAGAATCATATTTAACTCATGATATTTAAATAATTCAGTAACAAGTGAACACAATAAAACATTAATGTCACTGTACAATGAAGGCTGTGTGAGAGATTTTCATACATGTATTTGTGTGCATTTCCAGTTATTACAATGTTTTTCATGAATGATGATTTGTTGACATTTAACTGAAAAACCCATAATTGTTTGTGACAACTTACCCCGTATAGTGTGGCATATGTGGAAATGTGTGTTGGTTTGTGTAGATGGACCAATAATTACCAACGAATCATAACAATCTCCTCTATATATCTGTATATAACACAACATTTCTGACCCTGCAGACTTGCTTCAGCGATCCGGTTTAAATCATGAGACTTTATTATTTTGCATATATTAGCAGACTTTCAAGCTCATCCTGACGTTTATATATACATATAAGAACTTTATTCATGACTCATGGCTATAATTGATGGTTTGCTTTAAAAATAATAATCTCACGGCTATCTCCTGTTAAAGTCACAATTGTGTGTTTGTGAGGATTTGGGACTGTAAGAAGTTTCTGTGAGTTTACGTGAATGTCACTTACAGTAAAACTTTATAAATAGTTTTTTTTACATTCTTTTTGATGATTCAAATCTGAGAAAACCATTGAAATGGAATCCAGAAAAATAAAACAGCTACAGTAAAACGGTCCTAAAAATGTAATTTGTGTTAAACTTTTAATAAATTGTTACAATTTAAATTAATTAGAAATGCTTTTTGATTATTACAATTTAATTTACTACAGTTGATTCTAGAAAAATGAAATTTGTGAAATGAAATGCAGGCAACATCTGCTGTCCTCATATCGCAACAGTAACGTTTCTTGATTTGATGAGTTTGCAATATTATTGCTTTAATTGCCATATGTTGCAAATCACCAATTCGAGTTTATTTCTATAGCGCTTTTCAAAGCAGCTTTAAGTGTAGATGTTCAGGTACAGTAACGGTCATATTATATACACCTGTAATATAGTTCACATGACAGTGTTATAAACAGAGATATTACAGCTATATTGTTCTCCAGAGCGGCTATGTATATGAAATAACTTTTTCTACAACAGAAAAGCATCACTGAACTCACTGACGCTGGACTCCAGAAACACACTTTGTTGCAGTATTGTCCTGATATCTCTGTAAAGCTGCTCTGAAACACTCTCTGTTGTAGAAAGTGCTGTAGAAATAACGGTTAGTTAACGTCATGTATTGAGTTAAGCAGACGCAATGAACATGTTCGGCAGCGATGACAGCTTGTGCTTGTAAAGATTACACTAAGGATACCATGACAATGTTTAAAAGTTTTGCATGTCCATCATCTGAAATATCTTTGGCCAAACTGGAGCTTTAAGTTATGCCTAGTTCACACTACAGGATTTTAAGCCCGATTTAAGCCCGATTTGCAAATCGTTGAGCTCGCGACAGGTCGGGTTGTTATCGCGTGCAAATCGCGGGGGATTAGCGGCCGATGAACGCTCGCCAATCTGTTAGTATGAAAGAGCCAACAACGCATCAAAGACGCTCGCAGACGCCTCGCGGACGTGTCGCAGAGCCCAGAAAAAATATCTAGCATGCTAGATATCTGGAGCTGTCGCACGACTCAACCACATGTGATGCCATGAGCTACAGCCAATCAGAGCAAGGCATGGGTTGAGGTCACTGGGAAAATACCGTTTATATACTGTCTATGGGAATTATTATTATTTTTTCCAGAGCAAATCATCGCGCAAACAGTTTGCAGCACTAATTTCTGTCTGACGTCCATATTCAAACAAAGACTCGCGTATTGTGTACTTGTGTTCTTCGCTGGGTAGTGGCGCACGTGCTGTATTGCATAATTTCCGGTTCGTTTTATCGCGTGATTTCTTCGTGATAAAACGTGGTTTGTAGACAAGATAGAATCGTTGGCTGACAGAGTTGTTGTCGACTCGTGTAGTGAGTTACCTCCTGTTGCGGATCAATCACGCTGTGTTGTGTGGTGTGAACAGCTCAACAACTTGAACACTCCTGATTTCACAGAGAGCAAGTCATGTAGTGTGAACTGCACAGTTCAGCCCGACGGTTTAAAATCCTGTAGTGTGCACTTGCCTTTACTGGAGACTGGAGACTGGTGACTGGAGACTGGTGACTGGAGACTGGAGACTGGAGACTGGTGACTGGAGACTGGAGACTGGTGACTGGAGACTGGTGACTGGAGACTGGTGACTGGAGACTGGAGACTGGTGACTGGTGACTGGAGACTGGAGACTGGTGACTGGTGACTGGAGACTGGAGACTGGAGACTGGAGACTGCTGACTGGAGACTGGAGACTGGAGACTGGAGACTGGTGACTGGAGACTGGAGACTGGAGACTGGTGACTGGAGACTGGAGACTGGAGACTGGTGACTGGAGACTGGTGACTGGAGACTGGAGACTGGTGACTGGAGACTGGTGACTGGAGACTGGAGACTGGTGACTGGTGACTGGAGACTGGAGACTGGTGACTGGAGACTGGAGACTGGAGACTGGTGACTGGAGACTGGTGACTGGTGACTGGAGACTGGAGACTGGAGACTGGTGACTGGAGACTGGTGACTGGTGACTGGAGACTGGAGACTGGAGACTGGTGACTGGTGACTGGAGACTGGAGACTGGTGACTGGAGACTGGTGACTGGAGACTGGAGACTGGAGACTGGAGACTGGAGACTGGAGACTGGTGACTGGAGACTGGAGACTGGAGACTGGTGACTGGAGACTGGAGACTGGTGACTGGAGACTGGAGACTGGAGACTGGAGACTGGAGACTGGAGACGGGAGACGGGAGACGGGAGACTGGAGACTGGAGACTGGAGACTGGAGACTGGAGACTGGTGACTGGAGACGGGAGACGGGAGATGGGAGACTAAACGAGCTGTGTTTCGAGACGCAATAGTTGTTGTGTGTGAGAGGGTTTAGGTCTGACACACACACAGTCCTTCATCAACACTGATGTTATTAATACACACGCGGAGGTTATTACAGAGACACAGACACTCGTGTATCTTCATCTCCAGTCTGCGCTGGTTTAATGCCATTACAACAACTGAAGAATTCTGTGTTAGAATCACAACATAATATAGAATTTACACATTATATATACTTACACTGTTTTAGCTCAACTTATTCTATTGTTCAAAAGTTTGTGGTTGGTACGGTTTTTCAATGTTTCTGAAAGAGTCTCTTCTGCTTTATCTGATCATAAATACAGTAAAACAGTGAAATATTATTATAATGTAGATCATCAGTTCTCTATGTGAATATATAGTAAAGTGTAATTTATTCCTGTGATCAAAGCTGAGTTTATCATCATTACTCCAGTCTTCAGTGTCACATGATCCTCCAGAAATCAGTGTAATATGAAGATCTGATGATCAAGACACAGTTATGATTATTATCAGTGTTGAAAACTGTTCATATTTCTGTGGAAACCGTCATACAGTTTATTTCTCAGGATTCTTTGATGAATATAAAGTTCAAAGGAACAGCATTGATTTGAAGTATAATCTCCTGTGTCGTGAGTGTGTGTAGTGTCGCTGTCGATGAGTTGAGAGCATGTCTGCGGAGTGAACGCATTGTTCCGTGTCTCAGGAGCGGATCTGCAGGTTTGCGCCGCTCGGAGGTCCTGCTGTAACTCAGAGATGGAGCAGATCTTCAGGAACAGAAGCTCTCGGGACTTCCAGAAGCTGATGGACGACACCAGCGAGGAGATGAGGAACACATTCATGAGCGCACATCAGAGACTCGATGGTACGATCCCCAGCTCTTCTAAATGGTTTATTTTCTTCTAATAGGGTTGAAAAATAAGCAGATCTAGCAGCTTTTAAAGCCACTCTGTAAGCAATCGAGCTCTCCTTCCATGAAATCCGAAACACCTCCAGTTTTGCTTTCTTCCAGTTGCGCTCCATTTTTCTGGCTGCTCTCTTAAGGGCCTGAGTGTGTGTGTGTGTGTGTGTGTGTGTGTGTGTGTGTGTGTGTGTGTGTGTGTGAGTGTGTGTGTGTGAGTGCGCTCATTGTGCCACGGGGCTGGACTATGTTCTTTAATCTTCTTTAAGCGCAGTGGAGCAACTGTGTCTAAAGTGCTGGAAAAGAGAGAGTTAAAAGTTTCCGTTGCAATATCAAGTTCTTCTAAGCTATCCGGGATGCTGAGATGAGGAAACTGATTAGGAAGATTATTGATAAAGCAATCTTTAGTGGCAGAAGTGATCGGTCTAACATATTTATAACACGGAGTCGGCTTTGCAGCCTTGGCTAAATGTAATTTACACGAGACTAGATAGTGATCTGAGATGTCCTATCTTGCACCCAGCGCAAATGACTTTGTACGCCGGTTTAGTGAAAAGAGAAAGCTGGTGTGTTCCGGCGCAAACGTTCCCTGGTGATATTCTGCAGTTCCAGAAAACAACTCCGCCACTGACCAGGAGAAACCCAGTCTAAAGACAGCGGCGCCGCGCGTTAGTCATATGCTATTTTAAGGGCGCGTGCTTGGCCATTATGTAGCGTGTGAACAACACACACTTTGCTTCTCTAATATACACGGGCGCAGCAGTTCATATTTCTGCAAACCATACATTATTACAAGGAAAGATATTACCACCCGAGGGAGATCATTGGGGTGTCCATGAAGATGTGAAAGAATAGGCATAAATCTAGCAACACATTTACCCAAATTATTGCGGCTGATTGTAGTAATGACGGATCAACCCTGTTTGCTCAACAGTGGCGAGACACATCGGTATATAAGGACATCTGACAAAGTGGGTTGTCCGTCAAGAACCAGAAAACTAAACTCTGAAGAAATCACGTTACCATCATGTAAGTTTCGTGCGCTGGCAAACCCGCTGTTATAATAGCGATCCGCCGTTATAATAGCGATCCGCCGTTATAATAGCGATCCGCCGTTATAATAGCGATCCGCCGTTATAATAGCGATCCGCCGTTATAATAGCAATCCGCCGTTATAATAGCAATCCACCGTTATAATAGCAATCCACCGTTATAATAGCAATCCACCGTTATAATAGCAATCCGCCGTTATAATAGCAATCCACCGTTATAATAGCGATCCGCCGTTATAATAGCAATCCGCCGTTATAATAGCAATCCACCGTTATAATAGCGATCCACCGTTATAATAGCGATCCGCAGTTATAATAGCAATCCACCGTTATAATAGCAATCCGCCGTTATAATAGCAATCCACCGTTATAATAGCAATCCGCCGTTATAATAGCAATCCGCCGTTATAATAGCGATCCGCCGTTATAATAGCGATCCGCCGTTATAATAGCAATCCGCCGTTATAATAGCGATCCGCCGTTATAATAGCGATCCGCCGTTATAATAACAATCCACCGTTATAATAGCAATCCGCCGTTATAATAGCAATCCGCCATTATAATAGCAATCCGCCGTTATAATAGCGATCCACCGTTATAATAGCAATCCGCCGTTATAATAGCGATCCACCGTTATAATAGCAAACCGCCGTTATAATAGCGATCCACCGTTATAATAGCAAACCGCCGTTATAATAGCGATCCACCGTTATAATAGCAAACCGCCGTTATAATAGCGATCCACCGTTATAATAGCAATCCGCCGTTATAATAGCGATCCACCGTTATAATAGCGATCCGCCGTTATAATAGCAATCCGCCGTTATAATAGCGATCCGCCGTTATAATAGCGATCCGCCGTTATAATAACAATCCACCGTTATAATAGCAATCCGCCGTTATAATAGCAATCCGCCATTATAATAGCAATCCGCCGTTATAATAGCGATCCACCGTTATAATAGCAATCCGCCGCTATAATAGCAATCCACCGTTATAATAGCAAACCGCCGTTATAATAGCGATCCGCCGTTATAATAGCGATCCGCCGTTATAATAGCGATCCGCCGTTATAATAGCGATCCGCCGTTATAATAGCAATCCACCGTTATAATAGCAATCCGCCGTTATAATAGCAATCCGCCGTTATAATAGCGATCCGCCGTTATAATAGCAATCCACCGTTATAATAGCAAACCGCCGTTATAATAGCGATCCGCCGTTATAATAGCGATCCACCGTTATAATAGCGATCCGCCGTTAAAATAGCGATCCGCCGTTATAATAGCAATCCGCCGTTATAATAGCGATCCGCCGTTATAATAGCGATCCACCGTTATAACAGCGATCCGCCGTTATAATAGCAATCCGCCGTTATAATAGCGATCCGCCGTTATAATAGCAATCCGCCGTTATAATAGCAATCCGCCGTTATAATAGCAATCCGCCGTTATAATAGCAATCCGCCGTTATAATAGCGATCCGCCGTTATAATAGCGATCCGCCGTTATAATAGCGATCCGCCGTTATAATAGCAATCCGCCGTTATAATAGCGATCCGCCGTTATAATAGCAATCCGCCGTTAAAATAGCGATCCGCCGTTAAAATAGCAATCCACCGTTATAATAGCAATCCGCCGTTATAATAGCGATCCGCCGTTATAATAGCAATCCGCCGTTATAATAGCGATCCGCCGTTATAATAGCGATCCGCCGTTATAATAGCGATCCGCCGTTATAATAGCGATCCGCCGTTATAATAGCGATCCGCCGTTATAATAGCGATCCGCCGTTATAATAGCGATCCGCCGTTATAATAGCGATCCGCCGTTATAATAGCAATCCGCCGTTATAATAGCGATCCGCCGTTATAATAGCAATCCGCCGTTATAATAGCGATCCACCGTTATAATAACAATCCGCCGTTATAATAGCAATCCGCCGTTATAATAGCGATCCACCATTATAATAGCAATCCGCCGTTATAATAACAATCCGCCGTAGCGATCCGCCGTTATAATAACAATCCGCCGTTATAATAGCAATCCGCCGTTATAATAGCAATCCGCCGTTATAATAACAATCCGCCGTTATAATAGCGATCCGCCGTTATAATAGCAATCCGCCGTTATAATAGCAATCCGCCGTAGCGATCCGCCGTTATAATAGCGATCCGCCGTTATAATAGCAATCCGCCGTTATAATAACAATCCGCCGTAGCGATCCGCCGTTATAATAACAATCCGCCGTTATAATAGCGATCCGCCGTTATAATAGCAATCCGCCGTTATAATAACAATCCGCCGTTATAATAGCGATCCGCCGTTATAATAGCAATCCGCCGTTATAATAACAATCCGCCGTTATAATAGCGATCCGCCGTTATAATAGCAATCCGCCGTTATAATAGCAATCCGCCGTTATAATAGCGATCCGCCGTTATAATAGCAATCCACCGTTATAATAGCAATCCGCCGTTATAATAGCGATCCGCCGTTATAATAGCAATCCGCCGTTATAATAGCAATCCGCCGTTATAATAGCAATCCACCGTTATAATAGCAATCCGCCGTTATAATAGCAATCCGCCGTTATAATAGCAATCCGCCGTTATAATAGCGATCCGCCGTTATAATAGCGATCCACCGTTATAATAGCAATCCGCCGTTATAATAGCGATCCGCCGTTATAATAGCAATCCGCCGTTATAATAGCAATCCGCCGTTATAATAGCAATCCGCCGTTATAATAGCGATCCACCGTTATAATAGCGATCCGCCGTTATAATAGCGATCCACCGTTATAATAGCAATCCGCCGTTATAATAGCGATCCGCCGTTATAATAGCAATCCGCCGTTATAATAACAATCCGCCGTTATAATAGCGATCCGCCGTTATAATAGCAATCCGCCGTTATAATAACAATCCGCCGTTATAATAGCAATCCACCGTTATAATAGCAATCCGCCGTTATAATAGCAATCCGCCGTTATAATAGCGATCCGCCGTTATAATAGCAATCCACCGTTATAATAGCGATCCGCCGTTATAATAGCGATCCACCGTTATAATAGCAATCCGCCGTTATAATAGCAATCCGCCGTTATAATAACAATCCGCCGTTATAATAGCGATCCACCGTTATAATAGCAATCCGCCGTTATAATAGCGATCCGCCGTTATAATAGCGATCCGCCGTCATAATAGCAATCCGCCGTTATAATAACAATCCGCCGTTATAATAGCGATCCGCCGTTATAATAGCGATCCGCCGTTATAATAGCGATCCACCATGGAACAAGCGCGCCGGCTCTTAAAGGGAATGTGAGAGGACGCTCTGATTGGTTTATTTCATGTTACGCCCAAACCACACCTGAGTAATGAAGCGACTTCAGACACACACATTTTAGATTTGCGTCATCTTTGCGAGATTTTCGAGATCCGCCCACAAAGTTACTTGTGTTTCGCGTTTGATACTTGCGTTAGATCGTTAAAATAGGGCCAGAGATGTCATCGCTCTGCTGCAGAATTCCCACGGCATCAACATTGATGTGATAATATCAGATCGAGAGTATTAGATCGAGAGTATTAGATCGAGAGTATGGCTGCGTCCCAATTCACATACTATCTGTCCTAAATAGTATTCGAAAATAGAATTAGAACGTCCCAAATCGTAGTATGTTGAAATGAGTGTTCCAAAGACACCCGGATGGTCGACTATTTCCGGTCAGAATCCGAAGTGCAGATCGATGAACACGCTAACGGCTGATGTTGCCCATAACCCATCGCTCGCTGGACGAGGATTCGGTTAGAACTACAAACACGAGTGAAAAGTGTTAAAAAACTACAGACATGGAGGACACACGAGTCCGGCGTTATGTAGAGAGGGTTAGATAAAGGGTTTGAGTGATTAATTATCAGTATCTAACCTGACGAAAATATATTTATTCAGTGTTGTCCACATTGTATTGCGTCTGCAGCAGCATTGTCAACTTCTGTAAAGACACGTTTACCCATTAACTTTTAAATGCATCATTATATTCAAATTCCAAACACACGAGGAGAGTCTCCGCATGACAGACCGCGACTGCAGATGAACACGCGACTACATTACTCTCCGAACCGGAAGCAAATTAATCAGATTGAATGGAGGATTTTAACTGTGACGAGATGATTGACAGGGAAGTTTACAGTGACAGGATGATTGACAGGGAAGTTTACTGACAAGATGATTGACAGGGAAGTTTACAGTGACCTGATGATTGACAGGGAAGTTTACTGACAAGATGATTGACAGGGAAGTTTACTGACAGGATGATTGACAGGGCAGT
>NC_136882.1:41027532-41035032 GCF_949152265.1 Phoxinus phoxinus
GTTGTGTTCGGGACACGGACTCTCATATCCAGGGGAATTATTCTCAGTTCTCATTGAAGGAGACATGTTACGCCCCTTTACACCAGATGTGATATAAATCTATGGCGTCTCCAGAATGTGTGTGTGAACTCTCCGCTTAAAATACCAGATAATTATTATATCTCGTCAAATTTGCCCCTTTTTGGTGTGAGCAAACACACGCCGTTTGTGTGTGTGTGTCTCTTTAAATGCAAATGAGCTTTAGCTCCGCCTCCGCTCAGAAGAGGGCGGAGTCTTTACACGAGCTTCAGAAGCTCCGGCAATAACAGAACCGGCCGATCTCACTCCTCCAGAATCCCAGAGTAACCAGCAGCGAGTGCAGCGTTACGGAGAGACTCAGAGTTTCTGGATGTTAGTGGAGACGTTTGTGTAGTTGTTGTGGAGTTACACTGATCATCTCATCATCATGTTGAACTCTTACACAAGTGTCCACAGTTCCTGAGGGGTTTATAAGACAGCGCTGACATGTTCTGGTCACTAGTGTCCAGTGCTCGTCTGCGCTCGACCACAGAACAGTTTCATGCTTTGCTGGATCTTCTGCCATCGCCTTAGAACTGGTCTCTGTCGTGGCTTGAGGAACCAAATGTCGTGCCGTGTGTGTAATCGTGCAGATTAAGGGCCGGTAATGTTATAAACGTGCAGATTAAGGGCCGGTAATGTTATAAACGTGCAGATTAAGGGCCGGTTATGTTATAAACGTGCAGATTAAGGGCCGGTAATGTTATAAACGTGCAGATTAAGGGCCGGTAATGTTATAAACGTGCAGATTAAGGGCCGGTAATGTTATAAACGTGCAGATTAAGGGCCGGTAATGTTATAAACGTGCAGATTAAGGGCCGGTAATGTTATAAACGTGCAGATTAAGGGCCGGTAATGTTATAAACGTGCAGATTAAGGGCCGGTTATGTTATAAACGTGCAGATTAAGGGCCGGTAATGTTATAAACGTGCAGATTAAGGGCCGGTAATGTTATAATCGTGCAGATTAAGGGCCGGTAATATTATAAACGTGCAGATTAAGGGCCGGTAATAATATAAACGTGCAGATTAAGGGCCGGTAATGTTATAAACGTGCAGATTAAGGGCCGGTAATGTTATAAACGTGCAGATTAAGGGCCGGTAATGTTATAAACGTGCAGATTAAGGGCCGGTAATGTTATAATCGTGCAGATTAAGGGCCGGTAATGTTATAATCGTGCAGATTAAGGGCCGGTAATGTTATAATCGTGCAGATTAAGGGCCGGTTATGTTATAATCGTGCAGATTAAGGGCCGGTAATAATATAAACGTGCAGATTAAGGGCCGGTAATGTTATAAACGTGCAGATTAAGGGCCGGTAATGTTATAAACGTGCAGATTAAGGGCCGGTAATGTTATAATCGTGCAGATTAAGGGCCGGTAATAATATAAACGTGCAGATTAAGGGCCGGTAATAATATAAACGTGCAGATTAAGGGCCGGTAATATTATAATCGTGCAGATTAAGGGCCGGTAATGTTATAAACGTGCAGATTAAGGGCCGGTAATGTTATAAACCTGCAGATTAAGGGCTGGTAATGTTATAATTGTGTAGATTAAGGGCCGGTAATAATATAAATGTGCAGATTAAGGGCCGGTAATAATATAAACGTGCAGATTAAGGGCCGGTAATATTATAATCGTGCAGATTAAGGGCCGGTAATGTTATAAACGTGCAGATTAAGGGCCAGTAATGTTATAAACGTGCAGATTAAGGGCCGGTAATGTTATAAACGTGCAGATTAAGGGCCGGTAATAATATAAACGTGCAGATTAAGGGCCGGTAATGTTATAAACGTGCAGATTAAGGGCCAGTAATGTTATAAACGTGCAGATTAAGGGCCGGTAATGTTATAAACGTGCAGATTAAGGGCCGGTAATGTTATAAACGTGCAGATTAAGGGCCGGTAATGTTATAATCGTGCAGATTAAGGGCCGATAATATTATAAACGTGCAGATTAAGGGCCGGTAATAATATAAACGTGCAGATTAAGGGCCGGTAATGTTATAAACGTGCAGATTAAGGGCCGGTAATGTTATAATCGTGCAGATTAAGGGCCGGTAATGTTATAAACGTGCAGATTAAGGGCCGGTAATGTTATAAACGTGCAGATTAAGGGCCGGTAATGTTATAATCGTGCAGATTAAGGGCCGATAATATTATAAACGTGCAGATTAAGGGCCGATAATATTATAAACGTGCAGATTAAGGGCCGGTAATGTTATAATCGTGCAGATTAAGGGCCGGTAATATTATAAACGTGCAGATTAAGGGCCGGTAATAATATAAACGTGCAGATTAAGGGCCGGTAATGTTATAAACGTGCAGATTAAGGGCCGGTAATGTTATAAACGTGCAGATTAAGGGCCGGTAATGTTATAATCGTGCAGATTAAGGGCCGGTAATGTTATAATCGTGCAGATTAAGGGCCGGTAATGTTATAAACGTGCAGATTAAGGGCCGGTAATGTTATAATTGTGCAGATTAAGGGCCGGTAATGTTATAAACGTGCAGATTAAGGGCCGGTAATGTTATAAACGTGCAGATTAAGGGCCGGTAATAATATAAACGTGCAGATTAAGGGCCGGTAATGTTATAAACGTGCAGATTAAGGGCCGGTAATGTTATAATCGTGCAGATTAAGGGCCGGTAATAATATAAACGTGCAGATTAAGGGCCGGTAATGTTATAAACGTGCAGATTAAGGGCCGGTAATGTTATAAACGTGCAGATTAAGGGCCGGTAATGTTATAATTGTGCAGATTAAGGGCCGGTAATGTTATAAACGTGCAGATTAAGGGCCGGTAATGTTATAAACGTGCAGATTAAGGGCCGGTAATAATATAAACGTGCAGATTAAGGGCCGGTAATGTTATAAACGTGCAGATTAAGGGCCGATAATAATATAAACGTGCAGATTAAGGGCCGGTAATAATATAAACGTGCAGATTAAGGGCCGGTAATGTTATAAACGTGCAGATTAAGGGCCAGTAATGTTATAATTGTGCAGATTAAGGGCCGGTAATGTTATAAACGTGCAGATTAAGGGCCGGTAATGTTATAAACGTGCAGATTAAGGGCCGGTAATAATATAAACGTGCAGATTAAGGGCCGGTAATGTTATAAACGTGCAGATTAAGGGCCGATAATAATATAAACGTGCAGATTAAGGGCCGGTAATAATATAAACGTGCAGATTAAGGGCCGGTAATGTTATAAACGTGCAGATTAAGGGCCGGTAATGTTATAATCGTGCAGATTAAGGGCCGGTAATGTCATAATCGTGCAGATTAAGGGCCGGTAATAATATAAACGTCCAGATTAAGGGCCGGTAATGTTATAAACGTGCAGATTAAGGGCCGGTAATGTTATAAACGTCCAGATTAAGGGCCGGTAATGTTATAAACGTGCAGATTAAGGGCCGGTAATGTTATAAACGTGCAGATTAAGGGCCGGTAATGTTATAAACGTGCAGATTAAGGGCCGGTAATGTTAAAATAAGATCCTCTTCATACGTCAGAAGGGGAGCGAATTCTGATCGGCTTATTTTTTGACATGCTTCCAGAGAAAGGCTCGCCAGAACAAAGTTACTGGGTTTCACTCTTCACGTTTCTGGGTTGGTAAGCACCAGATTATAGCAGATTTTCATGATATGTCGCCTTTAATATAATTATTCCATAACCCAATGATCTGAGCTGAGGCACTTTTATGATGGACAGATGCACTTTTATGGACTTCAAAACAGTTATTTGTTTAATATATAACTGATATTCGTCTGGAAGAAGAGTGTCATATACACCAGGATGACTTGAGGGAGAGTACATCATGGGCTGATTTTCAGGTTTGGGTGAACTCTCCCTTGAAGTGAAGGTTTGTGTGAAGGTGATGAGGAAGCTGGTTTTCTGTGTGTGTGTTGACTGGTTCCCAGTGGAGCCGTGTTGTCTGGCCAGTGTGTTATTAAAGCGGTGTGTGCCAGCTCTGCTCGTCGAGGGCAGAGGTTTCTGTGGCGCCTGCTGGGAACACATGTGGACATGACAGACATGTGTCCTCCTCATATCTGTGGACGGATCGGTTGACATTATTACGCCTGTGAACGTATTAGAGGCGTTGTGTTCATCCTTCCACAATCCGCTTATTTTAATAACCGGGAACTGGAGAAATATCTTCATTGATAAGTAAAAACATCTGATGGTAATAATGAACTCTTTACAATAACGTTTCATTAGCTAAGAGGAACTAAGAATAAGCAATACTTCTACAGCATTTATTAATCTTAATCTTACATTTCAACATTTACTAATGCATTATTAAAATGAAAAGCTGTATTTGCTAACATTAATGCACTGTGAACTAACATGAACAATGCACTGCATTTTTATTAATGAACATTAAAACATATTAAATACTGAAATAAATGTATTGCTCACTGTTAGTTAATACATAATATGGGTGTAACAAATCATCGTGTCACAATATATCGCAATATAAAAAATGCAACATATCGTTAGCCTCATAGCATAATTGCCTAAGTCATTAACATTGAACTATGATTAAGGCAATTATGCTATGAGGCTAACGATATGTATTGTGGATAGTGACAATATATATTGTGTGAGAAAAAAGTTTTCAGAGTTTTACTGTCAGTTCTACATTAAACTACTATATATAATGTCGAATATAATATATAATAATTCAATAAGGGAATATATGTGGGTCCTGATTAGGGCTGTAAACGATTAATCACGATTAATCGAATCCAAAATAAAAGTTTGTGTTTACATAATATGTGTGTATTGTGTATAATTATTTTGTAAATGTAAATACACACAAATGCATCTATATATTTTAAAAAATATTTGCATTTATATATCTTTTTATCAAATTTTTTTCCCTTTAGAAATATTGTTTTGCCTTAAAAGCTGAGTGAGTGTGTGTGTCTGTGTGCGTGCGCGCATGTGTGTGTGTGTGTGCGCGTGTGTGTGCGTGCGTGTGCGTGCGTGTGTGTGCGTGTGTGTGTGTGCGCACGCGTGTGTGTGTGTGCGTGTGTGTGTTTGTGTGCGTGCGTGCGTGTGCGTGCGTGCGTGCGTGCGTGCGTGCGTGTGTGTGTGTGTGTGTGTGTGTGCGCGCGCGCGTGTGCGTGCGTGCGTGTGTGTGTGTGCGTGCGTGTGTGTGTGTGTTCGACAGATGCCATGTTACTGGTGACGCAGCGCCTCGAGGGGCCGTTCAACATGGAGTCTGTGATGGAGCCCATCGACGTGAAGATCTCTGAGGCCATCATGAACATGCAGGAGAACAGCATGCAGATCTCCTATCAGGTTATATATCATATTTCCATAATCATGTTCTGAGATCACGTCTTCAGCCGGCCTGGATTATCCCTCAGTGCACAGCCAAACCTCAGCCGTCGCTCCAGGAGTATTTATACCAGCATAGTTGCGGATGGTCAGATGTGTGTGTTCCCTGTTCAGCACTAAAGTGTGTGTGCGCCACTAATCACAGCTTGTGGAGGAGGAGAATGTTTCTGGCGCTCACACACACTCGCAGGATCCGGGAATAGTTCAAGGTGATGTCTGCGGTCTTCAGATGTTACAGTACTTTATATTTCTGCTTTCTTCCTCGTTGTCTAATGGCATTCAAACTATTTAGTTAAGTTTTAATATGTATAAATCGCACTCGGTTACCTAATGTAACCTCGGTTCTCTGTAGACGAGTACTGTGTAATAGCATTACGCTACGGGTAATGTCATCTTTTCTCGAGATATGAAGCCAAAAAATGATCCTTAACTTTTGTATTTATTGTCAGCGCAGTGCAGCAGCAGACAGACTAACTGCTCAACTCCAGCAGCCTACCGCGGCCCGCAGGGATGGGAGGAAGTATTTCAATGCATTCTCGACCGCTATCATCTCCAGACAGTTTACGTGAAGGCTTTTCTCCTGGTCTGACCAGAGGCCATAGTCCGGTCTGCCCTCGAAAAGACCGCCCCAACCTAGCTTGGAGGTGTCCGTCGAGATCACTTTTCGGTACGAGACGACTCCCATTGTCACTCCCAGCTGGTACCAGTCGGCCGCTATCCAGGGCTGCGGAGCTGACACACAGCTCTGAGTCACTCTGATTCGCGAGCCGCCGGCGGCCCAGTGTCGGTGAGGCACACGAGTGTTCAACCAGCGCTGCAGAGGGGCAGACGCACTAGACCCAGCCGGAGCACTGCTGCGGCCGAAGCCATATAGCCCAACGTTCTCTGAAATGTTTTCAGGGGGACAACACTGTCTTTCTGGAAAGACGCGGCCAGATGCCGAACACGGCGCGCGCTGTGTCGACAAGCGGCCGTCATGGCCACCGAGTCCAGCTCTATTACTAGAAAAGAGGTCGACAGACGGGGCAGCAGTGAGCTCTTGGTCCAGTTGACCGTAAGACCCAGGCTTTCCAGATGACTGAGAAGCACTGCTCTGTGAGACACGAGTTCTATCTCCGACTGTGCCAAAATCAGCCAATCGTCCAAATAGTTCAAGATTCGCATACCCTGACTTTGTAAATGTACGGGGTGCTAAAGACAGGCTGAACGGCAGGACGATGTACAGATATACCTGACCGCCGGCGAAGGCGAATCTCCAGAATGGCCTGTGACGGGGTATGATCTGGATCTGAAAGTATGCGTCTGTCAGGTCGGGAGAAATAAACCAGTCCCTCGGGCGAATTTGCGTGTGGATTTGTCTGGTCGTGAGCATTTTGAACGGTCTCCTCATGAGAGCTTTGTGCAAATATCTCAGATCCAAGATAGGTCCGTCCTTCTTGGGCACGAGGAAGTAACGGCTGTAGAAGCCTGACTCGCTCAGAGAAGGATGTACCGGCTCTATCGCCCCCTTGCACAGCAGCTTTGCTATTTCTGCGTGAAGTAGGTGTGCTAAAAAGGCAGAGGCTGAGGCTGAGCTTGAGGGCGGTAGAACTCGAGCGTTGTGACAGGAAGAGGTTCATGGCCTCCGTGGTTTTCTGTACCTCCGAAAAACGATCCACAATCCCGCTTACCGCTGGGCCGAAGAGACCGGCGGGGGAGAGCGGGGCGTTGAGGAACACGGCTCGCTCAGATTCGCTCATGTCGGCACGCGTTAACCAGAGGTGTCTCTCCGTGAGAGTGAGCGAGGCCATGCATCTCCCAATGGTCTGGGCTGCGGACTTAGTGGCGCAAAGGGAAAGATCCGTTGCGCTGCGCAGCTCCGTGACGACAGTCTGGTCCGGGCCCTTCTCGTCCATTTGGCGGCCTGGAGAATCTGCAAGACTGCCATCGAGTGCAGGGCGGAAGCAGCCTGTCCAGCTGATGTGGTCCTGCAGGCCTTAGACGGGAGGGCAGACTGAGCGCCATCTCGCGGATGAGATCCCTTCTCGGCGGCTCCGTCTACTTGAGAGAGAGTCGCGGAGACAGGAGAGCGGAGTCTCGTGGAGAATG
>NC_136882.1:41037532-41077532 GCF_949152265.1 Phoxinus phoxinus
CGTATTCATGTGTGCGGCTAATATTACTGAATGTGAGCTGCAAACTAATATTAATGAGCGTATTTATGTGCTAATATTAATGAGCGTCTTCATGTGCTATTGAATATTAATGAGTGTATTCATGTGCTATTGAATATTAATGAGTGTATTCATGTGCTATTGAATATTAATTAGCGTATTCATGTGCTATTGAATATTAATTAGAATATTATTAATTAGCATATTCATGTGCGCTGCCAATATTACTGAATGTGAGCTGCAAACTAATATTAATGAGCGTATTTATGTGCTAATATTAATGAGCGTCTTCATGTGCTATTGAATATTAATTAGCGTATTCATGTGCTATTGAATATTAATTAGCGTATTCATGTGCTATTGAATATTAATTAGCATATTAATGTGCGCTGCCAATATTACTGAATGTGAGCTGCAAACTAATATTAATGAGCGTATTTATGTGCTAATATTAATGAGCGTCTTCATGTGCTATTGAATATTAATTAGCGTATTCATGTGCTATTGAATATTAATTAGCGTATTCATGTGCTATTGAATATTAATTAGCATATTCATGTGCGCTGCCAATATTACTGAATGTGAGCTGCAAACTAATATTAATGAGCGTATTTATGTGCTAATATTAATGAGTGTATTCATGTGCTATTGAATATTAATTAGCGTATTCATGTGCTATTGAATATTAATTAGCGTATTCATGTGAATATTAATATTCTAATATTACTGAATGTGAGCGTATTATTAATGAGCGTATTCATGTGCTATTGAATATTAATTAGCGTATTCATGTGAATATTAATATTATAATATTACTGAATGTGAGCTTCAAACTAATATTAATGAGCGTATTTATGTGCTAATAATAATGAGTGCTGCTAATATTAATGAGCGTCTTCATGTGCTATTGAATATTAATGAGCATATTCATGTGTACTGCTAATATTAATGAGCATATTCATGTGTACTGCTAATATTAATGAGCATATTCATGTGCTCAAAATGTGGAAATGATCTGAACCCTATGCATGGATTTAGCTGAACTCCCCAGTTGTTTTGTCCCAGCTTCGACCCTGAGGTTCAGAAAGACGTATGGATCCCTCAGGAGAATAACACAGACTCTTCCCGACCCGACGCTGTGCTCCGACAGCAGATCATGGCTCTCCGATTGATGAGCAACAAGCTGAAGAACGCTTACCACGGCACTGACCTGCACTTCCAGGACTCCAGTAAGTCTGACGAATGCCAACGTGTGTTCAGAAGCACAGATGTGTCTTATTGATGAACTATCTGTACGATGATCAAACGACAGCTGGAGGTCGAGCTGGAAGTATCTCCTGCTTTCACTGTTGTTTCCAGAGTTTAGCCGCATTTCCACCAAAATTATCCGGAACAATTTGTCCCAGGAACTTTTTCCCCCCAGAGCTGTTGCTGTCTGCGTTTCCACCGCGGTCTAAAGTACCGGGAAGATACGGCAAAATAGTCCGATGACGTAGGACTGCATGCTAATTTACAGTTCCCGCTGGATTTCATCCTCTGAGTTTAAGCTTAATGAAGCCTGAACCTCGTCGTCGGTCCATCTGACGTATTTTTTAGACTCGAATAGCAAATTACAGCACACCAAAAAAAAAAATGGTGCTTGAAATAAAATGCTGCGTGGAGTCAACCAATCAAAGTGCGACATGACCTCAGCCAATTAGCATGTTGAGCGCTCAAGTCCCACCCCTGAAAGTTCCTGAACTTTGAATAGTACTACCTCACCAGCAGGGACTTTCTGAGGGGGAAATATTTACCCGGATCTTCATTTAGACCCTGCGGTGGAAACACACCGAGCCCCACCGTAACTCCACAGTTCTTGGAGAAAGTTCCTGCGGTGGAAACGTGGCTTTAGTCATTGTTAGTTCCCTTTCGAGGGAACTCGCACTGCGTCGGAACGTCACTTTGGGGAACGCTCTCAGCGTAACGCATCTGAAGTATGAATGAAACTAATCCAATCCCGATTGGCGTTGCGTGATGACGGCACACAACAGAGTTACATTTTTGCTCTTCAGCAAGCGCTCTGTGTCAACGGTCTGTCCTATCTGGTGTTGTTTGTCCTGTAGGAAATTGAATTGTTTCTATAAGCACAGCTGAACGCATGTCTTCCTGCCGCGTTAAACTTCGGGAGGTGACACACGCGACCGGTGGGATAGTGTTCGGATGGGAGACATGCACAGTCGGCTCTTGAGGGGGCTGGCTGTGTTCATTGAGAAATATCTTGACACGTACAGCTAAAAAAGTTTCAGCCTTACGCCAATTTACTTTCTTATCGAGGGAAGAAAGCCGATATGTATTAGGAACATATCTCGCGTTGCCAAGGCAAAATTTATAATATTATCTGGCTGAGTAGTTATATATTTTAATTCAGCCTATCGTTCAGACTTTGTTTCACTTGTTTCTGAGGAATTAAAAAGGTGAAATGATCATCTGACTAAGCTGTGAGCGGAGCATGCATGGGCAGTTCTCGAGGGGGCATTATGAGCCGAGCTCCGAGTTTAAGCAGCAAATGAGTGGTTGCCTCCGGAGCCCCCCCCCCCCCCCCCGAGGAAGCCTGGGGGTCGAAGCAATACTCTTGCCCAACGCTTTTCAAAGAGAAAACCGATCTGTGGACTGTTATTACTCGAAAGCGGCTTCGGTAAGAGGTCCTGATGCTAGGCCCTCTGAAGGTGTCCTCTCGGGAGCGTCGAGTTCTCGCTCCTCCATGGAGCCCCTTAGGAGATCGATGTCTGTAACCCGCTGTCAGGTGCACCTCTGGACCTCGTCGAGTTCTCGCTCCTCCATGGAGCCCTCAGGAGATCGATGTCTGTAACCCGCCGTCAGGTGCACTTCTGGACCTCGTCGAGTTCTCGCTCCTCCATGGAGCCCTCAGGAGATCGATGTCTGTAACCCGCCGTCAGGTGCACTTCTGGACCTCGTCGAGTTCTCGCTCCTCCATGGAGCCCTCAGGAGATCGATGTCTGTAACCCGCCGTCAGGTGCACTTCTGGACCTCGTCGAGTTCTCGCTCCTCCATGGAGCCCTCAGGAGATCGATGTCTGTAACCCGCCGTCAGGTGCACCTCTGGACCTCGTCGAGTTCTCGCTCCTCCATGGAGCCCTCAGGAGATCGATGTCTGTAACCCGCCGTCAGGTGCACTTCTGGACCTCGTCGAGTTCTCGCTCCTCCATGGAGCCCTCAGGAGATCGATGTCTGTAACCCGCCGTCAGGTGCACCTCTGGACCTCGTCGAGTTCTCGCTCCTCCATGGAGCCCTCAGGAGATCGATGTCTGTAACCCGCCGTCAGGTGCACTTCTGGACCTCGTCGAGTTCTCGCTCCTCCATGGAGCCCTCAGGAGATCGATGTCTGTAACCCGCCGTCAGGTGCACTTCTGGACCTCGTCGAGTTCTCGCTCCTCCATGGAGCCCTCAGGAGATCGATGTCTGTAACCCGCCGTCAGGTGCACCTCTGGACCTCGTCGAGTTCTCGCTCCTCCATGGAGCCCTCAGGAGATCGATGTCTGTAACACGCCGTCAGGTGCACCTCTGGACCTCGCAGAGTTCTCGCTCCTCCATGGAGCCCTCAGGAGATCGATGTCTGTAACCCGCCGTCAGGTGCACCTCTGGTCCTCGCCGAGTTCTCGCTCCTCCATGGAGCCCTCAGGAGATCGATGTCTGTAACCCGCCGTCAGGTGCACCTCTGGTCCTCGTCGAGTTCTCGCTCCTCCATGGAGCCCTCAGGAGATCGATGTCTGTAACCCGCCGTCAGGTGCACCTCTGGACCTCGCCGAGTTCTCGCTCCTCCATGGAGCCCTCAGGAGATCGATGTCTGTAACCCGCCGTCAGGTGCACTTCTGGACCTCGTCGAGTTCTCGCTCCTCCATGGAGCCCTCAGGAGATCGATGTCTGTAACCCGCCGTCAGGTGCACTTCTGGACCTCGTCGAGTTCTCGCTCCTCCATGGAGCCCTCAGGAGATCGATGTCTGTAACCCGTCGTCAGGTGCACTTCTGGACCTCGTCGAGTTCTCGCTCCTCCATGGAGCCCTCAGGAGATCGATGTCTGTAACCCGCCGTCAGGTGCACTTCTGGACCTCGTCGAGTTCTCGCTCCTCCATGGAGCCCTCAGGAGATCGATGTCTGTAACCCGCCGTCAGGTGCACTTCTGGACCTCGTCGAGTTCTCGCTCCTCCATGGAGCCCTCAGGAGATCGATGTCTGTAACCCGCCGTCAGGTGCACCTCTGGACCTCGGCGGGCTGGTCGAAGCCCCCTTCAAACCTCCGGAGTCGGCTGAGGCTAAGAACCTTTCCCTCAAGGTAGCTTTTTTATTAGCCATTACTTCTCTGAGGAGAGTAGAAGATCTTCAGGCACTCTCTATATCTCACGGGTGCCTGGAGTTTGCTCTAGGCGACATCAAGGCTATCTTGCTTCCCAGGCAGGGCTATGTGTCTAAAGAGCCTCTAATGTGGCACGGCCTACGGTTCTGCTGGCTTTTCCTCCCCCACCTCACGTGACAGCGGAAGATGAGAGACTTAATTTGCTCTGCCCTGTCAGAGCTCTCAAGATTTATGTCCAGAGGTCTTCAGAGCTGGTGTGCTTCGGGTCGCCCAAGAAGGGGCTTCCGGCTTCCAAACAGACCATCAGTAACTGGGCCGCTCAGGCTGTCTCCATGGCCTATCAGGTGCGCTGCTTGCCTTCACCTTTGGCCGTGAGGGCTCATTCAACCAGAGGCATGGCGTCCTCTAGAGCCCTCCTGTCGGGGACCCGGCCCAGCAAGCGTGCGGTGCGGCGGGATGGCCACGCCTCATACATTCACAAGCTTCTACAGCCTGGAGCTCACTCTAGTGCTCTCGTCCTCAGTGTGCCTGTGCGCAGCTTCACACTGGGACAGGCAGGGCTCGTTGTGGCATGCTGGGTACTCGTTCCCCAAAGTGTTGTTCCCTCGAAAGGGAACGTATCGGGTTACGACTGTAACCCTTGTTCCCTGAGGAGGGAACGGGACACTGCCTCCTCCTGCCTGGGAGCGACTCATCGCAGAAGCTAGCGCTGTTGTGTGCCGCCGTCCCTCCGTAGCTTCCGTGTGTGCCGCCACGCTACGTCATCACGCAACACCAATAGGATTGGATTAGTTTCCTTCATACTTCAGACGCGTTCTGCTAAGAGCGTTCCCCAAAGTGTCGTTCTGATGCAGTCGCGTTCCCTCAGGGAACAAGGCTTGCAGTCGTAACCCGAGACGTGTTAATGTTAATATCGTGATCTTTTCCTCCGTCTCAGCCTCAGATGAAGAGAGCAGCGGCTCCGGCTCCGGCTCCGGCGGCACAGAATCAGAATCCTTCAGGACCGACCCGACCGACCCGACCGACCCGACCCACTCGACCCACACTCCGGTTCCGGAGCGGGAGAACCGGGACGAGACGTCTTCAGCGCCCGGCGTCCGGCCGGAGGTTCTGCTGCTGCTCTTCACCGCGCTGGCTCTTCTGACGCTCCAGGACAGTCGTTTCAAGGGTTAATTCACCCCACAGTTTTACTTCTTCATCATTTCCTCACGCAAACCTTTTACTTGGAGCTTGACAGTCAATGCTAAAGATTGAACTGTATTCTCTCAGTTCAATTCTCTCAGCCAGAACTATTTCTGTAACTGACTTTATCTGTTATATTGTGCCGATTATTAGGATCTTCTTTTATTATTCTCACGCACATCTTGAACTTGTTCATGCAGGCGAAGCTTTTGTGAATGCAGAAGAAGAGGATATCTAGACTTTAAAACGATAAAATTGATGAAACCTTGTTGAACATACATATAAAACTTTGGTTCCTGAGAAACTATTAATTAGCTTTGGGAAACCAGACATTATTGGTCATAAATCCTTCATACATCAGAATCTGTCAGTGGATTCACTATCTGTCAATGTTTTATTTTTTATATTTAGATGATTGAAATGTTACTTCAGTTTTTCTTTGTAATTCCTGCCAATACTCTTATTCATATTGATGTACACTTTTGCTGCAAAACTCATGTTCTTAATCCCCAACACACGCACACACACACACACACACACGCACACACACACACACACACACACACACACGCACACGCACACACACACACACACACACACTCACACACACACACTAAAATACATATCTTAAACGGAGAATAGTTGTATTAAGATGCACGATTGTTTGAGACTTTAGTGAGGTTTGCTTACACCACTCTGTATATATATTTTATACTTAATAAAAGAAAAGTCAACAGTTTGTTGAAGAAGAGAAATACATTTACTTCATGATTTATTTTTTGTCTTTACCAATCTAATCAGTTTTTAAATGAATCTTGTTTTAAGGTTATTTTAATATTCGACTGAAAAACTAAAATACTGATGAATAAAAGTGATTTTAATGACATTGTGCAGAGATTAATCATTTACTGCTTTTTGCCCAGATGTTTTAAGATTATAATGTGAGCACTTTTGAGCAAAGCTCTTTGTTTGTATTATTTTATATATAGTACAGGGAAATAAGGTTGACTAAACCAGTAAAAACCATGAAGAGATTTCGAACAGATCAGGACACAATAAACAAAAGAAGTAAATATCATGTATAATGGTTAGGGTTCTGACATCTCTGTTTCTTTACATGTTGATTCACGTCCTCCACATTCCTCATATTACTGGAGATGTTTAAACAGCAATTCATCAACTTTGTGCAGAACAGAAAATATGTGTTTAAATAATATTGCCTGTTGCTGTTTGTAAAGGGTTGTAACCAGAAGCCAAACTAAAGTACTTTGAAAAGATTGAGTGTTTATCTGGAGTCATGTTAAAGTTCATCTGTGTATAATAAGCTCAGACCGACCCAATATTCTGTCTCTCCCCGAACATGACTCGGGTCAGGACTTTCTCCGCTAAACTGATCACGTGCGTTCTTGAATCTGTGTGTGATTGACAGGTTAGCAGCGTCCAGGAGTCTCGTCTGCAGGAATAGTGTGTGTCTTTCTTCCTGACGCACAGAGGATCGGGTTTGCCTGAGAACACACTGAACTCCTGCCGCTTCTGTGATGGTCACATGACTGATCCGAGCTTTAATCTGTTCTTTACATAAAACATCTCGTGACTGCAGATCGAGTCGTATGAACTCTTATGATGCATATATCACACACGTATATGAACTCTTACTGTAAACCCGTGGCACAGAGATATGACCTTTTACATAATAAAGCAAAAATCAATCTGTAATGTAGAGTTATGAAAATTACATAAACAATTAAACTTTTATTAAAAACACGATACACATCTTTAAAGTTTAATTTCAGATTTTTCACTTTTTTGATTAATCAACGATTCATGCTAATGTTCAAAAGTTTGGGGTCGTGAGATTTCTCAATGTTTCTGAAGGAGTCTCTTCTGCTTTATCTGATCATAAATACAGTAAAACAGTGAAATATTATTATAATGTAGATCATCAGTTCTCTATGTGAATATACAGTAAAGTGTAATTTATTCCTGTGATCAAAGCTGAGTTTATCATCATTACTCCAGTCTTCAGTGTCACATGATCCTCCAGAAATCAGTGTAATATGAGGATCTGATGATCAAGACACATTTATGATTATTATCAGTGTTGAAAACTGTGTATATATTATATATTATCTGTGTAATAATTTTTTTTAGGATTCTTTGATGAATAGAAAGTTCAAAAGAACAGCATTTATTTGAAATATAATCTTTCGTAACATTATAAATGTCTTTACTGTCACTTATCAGTTTAATGCATCCTTGATGAACACAAATTTTAACTTCTTTAAAAAAATCCGAACCCTTTTGGAGAGTCGAGTGTAAACACGTGCGGCTCAAGCGACTCGCAGATTAATCACCGCTCTTCTCTTTAATAACCATCAGAAGAGTTCGTGTTTTACTGAACGCTTTAATCATAATCATTGAGTGTTGTGTTCACTGTGTGTGTGCGTGTGTGTGTGTGTGTGTGCGTGTGTGTGTGTGTGTGTGTGTGTGTGTGTGTGTGTTAGGCCTCCTCGGTGTATTTGGTGTTGGTGAACTCTGCGTTGAGGAGCGGCTGGAACTGTGAGTGTGTGTGTGTGTGTGTGTGTGTGTGTGTGTGTGTGTGTGTGTGTGTGTGTGTGTGTGTGTGTGTGTGTGTGTGTGTGTGTGTGTGTGTGTGTTAGGCCTCCTCGGTGTATTTGGTGTTGGTGAACTCTGCGTTGAGGAGCGGCTGGAACTGTGTGTGTGTGTGTGTGTGTGTGTGTGTGTGTGTGTGTGTGTGTTAGGCCTCCTCGGTGTATTTGGTGTTGGTGAACTCTGCGTTGAGGAGCGGCTGGAACTGTGAGTGTGTGTGTGTGTGTGTGTGTGTGTGTGTGTGTGTGTGTGTGTGTGTTAGGCCTCCTCGGTGTATTTGGTGTTGGTGAACTCTGCGTTGAGGAGCGGCTGGAACTGTGAGTGTGTGTGTGTGTGTGTGTGTGTGTGTGTGTGTGTGTGTGTGTGTGTGTGTTAGGCCTCCTCGGTGTATTTGGTGTTGGTGAACTCTGCGTTGAGGAGCGGCTGGAACTGGCGTTTTCTCCGTCGTTGAACGTACAGAAGCAGAAGAAGAAGTCCGAGGAAGATTCCTCCCAGTGAACAACCCAACACGATCACTGCAGATCCACTGTCGGTGTCTGGAGGAACACACACACACACACACACACACACACACACACACACACACACACACACACACACACACACACACACACACACACACACACACGCACACACACAGACACAGACACAGACACAGACACAGACACACACACACACAAATGTTTCACAGTAGTGCACATCATATCTTGTTGATTCAGAATTAATGTTAGTTCAAACGAATAGTTCAAATGAAAGTTGTGTCAGTATTGATCCGCCCTCGTGCCGTTCCTCGCGGCGTGCTGGTGCTGTTGCTGTTGCTGTTGCTGTTGTGGTAAATGCATTAGCTGGTTACGTCATCATCATCGCTGCCTGTGTGAGGTTATGAGCTGGACAGTCGAGGTCAGTAAGAACTGTTCTCCCGAAACATCCTCATATGAGTTTGAGCCGATATTAATAACACACTTTCTGCTGAATATGATGGAAGAGCGCCACGAGTATTACCTCCGAGGTCGATGGCGTAGGAGTAGCCCAGCTGCTCAGACGCCACGTAGATGTCCTGGTTGGTGACGGGGGGGAAGAAGGGCACCATGTTGTAGTGCCGGTTGTGTCCGATCGGGGCCATCTCGTCCGGGAAGCTGCCGTTGCCCCGCCGCATCCACTCCTCGAATATGGCGTCGGTGAAGGAGTGCAGCACCTGTGCAGCGGAGGACCGCGGAGAGTCAGAGACTTACTGGAGAACACTTTAGTGTACGGGGTATCAGAGAGACTAGCGACTTACTGTCCAGTCCTCCTGACCACGTTTTTGAACAAGTATATGTACTTTTACACTAATACATGAGTGAAGAGCAGTGCAGTGACCCGTCACTCGTTACCGCGAACTACTGAAGACGTGACACCGGCGTCTACGGGCTGTGAAGGTGTGTGTGCGTGCGTGTGTGTGTGTGTGTTCTGCCGTTTCTCAGCCGTGGTCAGCAATGTACAAACAAGGCCGAAACCAGAGCTTCCAGTGCAAGCTTTGACTATTTCATTTTACTTCACATTATTTTATTTATCCGTTATATTGAAGATACTTTTTTGAAGGATATTGGTTTACTTGTGTGCGCTTGAGAAACCTTGATGTATTGCAATATTGAGGTGTTCAGTTTTATTTAGATTTTAGAAAAAGTGATCGCTCTCCTCACAAATCTTGTTTCTCACTGGCATGTCTGTGTGTGAGGACTTAGAGCCTAGAACACGTCAGTGCTGTTAGAGTCAGATACTTTACACCTCTGCCTAACAGAACGTGTGTCTGGATCGGGTCAGAGTTCAGACTAAATGTGATTATTGAGTGTGATTGTGATATTACCAGGAATATGGGGTCGTTGGCGGCGGAGTGGGACTGAGCGCTGGTCCCGCTGAGGAACTGGTGCACGAGGTTATGAAGGTTCGAGACCGAAGAGTCCAGCTCACCGTCCGGCCGGTCGAAGCCCTCCAGAGCGTTCCTGCGGAGAGAGAACACCAGGGTTTTAGAAAGCGTTTGCAATGGGTTTGTAAAGGGTTGTTTTCTGCATGTGTGGCCTGAGTTTCTGTTGCACTTCCACTGTTCTGACCAGCAGGGGTCGCCAGCGTGTGGCGTTTTTGTGAAGCGATCGGATCAATTGATTCAAAGCTTTGAAAAGCTTAGCTTCTCCCACACTGCCCTTTTGTGCTTGCCAAACCTTACAATCACGCTGCTGACCCAAGACTTGAAGTTGTGAACTGGGAAAGTGGCGATGGTTTAAATGGCCACGCTCGAACACTGGCCCTGCGCCGGTTCTCCAGAGCATTTTGTGCAAAACTATTTAGGATTCAGAGTATTTATTATTTCCTGCATTAATTTCACATGTCTAGTACAATTATGTGTTTTGTTTTATTAATACAGTGTATACTTTTTTCTTGATATACCCTGAAAGAGTGGAAGTGAAATGTGACAACATGCCCCATAGGTACATTATAACATGACCATATGACTGATTCAAATGTTACCTGATCTAATCAAAATAATATACAAGACAAACTAATGTTTTCTCAATAAAATACAGTAAATAACTTTTTCATATAAAACAATGGCATTTCAATAATTAAAAATAAAAAAACACAGCTATACCGCATAGTTCAAAACATAATAATAATTAAAAATTTCTGAACATTGACTCAAGTCTTTATTTCACCTTTTTCTCATGGATTATCAATAGAATTCATAAAAGTATAGAACAGAATATCATAGTTGTGATAACATGCCCCAAATAAATGTACTTTTGCTGTAGTTAAATACATGTTCAGTGATATCATCCAAACATGTCAGTGTAATTTTTGCTCTATATAGTGTTGATATGGCAACCAGTAAATACTTCAGTTTGGTCATGCTGGCATGTGTGGAAGTATTTAGAACAAGTGTGTGACAACTAGCCCCGCGTTAGTGTGTGTCCCGCTCTCCACTACACGTATTGTGGTAAAGGTTTTGGTTGACGATCACTTATCTGGTGGAGAGACAGAATGTGTGCAGTTGTTAGTGTGTGTTTGCGAGATCACCTGAAGCTGAAAATGGAGTTGGTGAAGTACGGTGGGCTGTCGAACTCGCGCAGGTTCAGGCAGCTCCTCACATCACTCATGCTCGGGAGAGTCACATTCCTGCCCTGTGTGAGTCCCCTGCGTAGTGTTCCCTCGCTAGTGCCGTTGCACAGGGTCACCAGACGGTTATACTCATCCAGACTGGAGGAAGAAGAAGATGAAGGAACTGAGAACAAGAACACTGAGAGCGTCTCATTCTGAGAAGTAAGTGCACTTCCACCCCGATCTCATGAAAGTTCGTATCTATAGCACGAATTGTATTTATCGTGCAATTCATACGCAAAAACATAGTTTTTACGTACATATGATAAACCGTTTTCGCGTGTAATATGCACGCACTCCACACCACACCACTAATCCTACCCAAGGGGTTTACAGTGCGTATCATGCAGTTACTTACAGTTAGTAGAGTGTCAAAAGTGGACTATCGAAATAAAGGGGAACCATTTATTTTCTTAATAATTAGTCCGTTTTACACTTTTAAGAGCCTCCAAAAGATGAAACATCTGATCTGTCTCTAAGAGCAGAGTTGAGTGGTTTGACTGGTGTTCCTCTAAACGCACCTGTCGCACACCACGGGCCAGCGTGAGAAGCGTGATCCGGGGCTGATCCGGGACGGGTCCCCGGGGTGTGGTCCTCCCAGCAGGGCGTCGGTGCACACGTCACACTCCTGACGACCCGTCGCAAACCTCCAGTACGGCACAGCGAAGTTCTCGTTACCCGTGAGCTTCTGAGAGGGGAAGAAAACACCAGTTCCTTTTCTCTTACTGCTGGATTCACTCAGGAGGAATCTAGATTCTAGCTAATATTTCTCAGAATAAAAATGTAAACATACTCATGAAGGCACAGTAGTGTTTAAAAAATACACCTAGTTTGGCTTTAAAACATCAGTTCTGTTGCTGCCTACATTTTTAAGTACTCTGAAAAAAAAACTGGGTGTGGAAGCAATTTACATAGAAATTGCTAGTTAATTTCACAATGAATTACTCAGTTTCGGCAAGTAACGCATTGAATTAATAAAGTAAGTAAAGTTAGGGTTGGTGCAGTTCTGACCTGTAGTTAGGATTACTGTTGTTCTGACCTGTAGTTAGGATTATTGTAGTTCTGACCTGTAGTTAGAGTTAGTGCAGTTCTGACCTGTAGTTAGGGTTAGTGTAGTTCTGACCTGTAGTTAGGGTTAGTGTAGATCTGACCTGTAGTTAGGATTACTGTTGTTCTGACCTGTAGTTAGGGTTGGTGTAGTTCTGACCTGTAGTTAGAGTTAGTGTAGACCTGACCTGTAGTTAGGGTTGGTGTAGTTCTGACCTGTAGTTAGAGTTAGTGCAGTTCTGACCTGTAGTTAGGGTTAGTGTAGTTCTGACCTGTAGTTAGGGTTAGTGTAGATCTGACCTGTAGTTAGGATTACTGTTGTTCTGACCTGTAGTTAGGGTTGGTGTAGTTCTGACCTGTAGTTAGTGTAGTTCTGACCTGTAGTTAGGGTTAGTGTAGTTCTGACCTGTAGTTAGGATTACTGTTGTTCTGACCTGTAGTTAGGGTTAGTGTAGTTCTGACCTGTATTTAGGATTACTGTTGTTCTGACCTGTAGTTAGGATTATTGTAGTTCTGACCTGTAGTTAGAGTTAGTGCAGTTCTGACCTGTAGTTAGTGTAGTTCTGACCTGTATTTAGTGTTGTTCTGACCTGTAGTTAGGGTTATTGTAGTTCTGACCTGTATTTAGGATTACTGTTGTTCTGACCTGTAGTTAGGATTATTGTAGTTCTGACCTGTAGTTAGGATTACTGTAGTTCTGACCTGTAGTTAGGATTATTGTAGTTCTGACCTGTAGTTAGAGTTAGTGCAGTTCTGACCTGTAGTTAGTGTAGTTCTGACCTGTATTTAGGATTACTGTTGTTCTGACCTGTAGTTAGGATTATTGTAGTTCTGACCTGTAGTTAGGATTATTGTAGTTCTGACCTGTAGTTAGAGTTAGTGCAGTTCTGACCTGTAGTTAGTGTAGTTCTGACCTGTATTTAGTGTTGTTCTGACCTGTAGTTAGGGTTATTGTAGTTCTGACCTGTATTTAGGATTACTGTTGTTCTGACCTGTAGTTAGGATTACTGTTGTTCTGACCTGTAGTTAGAGTTAGTGCAGTTCTGACCTGTAGTTAGGGTTAGTGTAGTTCTGACCTGTAGTTAGGGTTAGTGTAGATCTGACCTGTAGTTAGGGTTAGTGTAGTTCTGACCTGTAGTTGGGGTTAGTGTAGTTCTGACCTGTAGTTAGTGTAGTTCTGACCTGTAGTTAGTGTTAGTGTAGACCTGACCTGTAGTTAGGGTTAGTGTAGTTCAAACCTGTAGTTAGTGTAGTTCTGACCTGTAGTTAGGGTTAGTGTAGTTCAAACCTGTAGTTAGTGTAGTTCTGACCTGTAGTTAGGGTTAGTGTAGTTCAAACCTGTAGTTAGTGTAGTTCTGACCTGTAGTTAGGGTTAGTGTAGTTCAAACCTGTAGTTAGTGTAGTTATGACCTGTAGTTAGGGTTAGTGTAGTTCAAACCTGTAGTTAGTGTAGTTCTGACCTGTAGTTAGTGTTAGTGTAGACCTGACCTGTAGTTAGGGTTACTGTTGTTCTGACCTGTAGTTAGGGTTAGTGTAGATCTGACCCGTAGTTAGGGTTAGTGTAGACCTGACCTGTAGTTAGTGTTAGTGTAGTTCTGACCTGTAGTTAGGGTTAGTGTAGACCTGACCTGTAGTTAGGGTTAGTTTAGTTCTGACCTGTAGTTAGAGTTAGTGTAGTTCTGACCTGTAGTTAGGGTTAGTGTAGACCTGACCTGTAGTTAGGGTTAGTGTAGTTCTGACCTGTAGTTAGGGTTAGTGTAGACCTGACCTGTAGTTAGGGTTAGTGTAGATCTGGCCTGTAGTTAGGGTTAGTGTAGATCTGGCCTGTAGTTAGGGTTAGTGTAGTTCTGACCTGTAGTTAGTGTAGATCTGACCTGTAGTTAGTGTAGTTCTGACCTGTAGTTAGGGTTAGTTTAGTTCTGACCTGTAGTTAGAGTTAGTGTAGTTCTGACCTGTAGTTAGGGTTAGTGTAGACCTGACCTGTAGTTAGGATTACTGTTGTTCTGACCTGTAGTTAGGGTTAGTGTAGTTCTGACCTGTAGTTAGGGTTAGTGTAGATCTGACCTGTAGTTAGGGTTAGTGTAGATCTGGCCTGTAGTTAGGGTTAGTGTAGTTCTGACCTGTAGTTCTCTCTCCAGGCTGAGCAGATGGAATCGGTGCCAGGTGATGAACGCCGGACCCTTGTGGGAAAAGTCGATGGCTTTGAAAGGACGTCCTGGACCTGCCAGCAGAAACAGGTCAATATCATAACCACATCATACACCACCAGACGTACATTAGTAGGGCCCAATCAAATACATGTATTTCTCCAAATTCAGTTTTCCCTCTCCAGTTTAATTTTAATTTAATTTTAAACTAACCCCAGCCCTGACCATTGTAATGGTCAATCAATTGGTTAATGGTTAATCAACTGATTTCATAAAACTTAAACAATATATATATATATATATATATATATATATATATATATATATATATATATATATATTTATTTATTTTATTTTTATTTTTTACAATAACAGGGTCCTTTAAAATGTCACATTTCTCAGAAATTCAGTGTTTTACTTTTTCTGGAGTTGAGATTTAATACAACTGTATTATCAAAATTTATGTTAATCAAATGAAGGCATAAACATGAATAATTTAATTAATCTTTCAAAATGTAATCAAATAAACAATTCCTTTTTTTCTACGTCACTAAAATCATAACATTCTTTGAGGAATGTTGATGGTTTAATCCAGCGGTTAGGGTTCAGGTTCTGGTTAATTCCTCACCTAGCAGCGTGTGGTTCAGGTTCAGGTTAGTTAGTTCCTCACCTAGCAGCATGGGGTTCGGGTTAGTTAGTTCCTCACCTAGCAGCGTGGGATACGGGTTCGGGTTTGGGTTAGGATAGTTAGTTCCTCACCTAGCAGCGTGGAGTTCGGGTTAGGATAGTTAGTTCCTCACCTAGCAGCGTGGGATACGGGTTCGGGTTTGGGTTAGGATAGTTAGTTCCTCACATAGCAGCGTGGGGTTCGGGTTCGGGTTAGTCAGTTCCTCACCTAGCAGCGTGGGATACGGGTTCGGGTTCGGGTTAGTTAGTTCCTCACCTAGCAGCGTGGGTTTCGGGTTCGGGTTAGTTAGTTCCTCACCTAGCAGCGTGGGATACGGGTTCGGGTTTGGGTTTGGATAGTTAGTTCCTCACCTAGCAGCGTGGGGTTCGGGTTCGGGTTAGTTAGTTCCTCACCTAGCAGCATGGGGTTTGGGTTAGTTAGTTCCTCACCTAGCAGCGTGGGGTTCGGGTTTGGGTTAGTTGGTTCCTCACCTAGCAGCGTAGGATACGGGTTTGGGTTTGGGTTAGGATAGTTAGTTCCTCACCTAGCAGTGTGGGGTTCGGGTTTGGGTTAGTTAGTTCCTCACCTAGCAGTGTGGGGTTCGGGTTCGGGTTAGTTAGTTCCTCACCTAGCAGCGTGGGGTTCGGGCTAGTCAGTTCCTCATCTAGCTGCGTGGGATTCGGGTTCGGGTTAGTTAGTTCCTCACCTAGCAGTGTGTCCCAGACAGAGTAGTTAGGGTTTGGATTCGGGTTTGGGTTCGAGTTAGCGTTAGTTAGTTCCTCACCTAGCAGCGTGTCCCAGACAGAGTAGTTAGGGTTTGGATTCGGGTTTGGGTTCGAGTTAGCGTTAGTTAGTTCCTCATCTAGCAGTGTGTCCCAGACGGAGTAGTTAGGGTTTTGATTCAGGTTTGGGTTCGAGTTAGTGTTAGTTAGCGCCTCACCTAGCAGCGTGTCCCGGACGGAGTAGTTAGGGTTTGGATTCGGGTTTGGGTTCGAGTTAGCGTTAGTTAGTTCCTCACCTAGCAGTGTGTCCCAGACAGAGTAGTTAGGGTTTGGATTCGTGTTTGGGTTCGAGTTAGTGTTAGTTAGTTCCTCATCTAGCAGTGTGTCCCAGATGGAGTAGTTAGGGTTTGGATTCGGGTTTGGGTTCGAGTTAGCGTTAGTTAGTTCCTCATCTAGCAGTGTGTCCCAGACGGAGTAGTTAGGGTTTGGATTCGGGTTTGGGTTCGAGTTAGCGTTAGTTAGTGCCTCACCTAGCAGCGTGTCCCGGACGGAGTAGTAGTGCTGCCAGACGAACAGGTCGTATATGGAGATGTTGGAGAACTGGGGCTCGGTGCCGTTGGGTCCCAGCAGACCCAGCCAGTGCTGAGTGGCGATCACGTACTCCGGGTGAACGGTGCTTTTGGCCCGGTCCAGAACACTGAGGAACTCCTGGAGCTCGTCTGCGCTCAGAGAGAGAATGTCCTTCCTCACGACGGGAGCTTTACGCTGTTCACAGTCCGACCCGGTCCAGCCGAACTTACACTCACCACAGTTATAGCCAGCGAAGTTCCCTGATGGACACAGAACACCTTCATTACAGCGGATTATCGGATCTCTAGGAGCATATTTACAATACTAGCCCAAAATACAGACGCATTTGATTGATTTTTTTTTTTTAATACCTGAAAATAATTTAAACAAGTTTATTTAGTAATAATTAATTATATAAGTTTACAGTATAGGTTTACACACACACACACACACACACACACACACACACACACACATATATACGCACACACACACGCACACACACACACACACACACACACACATATATATATATATATATATACATACACACACGTACGCACACACACACACACACACACACACACACACACACACACACACACACACACACACACACACACACACACACACACACACACACACACACACACACACACACACACACACACACACACATTACCATTTAAAGGTTTTGGATCAGTCAAATTTTTATTGTCCAAAAGTTTCTATTTCTAATAAATGCTGTTTATTTAAACTTTCTATTCATCAAAGAATCCTGAATTTTTTTTGTTTACAACTGTTTTCAACATTGATAATAATCATACATTTTTCTTGATCATCAAATTATCATATTAGAATGATTTCTGAAGATTTCCTTTCTGAAGGAAGTAATGATGGTGAAAATTCAGCTTTGATCACAGGAATAAATTACACTTATATATATATATATAAATGACTATATATTCACACAGTTACTCTTTTAAATTGTAAAAATATTTCACAATATTACTTTTTTTATTTTTATTTTTTATCAAATAAATACAGCCTTGGTGAGCAGAAGAGAGATCTGTTAAAAACATACAATCTTACTGATCCAAAACTGTTGACTGGTAGTGTATATATAATATATAATCCCCCCAAAAAAGACTTCTGATCCATATCATAATATATGTGTAAGGTTGATATCCAGGTATGTCCTGCAGAGGTACTGTATGAACAAGTCCTACAATTTGACAGACAATTAAATGATTTAGTTTCACACACACACCAAAGCATCGGCAGGTCCGGTTGAAGAACTTGGTTGGCCACTTCTCCCGGTCGTCCACGTTCCTCAGTCGGTACGGTCCTCCCCACGGCCTGGAGTCGATGAGAACGTCACTGCAGTTCCCCCGGCCCGACAGAACTCCGCATCGGTTCTCCGGGTCGGATCCCAGCGCGGGACAGCACTCTTTAGACACGATCCCCTCAACGGTACAGCAGACCCGAGGGAACTGAGCCTCCGTCAGGTTTGTCCATCCCAGACCGAACAGAGTCAACACAAGCAGTCTCCTCATCTCTGGCATCTTCAGACCCGCAGCGCCTCGCTGGCCACAAGCACACAGAATCAGTGTGTGTTTAAGGATTACACGTGTATAACGCCGTCCTTACACACATGACATGCTCATTGTCCCATCACTGGATTTATACGCTGTATGGTGGGATTACTGGGCCGTCCCGTGGCCGTCACCTGACACTAATGCCTGGAAAACCCTGAGGGAAAGCCTGTTCCTCAATAGATTCAACTCTTCGAGAGCAAATAAAACAGATCCATGACCGCAGTTTACGTCGCTTCCCTTCATGTTTATGATCATATCAGTGTGTTTCCGCGGTTAGGAGCTGAGAAAGAGTTTTCTGCGTAACTTATCTGAGAACAAGGAACAAGAAACAGAGATTTCAGAGAAATCATTTTCTTGTTTATAAAAAAGAGAGAGAGAGAGAGAGCCTGAGGGCTTGAGGGTTGACTTTTTAAAGCAATTCATTCCAACATTAAAACACTTTTTAACATATAAAAAACACAACTTTTAACAAACCATTTCCATTTAAAAAAGAGATCTTACGATCGAACGGCTAATTTTGCCACCCGAAAAAATTTAAAAAGTTTTAAGATTTACTATTTCCCACTTATCATGAGAAAATGTTGTATGTGGGGGCGAGAGACAGAGAGAAAGAGAGTGTGTGTGTGTGTGTGTGTGTGTGTGTGTGTGTGTGTGTGTGTGTGTGTGTGTGTGTGTGTGTGTGTGTGTGTGTGTGTGTGTGTGTGTGTGTGTTTGGTCTCTGAATTCCTCCGGGTCTCTGCGGGTCGTTCTCGTGACTGGCCGGGTCACTGACCAAAGCCGTTCCCAATCCTCAGACTCAGACGCTCTCAGCAACACTCGGCATGTAGAGGAGGATAATCAGCTTTCGTTGCAGAAACACCTTTTCTTGCTCCGCAGAAGAGTGTGAACTGTTGAGTGTTCAGGAGACGCGTCTCAGTCACACACATATCCAGAGGGGAAGCATGTACATCCATGAGGGAAGCAGAAGCTCCTGAAGGCCATCAGATGTTGCTGTGTATTATCTCTGTACATTCCACAGTAAAGCACACGTCTCATGACCGAGAGCAGCGAGATCTCAGGCTTACACACCATTGCATGAGGAACAACGATGCTGGAAACTGGACAAAGCTCAAATACAAGAGATTTTTAATATAGTCTTATTTTAGTCATTAATCATCATTCATTAATACATGCTGTAAAAATATATTCCTCATCGTAAGTTTGCGTTAGTTAATGTACGATTGTTGAGAAATGAAACCTCATAAAGTGATTGTGTTTTTTCATAATTTTCCTAACTTTACTGTTATTCTAACAGTGTTGATAAAGAATGAGGATGTCTAAACTTACGACTGGGGATTTAATATAAAACAAATATAATCATAATTTAAGAATTTGATTGGAATTTGTTTGATTTAAAATATAAATAACATAAGTAAAAGTATAGATAAAACGATGTTAATGGAAATGCACTTCAATCAGTTTCATGTTTTTCTGTCTTGATAATAAAGTGCAACAAATAATGTTTTGATATTTGTGAGATGGTTGATTTTTACATTGATGAATGTTATCATATCAAAGCATGTTATGATTTTGTCCTTCTGAATCTTTATTTTATTGTTTTATTGTTATTGCAGGAGTGATCATATGTATCTGGCATTGGGTTTCCTATGAACATCTTCAACACAAGGTGGCGCTGCAGAGCTGTGTTACCTTCAGCAGAAAGGTGGAAGTGAACACTGCATTTCCAGCTTTAGGCAGACTGTCTTCTCATTTCCCACTAGTGTTCTATTAGAAATAAAGTAATAAAGATATAATGGGGAGTTTTAAGGGAACTATATAGTGAGGTATGAGTCTAACCCGAGAGGAAGCAGCTTTAATCATGAGTGTGAATTCAGGGTTTCCAAGTCATGTCAATGCCAGAAAGTGTCCGATCTCTAAAGTTAGAAGCAGTTTAACAGTAAACTACAGTCGAGTAAACTACAGTAGAGTAAACTACAGTACAATAAACTACAGTCGAGTAAACTACAGTCGAGTAAACTACAGTACAGTAAACTACAGTAGAGTAAACTACAGTCGAGTAAACTACAGTACAGTAAACTACAGTAGAGTAAACTACAGTCGAGTAAACTACAGTCGAGTAAACTACAGTACAGTAAACTACAGTAGAGTAAACTACAGTAGAGTAAACTACAGTAGAGTAAACTACAGTACAGTAAACTACAGTCGAGTAAACTACAGTCGAGTAAACTACAGTACAGTAAACTACAGTAGAGTAAACTACAGTACAGTAAACTACAGTAGAGTAAACTACAGTACAGTAAACTACAGTCGAGTAAACTACAGTCGAGTAAACTACAGTAGAGTAAACTACAGTACAGTAAACTACACTACAGTAAACTACAGTAGAGTAAACTACAGTACAGTAAACTACAGTACAGTAAACTACAGTAGAGTAAACCACAGTACAGTAAACTACAGTACAGTAAACTACAGTAGAGTAAACTACAGTCGAGTAAACTACAGTCGAGTAAACTACAGTCGAGTAAACTACAGTCGAGTAAACTACAGTAACTACAGTAGAGTAAACTACAGTAGAGTTAATTACAGTACAGTAAACTACAGTAGAGTAAACTACAGTAGAGTAAACTACAGTAGAGTAAACTACAGTACAGTAAACTACAGTACAGTAAACTACAGTAACTACAGTAGAGTAAACTACAGTAGAGTTAATTACAGTACAGTAGAGTAAACCACAGTAGAGAAAACCACAGTACAGTAAACTACAGTAGAGTAAACTACAGTAGAGTAAACTACAGTAGAGTAAACTACAGTAGAGTAAACTACAGTAGAGTAAACTACAGTAGAGTAAACTACAGTACAGTAAACTACAGTACAGTAAACTACAGTACAGTAAACTACAGTAGAGTTAATTACAGTACAGTAGAGGAAACCACAGTAGAAAAAACTACAGTACAGTAAACTACAGTAGAGTAAACTACAGTACAGTAATTACAGTAGAGTAAACTACAGTAGAGTAAACTACAGTAGAGTAAACTACAGTAGAGTAAACTACAGTAACTACAGTAGAGTAAACTACAGTAGAGTAAACTACAGTAGAGTAAACTACAGTAACTACAGTAGAGTAAACTACAGTAGAGTTAATTACAGTACAGTAGAGTAAACCACAGTAGAGAAAACTACAGTACAGTAAACTACAGTAGAGTAAACTACAGTAACTACAGTAGAGTAAACTACAGTAGAGTTAATTACAGTACAGTAGAGTAAACTACAGTAGAGTAAACTACAGTAACTACAGTAGAGTAAACTACAGTAGAGTAAACTACAGTAGAGTAAACTACAGTAGAGTTAATTACAGTACAGTAAACTACAGTAACTACAGTACAGTAAACTACAGTACAGCAAACTACAGTAGAGTAAACCACAGTAGAGAAAACTACAGTACAGTAAACTACAGTAACTACAGTACAGTAAACTACAGTACAGTAAACTACAGTAACTACAGTACAGTAAACTACAGTACAGTAAACTACAGTAACTACAGTAGAGTAAACTACAGTACAGTAAACCACAGTACAGTAAACTACAGTAACTACAGTAGAGTAAACTACAGTACAGTAAACTACAGTAACTACAGTACAGTAAACTACAGTACAGCAAACTACAGTACAGTAAACTACAGTAACTACAGTAGAGTAAACTACAGTACAGTAAACCACAGTAGAGTAAACTACAGTAACTACAGTACAGTAAACCACAGTACAGTAAACTACAGTAACTACAGTACAGTAAACTACAGTACAGCAAACTACAGTACAGTAAACTACAGTAACTACAGTAGAGTAAACTACAGTACAGTAAACCACAGTAGAGTAAACTACAGTAACTACAGTAGAGTAAACTACAGTAGAGTAAACTACAGTACAGTAAACTACAGTACAGTAAACTACAGTACAGTAAACTGCAGTAGAGTAAACTACAGTACAGTAAACTACAGTACAGTAAACTACAGTACAGTAAACTGCAGTAACTACAGTACAGTAAACTACAGTACAGTAAACTACAGTACAGTAAACTACAGTACAGTAAACCACAGTAGAGTAAACTACAGTAACTACAGTAGAGTAAACTACAGTACAGTAAACTACAGTAGAGTAAACTACAGTACAGTAAACCACAGTAGAGTAAACTACAGTAACTACAGTAGAGTAAACTACAGTACAGTAAACTACAGTAGAGTAAACTACAGTAACTACAGTACAGTAAACTACAGTACAGTAAACTACAGTAACTACAGTACAGTAAACTACAGTACAGTAAACCACAGTAGAGTAAACTACAGTAACTACAGTAGAGTAAACTACAGTACAGTAAACTACAGTACAGTAAACTACAGTACAGTAAACTACAGTAACTACAGTAGAGTAAACTACAGTAGAGTAAACTACAGTACAGTAAACTACAGTAGAGTAAACTACAGTACAGTAAACTACAGTACAGTAAACTACAGTACAGTAAACTACAGTAACTACAGTAGAGTAAACTACAGTAGAGTAAACTACAGTACAGTAAACTACAGTAGAGTAAACTACAGTACAGTAAACTACAGTACAGTAAACTACAGTACAGTAACTACAGTAGAGTAAACTACAGTACAGTAAACTGGGGCTAGTTGTCACGAGATCTACATCTCAGGAACCAGCAGCACTATCTGTAATGCTGGTTTCTCTGGGGCAATAGTTGTGCAATAGTTGTGCAATAGTTGTGCAATAGTTGTGCAATACGGGTTATGCGCAACATTCTACAAAACGGGTATAACTACTTCCGGCTGTCAGCTACTGAGGTAAACACAGCGTAGTAATAGCGACCTTTTATAGCCTGTGTTTACAGGAGCTACCCATACTATCAATTTCCGATGTACACCGTATTGCCAAGCGGACGTCCAGAGCCCCGAGTACTCTATAGACAAAGGATTTAAGTTTTGCGCCTTTTTTTTTTTTTTTTTTTTTTTTTTTAACTCTAAAGTTTGATCAGAAATAAGAATGTTATTATAATAAGCAAAAATTAACAGAAAATTAACAGTTACCTCAGAGATCAAATACCGCTGTGGAAGTGAAAAGCGGAAATGCTTATACCCGTTTTCCGGTTCGAATGCTGGGCGCTCCGCATATCCCCTATAGTTGTGCAATAGTTGTGCAATAGTTGTGCAATAGTTGTGCAATAGTTGTGTTAGCAGCGTGTGATGAAGGCTGTCTTTAACTGAAGATTGAACCGTTCTTAGGAAGGGTTACATAACTCTCTGGTTGGGGCAAGTTGTGACAAAACATATTTTGTGTTGAATAGAGGATATTTTAAAGAACATTTTCACCACTTTGACTTTCATTATGATATAAATATATATATACATACACAAACTCAAAAAAAAAGGAAGCTGTTAAACAAACTTAATTAAATCAAGAAAAACTTTTCCACGCAATTTAATTATATTTTTCCAACAAAATCTAATTTGTTTGAAATTATTTGTTGTAGTCTTGTTGTATGAACTTAAATTAATTAATTTAAGACTACTTTTAAAAAAATGTCATTCCTTCTAGATAAAGTTTTGCCTAATACAGATATACATCTGTCAGGTTATCTGTTTAATTTTGTCCCGCTGATTTTAGCTAACCTGACTCTAGTTACTTCCAATGAAAGTGAAAAACTTTGTTCAATTAAATTAAAACCACTTTTTACAGTAACAATAAATATTACTAATGCAGGTCTAAGTGTGCGGTGAGTATAGTCCCCGTATAGTGAACAAACACAGTCACCACTCAAACATTACACAACTATTATCTGAGTGTCTCACATAACTGAACATTAAACTCTAACTTACAACATATTTCTCTTTACTGAAAAACACATAAAATAACACTTTAATCCCTAAATGTATCCTCTTAATGTAGTCTCTTGCAAAGCATGCTGGGAACTACAGATCCACTGCCCAGGTAAATGTCACAAAACTGATTAATGTAGTTATTAACTAAGTTAACTTCAGCTTTAAATATATAAGGTTGATTGAACACAATTAAATCAAGTTGTGACAAAATGTTTTAAAAAATCTTGTTACTTTAGCTGCTTATTTTATTTTATTAAACTGAACAAGAGGCAAGAATTCCCTCTGAGTCACACAGGTTTGAAGCATTATATAGAACATCACAAGTAAATGCTGTTTTAAATTGGAAAAATATATAAATGCAAGATTATGATTAGCCTACGATTTTTTTTAAATCCTAGCACAAATAAAGATGCACTGCAGTAAAGAGTGAAACACAATAGATCTGCTAATTCACTCAGATGTGTGTGTGTGTGTGATGGAGCATAGCTGTGTTTGTGCCTGAGAGTGTGTGTGTCGAGAGCAGATATGGTCTGCTAATGGGACTCGCTTAAGTTGCATTAATTGCTGCCGAGGCGCCGGTGGCTCTGATGGGCATGGAGAGCACTTCGCTGGAGCCGCCGCAACACTATTGTTTTAGTGATGGAAAACTGCGGAGGACTCCGCTTATCCTTTGAAGCGGCGACAATGAGACGCTCTCGATTAATAGCATTTCAAAGGGACATCCAGATGAAGGTGATGCTTAATTCTGTGTAACAAGCAACGGCGTATTATTATTATGCGTATGATGATGATGTTGATGGAAACGCATCAGTCCTGCTAATGGCTCTCCGGACGGCACACGTTTTAGGGAACATAATGTGTCGATTCAGAGAAAGGTTGCCTTTCAGATTGTAATTGAGAGCACTTCAGTTTCGTTTTAAAAGCACAAGGCTTCAGAGAAGAAAATGCACAATGTTTTGAATGAAGCGTGGATCGCTCTGGCATTACGACACGTCTGCCACGGTCAGGGTTTCCCTCAGATATTAAACACAGAGACGCTCTGCTTCTGGTCACTCTGCACAACCTTTAAATCTGTGTCTCGTTTTGGACAATGTAAATATATTTGATGTTTATATGATGTCTGCGATACGGAAGACCATTTCTGCCACATATGAAACAACGATCAACCTTTGTTGAGTCATAATTATGAGAAAGTCGAGATTATGATATGCTAAGTTCTATAGACGGGTTTCTTGTACACAAACTTTACTGGATGCGCGCGCATTAAAGAGGCACAACCGCCAACAGGTGTGATGCCGAGATCTGCATTTCCAGCATTACTCCGGTCTTCAGTGTCACATGATCCTTCAGAAATCAGTATAATATGCTAATTGGATAAAAAAAATTTCAGGATTCTTTGATGAATAAAAAGTGCAAAAGAACAACATTTATTTGAAATATAATCTTTTGTAACATTATAAATGTCTTTACTGTAACTTTTGATCAAATTAATTCATCCTTGAATAAAAGCATTGCTTTCTTACATTTTAATATATGAGACACACACACACACACACACACACACACACACACACACACACACACACACACACACCTCACTGTAACACACACACACACACACACACCTCACTGTAACACACACACACACACACACACACACACCTCACTATAACACACACACACACACACCTCACTGTAACACACACACACACACACAACACACACACACACCTCACTGTAACACACACACACACAACACACACACACACCTCACTGTAACACACTTACTGCGCCCACATTATTGAACGGTAATGTAATGTAATATTATTGTTTGTCTCTGAGATATAGAAGCTGGACACGTGTGCTCTACACACCCACATGCACATCTACGGCTCTGGGCGATCTGCCATTCTTTTGCAAGGTTTGTTTTAATCCACCAGATGGCAGCAAACACTGGAAAAATCATAACATGTCGGGTCCAAAAGTAATTTTTATAAAACTAAAGGGAGGCAAAAAGGCTTTTTGGAGTCTAAGATGTGCCCGTTTATCCAGAACACACACACCTCACTGTAACACACACACCTCACTGTAACACACACCTCACTGTAACACACACACCTCACTGTAACACACACCTCACTGTAACACACACACCTCACTGTAACACACACACACCTCACTGTAACACACACACACCTCACTGTAACACACACACCTCACTGTAACACACACACCTCACTGTAACACACACACCTCACTGTAACACACACACCTCACTGTAACACACACACCTCACTGTAACACACACACACCTCACTGTAACACACACACACCTCACTGTAACACACACACCTCACTGTAACACACACACCTCACTGTAACACACACACCTCACTGTAACACACACACTATCTGTAACACACACACACCTCACTGTAACACACACACCTCACTGTAACACACACACCTCACTGTAACACACACACCTCACTGTAACACACACACCTCACTGTAACACACACACCTCACTGTAACACACACACCTCACTGTAACACACACACCTCACTGTAACACACACACCTCACTGTAACACACACACCTCACTGTAACACACACACCTCACTGTAACTCACTGTAACACACACACCTCACTGTAACACACACACCTCACTGTAACACACACACCTCACTGTAACACACACACTATCTGTAACACACACACACCTCACTGTAACACACACACCTCACTGTAACACACACACCTCACTGTAACACACACACCTCACTGTAACACACGGTCCAGAACTATCCTCAGCGCTGACTGACACTGACAGCTCATTACTCAACACTGTGTGATCTGAACTCTCATGGGATTATGCGAACTCTCGTGTGATTATGCAAACTCTCGTGTGATCATGCAAACTCTCGTGTGATTATGCAAACTCTCGTGTGATTATGCAAACTCTCGTCTGATTATGCAAACTCTCGCGGGATTATGCAAACTCTCGAGTGATTATGCAAACTCTCGTCTGATTATGCAAACTCTCGTGTGATCATGCAAACTCTCGTGTGATTATGCAAACTCTCGTCTGATTATGCAAACTCTCGTGTGATCATGCAAACTCTCGTGTGATTATGCAAACTCTCGTGTGATCATGCAAACTCTCGTGTGATCATGCAAACTCTCGTGTGATCATGCAAACTCTCGAGTGATCATGCAAACTCTCGTGTGATCATGCAAACTCTCGTGTGATTATGCAAACTCTCGTGTGATAATGCAAACTCTCGTGTGATCATGCAAACTCTCGTGTGATCATGCAAACTCTCGTGTGATTATGCAAACTCTCGTGTGATTATGCAAACTCTCGTGTGATCATGCAAACTCTCGTGTGATAATGCAAACTCTCGTGTGATTATGCAAACTCTCGTGTGATCATGCAAACTCTCGTGTGATTATGCAAACTCTCGTGTGATAATGCAAACTCTCGTGTGATCATGCAAACTCTCGTGGGATCATGCAAACTCTCGTGTGATCATGCAAACTCTCGTGTGATCATGCAAACTCTCGTGGGATTATGCAAACTCTCGTGTGATTATGCAAACTCTCGTGTGATAATGCAAACTCTCGTGTGATCATGCAAACTCTCGTGGGATCATGCAAACTCTCGTGTGATCATGCAAACTCTCGTGGGATCATGCAAACTCTCGTGTGATCATGCAAACTCTCGTGGGATTATGCAAACTCTCGTGTGATCATGCAAACTCTCGTGTGATTATGCAAACTCTCGTGTGATTATGCAAACTCTCGTGTGATTATGCAAACTCTCGTGTGATCATGCAAACTCTCGTATGATTATGCAAACTCTCGTGTGATCATGCAAACTCTCGAGTGATTATGCAAACTCTCATCTGATTATGCAAACTCTCGTCTGATTATGCAAACTCTCGAGTGATTATGCAAACTCTCGTGTGATTATGCAAACTCTCGTGTGATTATGCAAACTCTCGTGGGATTATGCAAACTCTCGTGGGATTATGCAAACTCTCGTCTGATTATGCAAACTCTCGAGTGATTATGCAAACTCTCGTGTGATTATGCAAACTCTCGTCTGATTATGCAAACTCTCGAGTGATTATGCAAACTCTCGTGTGATTATGCAAACTCTCGTGTGATTATGCAAACTCTCGTGTGATTATGCACGTCTCCGTGGCGTGAGCGCCCGCCTCTTCTATCGTGCGAGACCAACTCAGGCTCTGATTGGTCTAGAGGCAAGGTCTACTTTTTTGAGTAATGCTAATCAGAGCTAATCATCAAGCAGGTGATCATCCGCCGGACGCTGAAGCTCCCCGCCGCCGCCGCCGCTGTAGCAGAGCATCACCGCTGTTAGCACTCCATCGACTCCCATTCAATCTGGCGTCACTTTGACTGCGAATAACTTTACATATAAATGCTGCTATATGTAAAATTAATAAAACAATTATGGTTTTGTTTGAAAAGTAGCTTTGTAATGATATCACATATGACTTAATGTTTCAACAGGACCAAATATTAAAGAACGATCGTAATAACGCAATTCTGACCCGGCACCGGGTTTACGACCTTAACAGGGTTTATTTATTTTGTGTTTTAAATTTAATTTTGTTTAAATATAAAATTTTAGCATTTAGCCAATCAGTTCATGTGTGCAGAAAGTTTATTAATCACTCATTTATTCTTCCCTATAGCATTAGTGTGTTATATAATGTTAACGGTAAAGGTCGTTCAGAACGTTCACTCTTACAGAAACGGCTCTGTGTGAAACTGTAAACGCTTCGATACAGAACCTTTTATGGATTTAGTCTTAATTTATTTAGTTTTAATTCATATTTAATTGAATTAATTGAAATTTCGTTGTATCTTGTGTACAATGACAATAAAGAAATTCAAATTCTATTTTATGAATTACGCAGCTCGAAAACATACTTCACTATGAATATATCACTAGAATGAATTGAAATAACCTGTTAAACATTATTATGCAATCCTTTAAGACATTCTCCTTATAGAAGCGATGTGATGTACATGTGTGTATGGAGTCAGGAACCCTGAGTATTTCTGAACACTAGAACTGATCGTTGCACACACTCGCCTCTAGAGGGCAGCAGAGCTCTGTGACTCACTGACACTCAGCGGCACACATCGGATCATTAGAGGATCATAACCTTGGTTTGGATGTCATTTCATCCGACGTACATGTCACAAATGTATGTATATATATATATATAGACTATAATTAGTACAATATTTATTTTTTGAAATCCAGCTTTGATCACAGGAATAAATGACTCTATATTCACATAGAAAACTGCTTTTACATTGGAATAATATTATTTGTACTGTATTTTTGATAAAATAAACGCAGCTTTGCTGAGCAGAAGAGACACCCAACTATTAATCAGTAGTGTGCATATATTCTATTCTATATTGCAAATAATTTTTATTTATTAATAAATCCAACATGACTTTGTGTTCATTTAATGCAGTTGTATTACTGTTACTGTGTTACGAAGCAGGGTATTTGTCATGTGTGTATGTCGCCGCTGCTGTTATTGTTTATGTTTATTTTACAATTAAAGTTAAGTTTAGCATTCTCCTTCTTCCCTGAACTTTTCTGCGTTTATCACTTATATTCACATGATTTTATCTCTTCTATAATAGAGGGTTGCATTACTCAGTCACTTTATCTGATGAACTACAGTTGTGGAGTAACAGTTTTACTTTAACAAAACAATCATACTAAAAATGCATACTACAATTGATACAAACTAAAAAAAGTAATGTTGTAAACGTTACTTGTTGCACATTGCAGTAAGCTAGATTGATATTGGAATATAATATTAATAAAAGCTGGATGACTTTTTGTAAATGCAATACATTTTAAAATGTATTGATTAGTGGAGAAAACGCGGTTTTAATGTTTCTACAAATTAAGCTCTTCCTGATTTTCAGTCTTAGACACTTGACAGAATACTGTTGTTTCTGAGGCACAATCTCAGTATATTTAAATTGTGTTGATCCATATAACAATGACTAGTTTTCTGTCGATAAATGTATCCAAACAGTTGCTCACGTGTCTAATAAAACACATAATATTAAAGCATCTTTGGTGTCCTGAAATCGAGTCTAAAACTGCGGATTCTCTGGATTTAAACGTTTAGGATAATGTGAGTACACAAGTCAACAGAATATATAACACTGTTCTAATGGTTATTGATATTTTACTCCAAAAATCGTACATATTGTGCCCTTAAGTACAGTACTATGTGCTATTTATTTATTAATCTTAATATTTACTTGATTTTAATCATATCTATGTTTATCCATATTCCAGGCAGAAGAATGTCCTTATTAAAGCTGGCGTGATGGGTTAGGGTTCGGGTGAGCGACTCACTGTGGGGTGACCCGTCCGCTGGGTGTGTGTTCAGGAGATGTGGAATCAGCCGCACTAAAATCACATTTCTTGGACATTGAAGAGGCCGATTCCTGCGCCGCTAAACTCAAGCTTTCCCGACGGCTCCGAGAAATCCACACAGGATTGGCATTCCGGAGCGCCACGGTCACACCCACATCTCCAGCTTAGAGATTTACATTTCATCGTAATGCCACCGAGGAGGCGAAGCCGAGATAACTTACACAGCGCTGCGGGGGAAAGCTTGTAGGAGAGCGTATTTACAGCTTCAGGAACCCCTCAAGATGTTCCAATCGGGCCCGACGCTTCACACACACGACAGCCCGACGCTTCACACACACGACAGCCCGACGCTTCACACACACGACGGCCCGAAGCTCCACACACACGACAGCCCGACGCTTCACACACACGACAGCCCGACGCTTCACACACACGACAGCCCGACGCTTCACACACACGACAGCCCGACGCTTCACACACACGACGGCCCGACGCTTCACACACACGACGGCCCGAAGCTCCACACACACGACGTCTCGACGCTTCACACACACGACAGCCCGACGCTTCACACACACGACAGCCCGACGCTTCACACACACGACAGCCCGACGCTTCACACACACGACAGCCCGACGCTTCACACACACGACGTCTCAACGCTCCACACACACAGCGTCTCGACGCTCCACACACACGACGGCCCGGGGCTCCACACACACGACGGCCCGGGGCTCCACACACACAACGTCTCGACGCTCCACACACACGACGTCTCGCCGCTCCACACACACAACGTCTCGACGCTCCACACACACAACGTCTCGACGCTCCACACACACAACGTCTCGACGCTCCACACACACGACGTCTCGCCGCTCCACACACACAACGTCTCGACGCTCCACACACACAACGTCTCGACGCTCCACACACACAACGTCTCGACGCTCCACACACACGACGTCTCGACGCTCCACACACACGACGTCTCGACGCTCCACACACACAACGTCTCGACGCTCCACACACACGACGTCTCGCCGCTCCACACACACAACGTCTCGACGCTCCACACACACAACGTCTCGACGCTCCACACACACGACGTCTCGCCGCTCCACACACACAACGTCTCGACGCTCCACACACACAACGTCTCGACGCTCCACACACACAACGTCTCGACGCTCCACACACACAACGTCTCGACGCTCCACACACACGACGTCTCGACGCTCCACACACACGACGTCTCGACGCTCCACACACACGACGGCCCGACGCTCCACACACACAGCGTCTCAACGCTCCACACACACGACGTCTCGACGCTCCACACACACGACGTCTCGACGCTCCACACACACGACGTCTCGACGCTCCACACACACGACGGCCCGACGCTCCACACACACAGCGTCTCGACGCTCCACACACACAACAACCCGACGCTCCACACACACAGCGTCTCGACGCTCCACACACACAACGTCTCGACGCTCCACACACACAGCGTCTCGACGCTCCACACACACGACGGCCCGACGCTCCACACACACAGCGTCTCGACGCTCCACACACACAACGACCCGACGCTCCACACACACGACGGCCCGAAGCTCCACACACACGACGTCTCGACGCTCCACACACACGACGGCCCGAAGCTCCACACACACGACGTCTCGACGCTTCACACACACGACAGCCCGACGCTTCACACACACGACAGCCCGACGCTTCACACACACGACAGCCCGACGCTTCACACACACGACAGCCCGACGCTTCACACACACGACAGCCCGACGCTTCACACACACGACAGCCCGACGCTTCACACACACGACGTCTCAACGCTCCACACACACAGCGTCTCGACGCTCCACACACACGACGGCCCGGGGCTCCACACACACGACGGCCCGACGCTCCACACACACAGCGTCTCGACGCTCCACACACACGACGTCTCGCCGCTCCACACACACAACGTCTCGACGCTCCACACACACAACGTCTCGACGCTCCACACACACGACGTCTCGCCGCTCCACACACACAACGTCTCGACGCTCCACACACACAACGTCTCGACGCTCCACACACACGACGTCTCGCCGCTCCACACACACAACGACCCGACGCTCCACACACACAACGTCTCGACGCTCCACACACACGACGTCTCGCCGCTCCACACACACAACGTCTCGACGCTCCACACACACAACGTCTCGACGCTCCACACACACAACGTCTCGACGCTCCACACACACAACGTCTCGACGCTCCACACACACAACGTCTCGACGCTCCACACACACGACGGCCCGACGCTCCACACACACAGCGTCTCAACGCTCCACACACACGACGTCTCGACGCTCCACACACACGACGTCTCGACGCTCCACACACACGACGTCTCGACGCTCCACACACACGACGGCCCGACGCTCCACACACACAGCGTCTCGACGCTCCACACACACAACAACCCGACGCTCCACACACACAGCGTCTCGACGCTCCACACACACAACGTCTCGACGCTCCACACACACGACGGCCCGACGCTCCACACACACAGCGTCTCAACGCTCCACACACACGACGTCTCGACGCTCCACACACACGACGTCTCGACGCTCCACACACACGACGTCTCGACGCTCCACACACACGACGGCCCGACGCTCCACACACACAGCGTCTCGACGCTCCACACACACAACAACCCGACGCTCCACACACACAGCGTCTCGACGCTCCACACACACAACGTCTCGACGCTCCACACACACAGCGTCTCGACGCTCCACACACACGACGGCCCGACGCTCCACACACACAGCGTCTCGACGCTCCACACACACAACGTCTCGACGCTCCACACACACAGCGTCTCGACGCTCCACACACACAACAACCCGACGCTCCACACACACAGCGTCTCGACGCTCCACACACACAACGTCTCGACGCTCCACACACACAGCGTCTCGACGCTCCACACACACGACGTCTCGACGCTCCACACACACGACGTCTCGACGCTCCACACACACGACGTCTCGACGCTCCACACACACGACGGCCCGACGCTCCACACACACAGCGTCTCGACGCTCCACACACACAACGACCCGACGCTCCACACACACAGCGTCTCGACGCTCCACACACACAACGACCCGACGCTCCACACACACAGCGTCTCAACGCTCCACACACACGACGGCCCGACGCTCCACACACAGCGTCTCGACGCTCCACACACACGACGTCTCAACGCTCCACACACACGACGGCCCGACGCTCCACACACACAGCGTCTCGACGCTCCACACACACAACGACCCGACGCTCCACACACACAGCGTCTCGACGCTCCACACACACGACGTCTCGACGCTCCACACACACGACGTCTCGACGCTCCACACACACGACGTCTCGACGCTCCACACACACGACGGCCCGACGCTCCACACACACAGCGTCTCGACGCTCCACACACACAACGACCCGACGCTCCACACACACAGCGTCTCGACGCTCCACACACACGACGTCTCAACGCTCCACACACACGACGGCCCGACGCTCCACACACACAGCGTCTCGACGCTCCACACACACGACGTCTCGACGCTCCACACACACGACGTCTCGACGCTCCACACACGCGACGTCTCGACGCTCCACACACACCGACGTCTCGACGCTCCACACACACAGCGTCTCGACGCTCCACACACACGACGGCCCGACGCTCCACACACACGACGGCCCGACGCTCCGCACACACGACGGCCCGACGCTCCACACACACAGCGTCTCGACGCTCCACACACACCGACGTCTCGACGCTCCACACACACAGCGTCTCGACGCTCCACACACACGACGGCCCGACGCTCCACACACACGACGGCCCGACGCTCCACACACACGACGGCCCGACGCTCCACACACACGACGGCCCGGGGCTCCACACACACAGCGTCTCGACGCTCCACACACACGACGACCCGACGCTCCACACACACGACGGCCCGACGCTCCACACACACAGCGTCTCGACGCTCCACACACACGACGACCCGACGCTCCACACACACGACGGCCCGACGCTCCACTCACACAGCGTCTCGACGCTCCACACACACCGACGTCTCGACGCTCCACACACACGACGGCCTGACGCTCCACACACACGACGGCCCGACGCTCCACTCACACAGCGTCTCGACGCTCCACACACACAGCGTCTCGACGCTCCACACACACGACGGCCCGACGCTCCACACACACGACGACCAGACGCTCCACACACACGACGGCCCGACGCTCCACACACACGACGGCCCGACGCTCCACACACACGACGACCCGACGCTCCACACACACGACGGCCCGACGCTCCACACACACGACGGCCCGACGCTCCACACACACAGCGTCTCAACGCTCCACACACACGACGTCTCAACGCTCCACACACACGACGACCCGACGCTCCACACACACGACGGCCCGACGCTCCACTCACACAGCGTCTCGACGCTCCACACACACCGACGTCTCGACGCTTCACACACACGACGGCCCGACGCTCCACACACACAGCGTCTCGACGCTCCACACACACGACGGCCCGACGCTCCACACACACGACGACCCGACGCTCCACACACACGACGGCCCGACGCTCCACACACACACGACGTCTCGACGCTCCAGTCACACCGACGTCTCGACGCTCCACTCACACAGCGTCTCGACGCTCCACACACACCGACGTCTCGACGCTCCACACACACGACGGCCCGACGCTCCACACACACAGCGTCTCGACGCTCCACACACACGACGGCCCGACGCTCCACACACACGACGACCCGACGCTCCACACACACGACGGCCCGACGCTCCACACACACACGACGTCTCGACGCTCCACACACACCGACGTCTCGACGCTCCACACACACGACGTCTCGACGCTCCACACACGCGACGTCTTGACGCTCCACACACACCGACGTGACGAGATGCCACTCCAATATCCGCACTTTATCCATCAGGCCAAGGCGGAAAATAAAAGGGAAATATAACGTTTCAGTTTTAGCCAAATACAATTAGGACCTTTGTCACTAGTCAAAAGCCAAAGGGAAAAGTGCGCAGGAATGGATGAAAGAAAACAAGAAAAAGGCTTAAATGATTTCTAAGATGCAATTTAATTTTCAATATGGGACTATTAAATTTTTGAGGCACATCCACTGTCCAGATATGTTTTTGATTGTGCAATTTCACATGGCAGAATGCGGATGAAATGCAGAAACTCCAACAATGGAGGTGGGAAAAGCAATGGCTTTTTCTTCTCTTATCGAAATTGCTTTCTGTAGAGTTGTTCCATTTGAAATGCATTTAATTGCAAATAAAAAGCGAGTGGAGAGAAAGGCGTGCGTCTCCTAAGCCTCTCATCTGCTGGGAAGCAGGAGGCAGAGCATTCATACGCGGATCAGCCTGACAATAAGAGGAGCGGCGTGATCCGAATATCCCATTCTCCCTCCTCGCCAACCCTGACCTTTACCCTGACCCTGACCTTTACACTGACCCTAACCCTGACCCTGACCTGACCCTGACCTTTACACTGACCATAACCCTGACCTTTACCCTGACAATAAGAGGAGCGGCGTGATCCGAATATCCCATTCTCCCTCCTCGCCAACCCTGACCTTTACCCTGACCCTGACCTTTACCCTGACCCTGACCCTGACCTTTACACTGACCCTAACCCTGACCTTTACCCTGACAATAAGAGGAGCGGCGTGATCCGAATATCCCATTATCCCTCCTCGCCAACCCTGTCCTTTACCCTAACCCTGACCGTGACCTTTACCCTAATCCTGACTGACCTTTACCCTGACCCTGACCTTTACCCTAACCCTGACCTTTACCCTAACCCTGACCTTTACCCTGACCCTGACCGTGACCTTTACCCTGACCCTGACCTGACTTTTACCCTGACCCTGACCTTTACCCTAACCCTGACCTGACCTTTACCCTGACCCTGACCTGACCTTTACCTTGACCCTGACCTTTACCCTGACCCTGACCTTTACCCTAACCCTGACCTGACCTTTACCCTAACCCTGACCTGACCTTCACCCTGACCCTGACCTTTACCCTGACCCTGACCTTTACCCTAACCCTGACCTGACCTTTACCCTGACCCTGACCTTTACCCTAACCCTGACCTGACCTTTACCCTGACCTTTACCCTAACCCTGACCTGACCTGACCCTGACAATAAGAGGAGCGGCGTGATCCGAATATCCCATTCTCCCTCCTCGCCAACCCTGATCGTTACCCTGACCCTAACCCTGACCCTAACCCTGACCTTTACCCTAACCTGACCTTTACACTGACCCTAACCCTGACCTTTTCCCTGACCCTAACCCTGACCTTTACCCTGACCCTGACCTGACCTTTACCCTGACCCTAACCCTGACCTTTACCCTGACCCTAACCCTGACCTTTACCCTAACCTGACTTTTACACTGACCCTAACCCTGACCTTTTCCCTGACCCTAACCCTGACCTTTACACTGACCCTAACCCTGACCTTTACACTGACCCTGACCTTTACACTGACCCTTACCCTGACCTTGACCCTGACTTTGCTGAGAGCTTAGATGTGTTCAGGTGTCTGAGAGTATAGAGCAGTACAGGTGTATTGGTTACTCTTTATTTTGATGCTCCTCAACAGGTTTTCTATTAACCACAAGTAACTACAATTCAACTTATTCTACTCTGAACCCAACAGTCTACTAATACCCTGAGCTAGTGGACATGTAGTTGCTAAGTTACTTATAGTTAGTAGAGTGTCTAAAGTGGACCATCGAAATCAAGTCAAAACATTTTTTTTAATCAGTTTATTGATTCAAATTGTAATCAATAAACTGCTCAGAAAATACAAGATCCTATTTCATCATAAACAAAAAACATATACACTAACAAATAAATAGATAGATAAGAACAGCTTAGAAACCAGAAGATGGCATTTCAGATTAAAAAGCATCAGTGAAATCTGATCGATCAATAACATCGATCTGTCGAGACGGGCCGCAGGGCATTGTGGGTAATACACAGATCCTCCGCTCACGCCCTTCAAACTTTCCGTCGATTCAGGAATTATGCCCCCCCCCCCCCCCCGCCAAACAAAGATTTATACATATTTATACGAGCTCGATCGACGGAAGAAGAGGAAGAGAGACTGGGGGAATTGCAGAGGTAAACTTTATGTAAATGCCATAAAGTAATAGACTTGTAGTGCAAATCACACCATTTTATCTTTAATTCTGGCGAGCCCTTCCCGGCATCTCTCGGCACGACCCCCCCTCCTCTTTCCCTGGGCTTAAAGGTGCAGCGCAGATATGCATTTAAGCATATTCAGAACACGGGGCGTGAAATTAAATGTGTGACAGAGTGGGAAAAATATACAGGCGCGAGAGATGCCTTAAAAATAGTCATTTATGCAGATGGAAAAGGAGGGAGTGGGAATGATTTGCGCCGGGATGACCCTCACTGTTCTCGCTAATCTCGCGCTGTATCTTCAGTTTTCATTGAACGCGCGGGTTTGCTGCTAAGCGGCCTTGTAGATAAGAAGAAGTGCTAACAGGAGACACTGAAGGTGCTCAGTGGGTCCGTTTCTATTGCACTTTCACCCAAGGCAATGGGCAGAATTTAACGGATTCCTTCCAACATATGTTTTTGCCAGATAAGTAAACAGTGTGTGTCGGCAGGGGAGGAAAAAAAGCATTTGCAATTTAATGACATTACAGCTCCCAGCTTAGCCTTTCCGTGCTGCCAGCGCCGAGCGGAAGAATGGAACCGGGAGAGAGAGTGTGTGTGTGTGTGTGTGTGTGTGTGTGTCTTTCTCGTCTCTACGCTCCTCGTCGCCTCATTCTTCTCGGTACTTCATTCTCTCTCCTGGAGCTCTCCGTCCTGTCCGTGTTCGAGAGAACGGTCTGGGTTTCGGTTCTGGCTCTGAGTCAGGATTCGGGATTCGGGATTCGGGATTCGGGATTCTGAACTGTGGAATCAGATTTTACTGGAAACCAGAAACATTCAGGAACGTCATTAGTTCAACACCACAAGAATTAGTTTAGAAGTCCTCAGGTGGCCTTCGGGATATACAGCAACACAAATTAATGTAATGAATTATTATTTAAATCAGAATTTAAAAAAAAAGATTTTAAATGTAATACAATTCTCATTTTCTATATATTTATATATTGTATTAGATATTATTAATATATCGTTTCTTTAAAGGTAATTACGTTATTTACATCAGAATGTAAATGTCTTTATTATGTGACTTAATATAATTATAAAAATATTGTATTATTATAATATTAATTATTTTATAATGTCATACATTATATTTGTATAATGTATATATATATATATATATATATATATATATTAGTAATAAAAATATATAAAACAGAGTATTTTAGTATTTTAAAATACTAAAAATTAAAATTCTTAAAATTCCTTTCATTTAAATGTTCTTCCTTCAATTCGACTCTGCATTCAGCTCAAATTCAGAGATATTGAAGTTTCACACACACACACACACACACACACACACACACACACACACACACACACACACACACTCTCTCTCTCTCTCTCGCTCATCTGTGGGTAAGTGAGACACTGGGCCCTTGGGGACCCGGAGCGGCTCCTAATCTCAGCGTCTCCGTGTCAGTAACACACACACACGGCCCTCAGAAGCCCTCGCGACACACACTTATTACGGCAGTAATTGTGCAGTAAAGCAGATTATGGAGTGTGAGGTTGTAACTCGTTGACCGAGTGCTAATGCGATGTCAAGCGTGTGTGTTTCACCGCCGCTCGTGCCAGTGTTTATAATCTCGCTGGTATTAGTGTTGCCGTCGATCCGCACTAATTATTGCTGTGAGAGAGACTTATTCTGGCGCTGATCTTCATTAAGCGTGCGATAGAGAACGGCACTGGCAGGATCCGCTGTGGCCCTCGAGCAGAAGAAGAGTCTTAGAGGATCTGGGTCAGGTGTGTGTGTGTGTGTGTGTGTGTGTTCTCTCTCCTCAAAACATCTCACTCACACACACACACACACATATATATATATATTCACTTCAGGATTGACAAGCAAGCGATGAGAAGCATCGGGACGTGATCCGGATGTTTAAATGCACTTCAATGTGCAACAATAAATAATAACTGAACAATATTTACATTCGCGCATTCAGCAGACGCTTCTATCCAGCAGGAATATGACAAAGAGCCAACATTATAACATGCCAATAAAAAGATTACATTATGCAAACAAGTGCATGCATTCAATACATACAGGCAAACCAAAAATTCCGACACCAGATATCATTGTATGTATGTTTCCACTAGTGTGATCAGGACACTATAGTTCATTCTGTAAGTGAGAATACATAAACTGTGAGATATTATACACAATAACTCTTCATACAGCGACTACCAGTGACATTATCCAGACACTCTGAGCTGGTCATGTTCTGCTGAAGTGTGTGTCTGTAACTGCTAATACTCTTT
>NC_136882.1:41082532-41085032 GCF_949152265.1 Phoxinus phoxinus
ACACCTGGGAAATGACAGGAATGTTCTATGTTTCAGGAATGGCACACATGTGTGTGACTGGTTAAGTCTCTGTCTTTAGTTCAGTGTGTTAAATAATGTGCTTTTTTTGCCATTTGTTGTGTATCTTTGGATTGTTGTGTTGCAAATAAATCCAAACAATCAAAAAGCCATTCTTTTTTAAATCTCCTCATTCTTTGTGCAAGGTTCCTCATAATGATAGTGCCTGAGAGCTCCTAATAGGGCCATTATGAGGCTCTTTGTCTCTCTCAGGTGTGAAACACTCAATATTCATGGTGTTTTACGCCTACTCGCATAAAGCTTTCTTACACAAGACATGTCTTACACATTTTAAATCAATATATTGTCTTATCTGAATGAGTAGTCAAGGTGATTTTCACATAGTTTTGGAGCAAATATTCTAGGCTACGTGATAAAATTCTCAAAAGTCTTGTGAAGAAATAATCAGTTTGGGTTTCATGACCTTATTTCAGTGACTTTTTTTTGGTCATTTTCACAAACCACGCATAAATGTTATTATCTCAAAACTACAAACTTTTACATACATGCTTCTGACATATTATTGTAGCAGAGTTTGTGCTGAATGCAGTGTAATAAGACTTTAGCCATGAAAATGTCACAAGTAACAGAAATAAGCACAGATGTCAGAGCATATCGGAACACCTCCAGGACCCAGAGAACACCTCAGACCCCAGAGAACACCTCAGCAGAGAACACCTCAGACCCCAGAGAACACCTCAGACCCCAGAGAACACCTCAGACCCCAGAGAACCCCTCAAACCCCAGAGAACACCTCAGACCCCAGAGAACACCTCAGACCCCAGAGAACCCCTCAGATCCCAGAGAACCCCTCAGACCCCAGAGAACACCTCAGACCCCAGAGAACACCTCAGACCACAGAGAACACCTCAGACCCCAGAGAACCACTCAAACCCCAGAGAACACCTCAGACCCAAGAGAACACCTCAGACCCCAGAGAACACCTCAGACCCCAGAGAACCCCTCAAACCCCAGAGAACACCTCAGACGCCAGAGAACACCTCAGACCCCAGAGAACACCTCAGCAGAGAACACCTCAGACCCCAGAGAACACCTCAGACCCCAGAGAACACCTCAGACCCCAGAGAACCCCTCAAACCCCAGAGAACACCTCAGACCCCAGAGAACACCTCAGACCACAGAGAACACCTCAGACCCCAGAGAACACCTCAGACCCCAGAGAACACCTCAGACCCCAGAGAACCCCTCAGATCCCAGAGAACACCTCAGACCCCAGAGAACCACTCAAACCCCAGAGAACCCCTCAAACCCCAGAGAACCCCTCAGACCCCAGAGAACACCTCAGACCCCAGAGAACACCTCAGACCCCAGAGAACACCTCAGACCCCAGAGAACCCCTCAAACCCCAGAGAACCCCTCAGACCCCAGAGAACACCTCAGACCCCAGAGAACACCTCAGACCCCAGAGAACCCCTCAGACCCCAGAGAACCCCTCAGACCCCAGAGAACACCTCAGACCCCAGAGAACCCCTCAGACCCCAGAGAACCCCTCAAACCCCAGAGAACACCTCAGACCCAAGAGAACACCTCAGACCCCAGAGAACACCTCAGACCCCAGAGAACCCCTCAAACCCCAGAGAACACCTCAGACCCCAGAGAACACCTCAGACCCCAGAGAACCCCTCAGACCCCAGAGAACACCTCAGACCCCAGAGAACCCCTCAAACCCCAGAGAACCCCTCAAACCCCCTCAAACCCCTCAGACCCCAGAGAACACCTCAGACCCCAGAGAACACCTCAGACCCCAGAGAACACCTCAGACCCCAGAGAACACCTCAGACCCCAGAGAACCCCTCAAACCCCAGAGAACCCCTCAGACCCCAGAGAACACCTCAGACCCCAGAGAACACCTCAGACCCCAGAGAACCCCTCAGACCCCAGAGAACCCCTCAGACCCCAGAGAACACCTCAGACCCCAGAGAACCCCTCAGACCCCAGAGAACCCCTCAAACCCCAGAGAACACCTCAGACCCCAGAGAACACCTCAGACCCCAGAGAACAGCTCAGACCCCAGAGAACCCCTCAAACCCCAGAGAACCCCTCAGACCCCAGAGAACCCCTCAAACCCCAGAGAACCCCTCAGACCCCAGAGAACACCTCAGACCCCAGAGAACACCTCAGACCCCAGAGAACCCCTCAGACCCCAGAGAACACCTCAGACCCCAGAGAACCCCACAGACCCCAGAGAACCCCTCAAACCCCAGAGAACACCTCAGACCCCAGAGAACACCTCAGACCCCAGAGAACACCTCAGACCCCAGAGAACCCCTCAAACCCATGAGAACACCTCAGACGCCAGAGAACACCTCAGACCCCAGAGAACACCTCAGACGCCAGAGAACACCTCAGACCCCAGAGAACACCTCAGACCCCAGAGAACACCTCAGACGCCAGAGAACACCTCAGACCCCAGAGAACACCT
>NC_136882.1:41090032-41162532 GCF_949152265.1 Phoxinus phoxinus
AATGCTAATCTGCCGTGTTAAATATCTTTTTGTTCCGCTTTCACCGTTTTGTCATTCAGTTTATCCAGTTTTGGTCACCCATTTTATTTATTTATGCGGCTGGCTCCATTCATGCGCTCATGTATTTTTTATTATGTTGTTTCACTGTCATCCAGTGTCAACTCAGTCCATTCAGTGTGGGCTACTTGAAGGACTCGCGGGACAAAGCGTGTTCACATCGAGCGCCATTCACTCGGCCAGCTGGAGCGCGGGGAGAAAAGGGGGGAAGAAAAAAAACCTTGTGAAAAGAAATCCTCAACAATGAACACAGAAGAAGTGCACAATGCTAACAGTTTTCCAAATACCACTGATTGCTTTAAGCACAATGAGAGAAAGCCGGCGCTTTTTGCTGAGCTCCACTTCAACAAACAACAGACTCACAAAGGCCTCGCAACTCCGGGTTTGTTCCCAGACAAAACCTCCTCGACGGCCTAAACGCTCCCGTGAAGGAGACAAAGTTCTCTCAGTCCGGACGCTTTTCCCCAGAGGAGCGGAGAACCGGAGAGAGGGAGGGAGGGAGAGAGGGGAAAAGAGAGCGAAAAAGAAAGAGGGAAAAAGAGAAAGAGGGAAAGAGGGGAAAAGAAAGGGAAAAAGAGAAAGAGGGAAAAAAGGAAAGAGGGAAAAAGAAAGGGAAAGAGGGGAAAATAAAGGAAAAAAGAAAGAGGGAAAGAGAGAAAAAGAAAGAGGGAAAAAGAGAAAGAGGGAAAAAAGAGTGAAAAAGAAAGAGGGAAAAATAAAGAGGGAAAAAAGGAAAGAGGGAAAAAGAAAGGGAAAGAGGGGAAAATAAAGGAAAAAAGAAAGAGGGAAAGAGAGAAAAAGAAAGAGGGAAAAATAAAGAGGGAAAAAAGGAAAGAGGGAAAAAGAAAGAGGGAAAGAGGGGAAAATAAAGGACAAAATAAAGAGGGAAAGAGGGAAAAAGAGAAAGAGGGAAAAAGGAAAGAGGGAAAAAGAAAGGGAAAGAGGGAAAAAGAAAGGGAAAGAGGGAAAAAGAAAGGGAAAGAGGAAAAAAGAAAGGGAAAAAGAAAGAGGGAAAGGAGAAAGAGGGAAAAGGGAATGAGGGAAAAAGGGAATAAGGAAAAAGGGGAAAAAGGGAATGAGGGGAAAAAGGGAAAAAGGGAATGACGGAAAAAGGGAAAAGGAATGAGGGGAATAAGGAAAAAAGGGAAAAAGGGAATGACGGAAAAAGGGAATGAGGGGAAAAATGGAATGAGGGAATAAGGGAAAAAGGGAATGACGGAAAAAAGGAATGAGGGGAAAAATGGAATGAGGGAATAAGGAAAAAAGGGAAAAGGGGAATGACGGAAAAAGGGAATGAGGGGAATAAGGAAAAAAGGGGAATGACGGAAAAAGGGAAAAATGGAAGGGGTCATTTTGAGGAGCGCGACCTTCGGCTGCGACGCTGAGCTTTACTTTACTACTTCGGGAGAAAACCTGGAAAATGCTTTAATCGGGAATCTTAAAAGATGCTAAATGTTTTCTACTTCACTGTAAGGACAGAGTTAAGTCATTTACGCAGCAGATTTTCACTGTTTAAACACTATAATAATGAGAGTGTTTACGGACAGCAGTGAAACACACATATTCCTGTGGAACGGCATACACTAATATTAATAGTTTACTGCAAACAATACAATATAAGATACAATCAATCTGGAAGCTGCTCTGAAATAATAACGTCTCGTTGTTGACAAGTTGTCCTGTACATCGCGTGCATATTAATATCCACACAGCCCGTGATTTGATGATTAGTCAGTTCATAAGCAGTGAAACCGGGTCACTTCTCTAAAGCCCAACCGGAAGTTCCCGGAGAGCCGCGATCGCGCGCTCACAATAGAGAATAAAAGATTCAATTAACCGTGGCGAAGGTAATTATCCCTGGACACTCCAAATTAGTTTTGCATAATTGGTCTGAGCATATGAATTAACTTCTTAATGTAATCTATGAGCGGTTTGCCGACGCGGAGCGAAAAGAGGAGATTTACACTCGTGTTTTTAACAAGTCTGTCCATCTCGATGTGTCCGAATTACACAACAATTTAATTACATAAAATCCATTAATTTTTTTTCAGTTTGGGCCTCGACTAAGTGTCTGAACGGTTTCGTTTTTCTGCTTGTCTATGGATTAAAAGTAGCGAAACTGCTCAGCTTTATCTTCCTTCCTATTCATGATGCGAGTTGTGATAAATCAGGATTTTGGCTCTTGATTACAAAGACTTGCTTTAGAATTCTGAGTAATTCTATTCACAGCCTGAACAAAAGCGTCCTTTAGAGGAAACTTTACACTTCACCTGCTCGACCGAGGCTTCCGAGACAAGAACTGCACAGCCGTTTCTGTTGCTTTTCCCGCATTCGCTTTATTATATATCCCCTTGTTCAATAAATGAACGATAGGCATTTAAGTACATATAAGTGGAATTATGAAAAACATATATAACATACAATTTCACTTCGAGTTAGTAAAAAACCGGACTGACTTCTTTACGTGAACGCATGATTGATCTGTGATGTAGAACAACCCTGGGAAATATCAGAATTATTTAATGTGTTTCTTTAGATTAAATTACACTCATAAGTGCTCCTGTTCTCCCGGTGTGCAAATCTCAAGGGAACACGGCGTGTCCCGACACAGGGTTCACGGACTCAATTAACAATAAATATTACATACATCCATGGAAATATTCGAAACTCAAAATATGTGATGTCTCGCCCGAGAGCTCGGTGTTTAGAGCACTGACTAGATGTGCTTTAATAAAACTGTACACATTTACAGCAACATGACTGAAAAAAAATAAAAAATAAAAACGGGATTCTTTACGATTGAGTTTAAAAATAAAACAATGCACTTTTCCTCCAGAACAGCGATGCCTCCGCGTCCCCGCACTGCGCGCGACAGCGACACACACCACAGATCAACAGGTCATCACCGCGCGTCTAGATCGCACAGATTTATTCACATTGATAACTCGTTCAGCACAGTCGCTCGTCATTAATTTCCACCTAATCATGATACACACACACGTGATGTCTCGTTATCACATGTCCAGCTTTGCTCCGCGTGTGTCATGGAGTCATTCATTCATTTCACATTTAAAAACTGCCCCGGTGTCCCGCGCTCAGAGCGGGTACGGGTCCAGGCCCGGCTTGCCCAGCCCGGGCAGGAGGATGTAGGCGAGCGGGGGCTGGAGACCCGCGGGCGGCCACGCGGAGCAGGTGCACGGCATCATGTACCCCGGGTTCCCCGGTGACGGGTGCGAGTGCGCGTGTGCCCCGGAGAACGCCGTGCCCGCGCTCGGGTAGCCCAGCGGAGACGCGTAGGAGAACGGCGGCGAGAGTTCGGGCAGTTTCGAGCCGAGGTCGAAGAACGAGTACGGGCTGGCCATGGCCGGGTTGAAGAACACGCGCGCTTTCTCCGCGTTGCTCATCAGAGACTCGGGCATGCCGCCCGGGAGCGCGCTCACCTTCAGCGCCTCGTGCTCGCCCAGGTTGTACGCCATCGGGAACGCGAACTTGTCCTTCTTCATTAAAGTCTTGGGCTTTCGTCTGGGTCTGTACTTGTAGTCGGGGTGTTCCTTCATGTGCATCGCGCGCAGCCGCTTCGCCTCGTCGATGAACGGCCGCTTCTCGGCTTCCGTCAGGAGTTTCCACTCCGCGCCCAGTCTCTTGCTGATCTCAGAGTTGTGCATTTTCGGGTTTTCTTGGGCCATTTTCCGTCTCTGCGCGCGGGACCACACCATGAATGCGTTCATAGGGCGCTTGACGTGATCCATGGGCTTGGACATGATGCACCTGTGCAGGTAAAATCCACGGAACTGCACTTACCCGCGGGAGATTAGAGTCGGAGAAGTTCAAATAACAAGGAAAAGCGTTCCTTCAGGATCAGTGCTTCATTCTGGCGCGCGCGACAAACAAGTCCAAGTCGAGCGTACTTCGGCTTTAACTTTCACGAAAGCAGTGTCCTTCTCAGAAGAAGCATTCTTAGTGTAAATCCCGAGAAAAGTGTCAGATGAGGAAAAAAGAGATAATGAAGAATCTTTCGTGTTCCTCCTCAGTGCTCGGTGTGTGTTTTCTTCAGCTGAGCTCGGTGTGTGTTCTCCTCATGATGAAATGTTAACTCGAGAGTGATTGTCAGCCGAGAGTTCAACATGTGAAGTAATGCGCGCACTGGCAGGTGCTGAAGGGCTTCTGCGCATGCGCACTGCATCTGTCAGACCTCGCGCTCCACGATCCCACCCAGCGCGAGGACGAGAGAGAAATGATAAACTCTGCAAATCAGAGGGAAGAGCAATCCAGCATCGTGTGTGTGTGTGTGTGTGTCCAGAACGCGCTTTAATAACAGTCTGTTCTCGCCCTCAACTTTACAAGACTGTCGACTTTTTAAATTGGGACATTTCAAGGCTGTAGTTTGTTGAGGTTTGTTTCACACAGTCCGGATTTTAAAACTTTGTACGTTTTTAAACAAAAGTTTTTGTGATCTGATATATTTATGGCATGCATGAATAAATATATTTTACACAGGCCTATACAATATACATTAATATATGTTGTCAATGTTCCGTCCAATGATGTTCGCAACCCAAATCTCCGGACTGTTGCTATGGTTACCCGCTCAGGTGATTTCGGGAGCTTATTTAGTGTAAACACGCTTTTTGATTAATTTGCATTTAAACGCTTGGGTTAGGTTCAGAATCACATTTAGCAGACATACCATAATAAACACGTTTTATGCATGTACTCTTGTACGCACCAGATCAAGGTGCACGGAATGGAATTTATATTTTATTTAATTAATGATAAGAAAACGTTACATTTTGTGCAATATGTACATCACAAAATTACATCAGAAAAATATTATCCGTCAAAGTGTGGCTGAACGGTCCAAATGAAAGGAAGTTAATTCTTTAATTTATCTGAATATTTTCAGTAAAACAGGCGCGCGTTAATAAGCACATGTTTATCTAAAACTTCTTCTTCTTCTTCTTCTTCTTCTTCTTCTTCTTCTTCTTCTTCTTCTTCTTCTTCTTCTCCTCTCAGACTTCAAAGGAGTCTCCGTGACCCGAGCATTAGCTCGAGGAATATTAGACAGCGCAATTACAGATATGATCTGCGAGTGCGTGTTGAGCGGGTCGCGCGCACCTTCTGTTCTTCGTTATGAACATCACGCGTTTAGGAATCATTTAATTACAGTCTCGTGGGAACGGACTTCACAATTAAACTTGTTTTCAGACCTTTTCCTCTTAATATTATTGCGGCAATACTGAACATAATTTTTAAACAGAAATAATTGATCCTATTATTATAATAATAATAATAATAATAATTATTATTATTATCTAGCCTAAATAGAAAGTCAAAGCATACTTAATTTACAGAGGTCAAACATGCAGTCTTATTATCAGACATGATGCAACATATTTAATAATCATACGTTTAATAAACCTTGTAAGGGAGCAATGACGATGCTGAAATATGAAATATTCCTGCAGATTTATGGTGAATAAAGTAATGTTGAAACACTGAAGGTCTTCGTGAGATCTGGAGTCTGCGTTCCTCTGCGTTCCTCTGCGTTATTCGGCCACTCGAGCTTCTGAAATTAATTACGCCTATCGAATGAGATTCATTTTGCACTATTATCGGCCTAATATGCATGGCTTTTGTTCAGTCTCGAGTCCAGATGATGACGAGTGTCAGAAAAGATGATTGACAGCTCAGACACTGTCCAACTCTGACGTGTCGACGCGTTTCCCGCGCTTGTCTGTGTTTCCGGTGCTCGAGGCCACGTCAGAAACAAGACGCTAAAAACATGATAAAAAAAATAAAATAAGTAAGCCTATAACATTTCAAGATGAACACGGCTGCCTTTTAATTTGATGCAACATCTTGCAATACATATTTTAATGAAATGAAAAGGAAAAAACACAAAAAATAAATGGTGTACAATTTTTTTTTTTTTTTTTACGAATTATTATTATTGAATGATATGCTTTTCAATGAGTCTGCACACATGTAGATGCCGGACTGATATATGACAGAGTTTATTTGCAACGCACATATTCTAAATGCTATATATTTACATTCTTTTATTATATGTATATCTATCTAATATTTATATATATATATATATATATATATATACATACATGCATACATTATACATATACTTATATACTGTCAACATTTGAAGTGGATCAAAACCTTTCATCAAAGTTCTACGTGAGTTTTTAACAACACCCGTAAATATATAGCTTGTCTCAGGACAACTGTGATATCAAATGTATTGTAATTTCACAGTATTGATACATTATTGATACAGTGTTTTTACATTTACATTTATTCATTTAGCAGACGCTTTTATCCAAAGTGACTTACAAATGAGAAACAATAGAAGCAATTAAACTAACAGTCGGACAGCAGTAAGTGCTGTGACCCTTCCCTGTTCAAGCTGACGCAGAACTTTTCCTTTTTTTGATACAGTTTTTCAGTATTGATACAGTATTGATAAAGTATTGCAGTATTGATACAGTATTGATACAGTATTGATACAGTATTGCAGTATTGATACAGTATTGCAGTATTGATACAGTATTGCAGTATTGATACAGTATTGATACAGTATTGATAAAGTATTGCAGTATTGATACAGTATTGCAGTATTGATACAGTATTGCAGTATTGATACAGTATTGATACAGTATTGATAAAGTATTGCAGTATTGATACAGTATTGCAGTATTGATACAGTATTGCAGTATTGATACAGTATTGCAGTATTGATACAGTATTGCAGTATTGATACAGTATTGATACAGTATTGATAAAGTATTGCAGTATTGATAAAGTATTGCAGTATTGATAAAGTATTGCAGTATTGATAAAGTATTGCAGTATTGATACAGTATTGCAGTATTGATACAGTATTGATACAGTATTGATAAAGTATTGCAGTATTGATAAAGTATTGCAGTATTGATACAGTATTGCAGTATTGATACAGTATTGCAGTATTGATACAGTATTGCAGTATTGATACAGTATTGATACAGTATTGATAAAGTATTGCAGTATTGATACAGTATTGCAGTATTGATACAGTATTGATACAGTATTGCAGTATTGATACAGTATTGCAGTATTGATACAGTATTGATACAGTATTGCAGTATTGATACAGTATTGATACAGTATTGCAGTATTGATACAGTATTGATACAGTATTGCAGTATTGATACAGTATTGATACAGTATTGATAAAGTATTGCAGTATTGATACAGTAATGCAGTATTGATACAGTATTGATAAAGTATTGCAGTATTGATACAGTATTGATACAGTATTGATACAGTATTGCAGTATTGATACAGTATTGATACAGTATTGCAGTATTGATACAGTATTGATACAGTATTGATACAGTATTGCAGTATTGATACAGTATTTCAGTATTGATACAGTATTGATAAAGTATTGCAGTATTGATACAGTATTGATAAAGTATTTCAGTATTGATACAGTATTGATAAAGTATTTCAGTATTGATACAGTATTGATACAGTATTGCAGTATTGATACAGTATTTCAGTATTGATACAGTATTGATAAAGTATTTCAGTATTGATACAGTATTGATAAAGTATTGCAGTATTGATACAGTATTGCAGTATTGATACAGTATTGATACAGTATTGCAGTATTGATACAGTATTGATACAGTATTGCAGTATTGATACAGTATTGCAGTATTGATACAGTATTGCAGTATTGATACAGTATTGCAGTATTGATACAGTATTGATACAGTATTGCAGTATTGATACAGTATTGCAGTATTGATACAGTATTGCAGTATTGATACAGTATTGATACAGTATTGCAGTATTGATACAGTATTGATACAGTATTGCAGTATTGATACAGTATTGCAGTATTGATACAGTATTGCAGTATTGATACAGTATTGCAGTATTGATACAGTATTGATACAGTATTGCAGTATTGATACAGTATTGCAGTATTGATACAGTATTGCAGTATTGATACAGTATTGATACAGTATTGCAGTATTGATACAGTATTGATACAGTATTGCAGTATTGATACAGTATTTCAGTATTGATACAGTATTGATACAGTATTGATACAGTATTGATAAAGTATTGCAGTATTGATACAGTATTGATACAGTATTGATACAGTATTGCAGTATTGATACAGTATTGATACAGTATTGCAGTATTGATACAGTATTGATACAGTATTGATACAGTATTGCAGTATTGATACAGTATTTCAGTATTGATACAGTATTGATACAGTATTGATACAGTATTGATACAGTATTGCAGTATTGATACAGTATTGATACAGTATTGCAGTATTGATACAGTATTGCAGTATTGATACAGTATTTCAGTATTGATACAGTATTGATACAGTATTGATAAAGTATTGCAGTATTGATACAGTATTGATACAGTATTGATACAGTATTTCAGTATTGATACAGTATTGATACATTATTGATACAGTATTTATACAGTATTGATACATTATTGATACAGTATTGATACAGTATTGATACAGTATTGATACATTATTGATACAGTATTGATACAGTATTGATACAGTATTGCAGTATTGATACAGTATTACAGTAGTTCTGCAACTCTCTCTCTCTCTCTCTCTGGAAGATGGCGCCAGTGTGTATGGCATATTGTCAAGATGTTTCTGCTTTGCTCATTTATGATCGCCACACACTTTTCAACGTTGGAATATCTGCTGATATATTGTCTGAAAGACATGATTTGGGAGACCGCTGGACCCCGAGGCTTCCTCCTCTGCTGTCGGATATACCCGAGTACCTGCGTCGTTCACCTGTTCTTCCCTGTAGGAAACGCTACAGGCGATGGGGAAACGCGGAGGTGCGCTGGCCCGACTCAGGGCTTACCTGACGTCCACCGGTGTGACGTGTCCTGATGGACGCTACGTTCCTGCTGCCGGGCGCTCGCTGGGGATGAGGGGCCGCTGGCTCCGTCCCGGTTCCCTGGCTCACGGGTTATGTCGAGGCCCTCCTGCTCACGGCATCTTCTGCCATGCGGGCTCGGGTCCAGCGAGGTGGTGTGGATTTTTTGAACCTGTGCCGCTAGATCGTGCGGCGCCTCCAGCCAGTGAGCAACTCTTCGTCTGGCTTTGTTTGATGCTAGATCGCTAGCCAACAAGACTTTTCTCCTCAATGACTTCTTCACTTCTCGTGAGTTGGATTTGATGTTCTTAGCAGAAACCTGTCTTCATGATCTTCCTCCGGCTTCCTCAGCTCCCCTCGGATCACAGGTGGAGGTGGAGGGCTGTCCGCTGTGTGCTGAAGTGTAGTTTTCAGTGTCGGGAGACTCCGTTTGGCAGCTGCGCTAGCTTGAGACACATCTTCCAGAGTTTGGGTTATGTGCGGTGGTGTATCGACCTCCAAAGTTTAACAAGGATTTTATTCAGGACTTTGTGGCTGGGATTGCGTTAAAATATGATCGCTTTTTAATCGTTGGTGATTTTAATATACATGTATGCTGTGAATTCAGACCTATGTCTAAGGGGTTTCTTAATCTTATTGACTCTTTTAATCGTATGCAGTCTGTCACTGGCCCAACACATGACAAAGGACATACTTTGGACCTCGTACTGTCATATGGCTTAGATGGTGCCATTAGTGAAATATGTGACACTTGTATGTCGGATAGTCTGCCCGTTGTATTTACTATAGTTTTCCCTTGCTCGGACACTTCAACTGTTGCTCCCGCACGCAGTGTGTGTGCAATTAACCCTCGAACGGCCTTTAAAGACTCAGTGCTGTACACTCTTGAAGATTGTAATCTTAATGTGGATGAAGTCCCCAACCTCTTCGACTCTACCTGTACTGCGATACTCGACTTGTTGCTCCAGTAAGGGAGAAACGCACCGAAGCGCTAACCGAACCGTGGCTAAATGACCATACCGCTCTCAGACGTGCCTGCAGAACAGCTGAGCGAAAGTGGACAAACTTCAAGTGTCATTTAAAATGTTAAAGTACAGATTACATAAATATCAGGGAGCAGGTAAATCTGCTATAACTGGTTGCTAATAACACTCAGGGGCCTCAGGTTCTTTCTAAAGTGTTTAACTCTCTTGTTAACCCGTGTGAAACTGACTGTGTTGTGCCATCCACATTGTTCCTCAAACACTTCAGATAAAATCGTTGGCCTGAGCTTTTCATCCCCTGCTTTTATAGTGACCCCTCTGTTCCTCCTTTACGTCCAGCTGTCTGCCAGAGCCAGTTACATTACATGTTCTCTGTGACGTAGTTAAGCAGCTTCGTCCTGCACACTGCCTGCTGGACAGCATCCCTGCCCGCTTACTCATGTTCTTAGCACTGCTGGGTCCAGTATTTTACCCTTGGTTAACGCATCGCTCAGCTCAGGCTGTGTTCCAGCTGCTTTTAAACATGCTGTTGTGCAACCACGTTTAAAAAAGAAAAATCTGGATCCTTGTTTTGTTTAATTTTAGACCTCTTAGCCCTATCGCCTAACGATTACAGCCCCATTGACTCCCTGTTCCAATGCATTGATGAAGTAAACAGCTGGATGTGCCAAAACTTTCTTCAGTTAAACAAAGACAAAACTGAAGTCATTGCGTTTGGAAACAAAGATGAAGTTCTCAAGGTGAACGCATACCTTAACTCTAGAGGTCAAACAACTAAACATCAGGTCAGGAATCTTGGTGTGTCTCTAGAGTCAGACCTTAGCTTCAGTAGTCATGTCAAAGCAATAACTAAATCAGCATACTATCATCTAAAAAATATTGCAAGAATTAGATGCTTTGTTTCCAGTCAAGACTTAGAGAAAATTGTGCATGCTTTCATCACCAGCAGGGTGGATTACTGTAATGGACTCCTCACTGGCCTTCCCAAAAACACCATAAGACAGTTGCAGCTCGTACAGAACGCTGCCGCCAGGATCCTGAGCAGAACCAGAACACATGAACACATCACACCAGTCCTCAGGTCTTTACACTGGCTCCCAGTCACATTTAGGATTGATTTTAAAGTATTATTACTGGTATATAAATCATTTAATGGCCTAGGACCTCAATACATTGCAGATATGCTCACTGAATATAAACCCAACAGATCACTCAGATCATTAGGATCACATCAACTAGAAATACCAAGGGTTCACTCAAAGCAAGGAGAGTCCGCTTTTAGCTATTATGCCAGCCGCAGCTGGAACCAGCTTCCAGAAGAGATCAGGTGTGCTCCTACATTAGCCACATTCAAATCCAGACTCAAAACACTTCTGTTTAACATTGCATTTACTGAATGAGCACTGTGCCACTGTTCGTCCGACTGTTTGCACTGTATTTTATTTTATTTTATTTTTATTTTTTACTCTAAACTGTTTTAATTATTCTTATTTCTTTTGATTATTTTAATTTCTTCTATGTAAAGCACTTTGAATTACCATTGTGTATGAAATGTGCTATATAAATAAACTTGCCTTGCCTTGCCTCTTTCTAAACTTCAATTTTTATCTAAAGTCTTGGAGAATGTAGTTTTTAATCAACTGCAATCATTTTTAGATGATTTTAGTATTTATGAAAAGTCCCAGTCTATAACGACCTTCTCTTAGCGGCTGACTCAGGAAAGTCTGCTGTTTTAGATCTGACTTCTGCCTTAGACACTGGGTTAGGGTTAGGGTTAGGGTTATCAACTCAAACAAAGTGTTGGCATTACGGGCATAGCCCTGAAATAGTTTGAATCTTACTTGGCAGATAGGATTTTTGCTGTCGATCTTGGGAATCGCTCTTCATCTGCTGCCCCTCTATCTTGTGGGGTCCCCCAAGGTTCTATTTTGGGACCCATGCTCTTTTCTCTGTACATGCTGCCCTTAGGGTCCATTTAAAAAACAACATAACATTTCTTTCCACTGTTTTGCAGACGATGTACAAATCTATTTGCCTGTAAAAAACAATGAGAAGGACACTGTCCAACCTCAAACTTTGGTTGGATCAGCATTTTCTCTTTCTCAATGATAATAAGACTGAAATTGTTGTGTTTGGTCATGCGGAACATGTTAGTGCCTGTGTAGATGCTCTTGGTACTTTAGGTTCGCATATTTGACCTTTTACCAAGAATCTGAGTGTGATTTTTGACAGTGACAAACAGATTAGTTCAGTTGTTAACCAGCTTCTTCCAGCTGAGACTTTCGGCTAAGGTCAAGCAATACCTGCTACGCAAAGAGTTTGAAAGAGTCACACATGCATTTATTAGTCTCGTTTAGACCACTGTAACTCTTTATATGTTGGATTGGAGCAGTCATCCCTTCGTCGGCTAGGCTTAGTCCAGAACGCAGCAGCTCGACTTTTGACCGGGACCATAAAGCGCGGCCACATTACACCTTATTTCTCTGAGCTTTTACACGTCCACACACCTGTGAAAGCACTGCGGTCTCCGTTCAGATGCTCCTCGATGTCCAGATCTCGGTTAAAAGGTGACGAGCAGCTCCAAACCTCTGGATAATCTTCCTATCCCTGTAAGAAAAGCTCAGACCATTGAAACGTTCAAGTCCTTCCTTGCTTAAGACTCATGACTATGCTTTGGCTTTCAATTCACGTTGAGCTTTGATATCTAGACCCTTCTTCTACTGTTGTTATTTTGTATTGTATTTTGTGTATTGTTTGTGTATATTATTTCTTGGATTTTGGACCTTGTTAAGCACTTTGGTCAATTATGAGCTCTTCAGACTCGAGCTGGTGTGTGTGTGTGTGTGTGTGTGTGTGTGTGTGTGTGTGTGTGTGTGTGTGTGTGTGTGTGTGTGTGTGTGAGCTCTTCAGTCTCGAGCTGGTGTGTGTGTGTGTGTGAGCTCTTCAGACTCGAGCTGGTGTGTGTGTGTGTGTGTGTGTGTGAGCTCTTCAGTCTCGAGCTGGTGTGTGTGTGTGTGTGTGTGAGCTCTTCAGACTCGAGCTGGTGTGTGTGTGTGTGTGTGAGCTCTTCAGTCTCGAGCTGGTGTGTGTGTGTGTGTGAGCTCTTCAGACTCGAGCTGGTGTGTGTGTGTGTGTGTGAGCTCTTCAGTCTCGAGCTGGTGTGTGTGTGTGTGTGTGTGTGTGTGTGTGTGTGTGTGTGTGTGAGCTCTTCAGACTCGAGCTGGTGTGTGTGTGTGTGTGTGTGTGTGTGAGCTCTTCAGACTCGAGCTGGTGTGTGTGTGTGTGTGTGTGTGAGCTCTTCAGACTCGAGCTGGTGTGTGTGTGTGTGTGTGTGTGTGTGTGTGTGTGAGCTCTTCAGTCTCGAGCTGGTGTGTGTGTGTGTGTGTGTGTGTGAGCTCTTCAGACTCGAGCTGGTGTGTGTGTGTGTGTGTGTGTGTGTGTGAGCTCTTCAGTCTCGAGCTGGTGTGTGTGTGTGTGTGTGAGGACTCGTTCTGGCCGCTGAAACACTCGTCATTAGCTGGAGAGCGTGAGCGACTCTAATCAGATGTTCCATCGTTTGCTGCCCTTCCTTCCTCAAGAGTTTTTCTTTAACTGCATTTCCTAAATGAGCCGACAGATCCACTTCACGGGAAACAACATGATCTAATCACACAAACAAGCTTTTATTGTGTTTTTGGAGCTTCATGCCCCTTTTTAGCAGAACGCGTCTGTAAAATCAGTTAAAAGAAGGAATGTTTAACCTGTTTTTTAATTTATGCATTGCATTGTGTGTTAGGCTTACAGGAAATGTCCATAAACCGAACGGATATTGTCCTAGCAGAACATAATCGGTACGCCGTTTCCACTGTTTTACAGATGTTTCTGCTGTGAAGTCACTCCAGTGAAGTGTAAAGACAAGATTAGGCAGAAACGGGACCTTAAAATGAAAATTACGGCATACAATAGCTTTAAATGATAAATAATTGCACTTTATTTTTTACATGAAAGTTAACTTTTGCAAATGCATGAAAATGAACAATATGCTGAATTATGAACTTAAGAACAATAGTGAAAGAAAGTGACTATTTCTCTGTAGAAATACAGAATGTAAGTCGGCTGGATAATTATAGTCATGGGTTTATGATGCAGAATTTGGCCTTATTTCCAGCCCACACGTTTATAGGCATAATCATATGCGCAGAAGATTTGTATTAAGCGGATAGTGGAGATCGCTCGCGGGCTTTTGGACCGTCAGTGTCTGTCACTGCTGCCTTTGATAACCTCCGTCTCTGTTCTTGCAGGATTTCTGGATCCAAATATCAAGCGCAGAATAAAAAAAATATAAACATGTATTTATAAAATATTTTTCATGCCAAAATGTCATTAATCTGTAAATATGACATGATGATTCCTGGGTCAGTGCTATTCCTCTGAGACGGTGGAGGGATGATGAAGACTCCATCCGTCTCGGTGTTCCTCAGGCTAGTTCAACACACGACCTTCTGAGCGTCTGACAGATCTCATTCCCCACGAGCCAGATGTGCACGCGGAGGATAAACTGCAGAAGTGCTCAGTGTGGGTTACACAGCCGAGCCGAGTCGCCCGCAGGCGCAGCGAGTGATCAGCTCTGTTCTCAAGCTGGTGTGTGATCGGCTCCTTTACTCCATTCTCCCAGCTTATCCTGGATCTGAATCTCCACCCGGTCCAAACTGAGAACAGTAATTACCCAGAGAGAGAGAGAGAGAGAGAGAGAGAGAGAGAGAGAGAGAGAGAGAGAGAGAGAGAGAGAGAGAGAGAGAGAGAGAGAGAGAGAGACAGAGACAGAGAGAGAGAGAGTCAAGTCACCTTTATTTATATAGCGCTTTTTACAATACAGATTGTATCAAAGCAGCTTCACAGTGATAACATGAAAATAATACAAAAAACTATTTCATCATCGTCCACCTTTAAGGCAGATCTATAATATTGTTGAATATTAAATGTCCCCAACTAAGCAAGCCAGAAGGTAAGGCAACAGCGGCAAGGAACCAAAACTCCATCAGGAACAGAATGGAGAAAAAAAAACTTGGGAGAACCCAGGCTCAGTCGGGGGCCAGTTCTCCTCTGGCCAATGAGTGAACAGTGTATGATTATGATTCAGGAGCATTACAGGTCAGAAGTTCAGAATGAATCAGAGTATTTGTCCAGTTCCGGTTGGTTGAAGTCGGAGTGGAGAGGAGGAGAGACCGGTTGACACTTCAGGTCAGCGGCGTCGTCGTCGTGTCCTGGCGCTGGTCCTTCATCAGATCTGGATACGGCCTGGTTCCGGTGGACAGCGGTAAACCTCGGGATAGACAGAGAGACTAATATTAGCGTAGACGCCATTCTTCTTATGATGTACCAAGTACATCAGGATTTACGGGAAGTGTTCCCGGTCCCGGCTGTTCTAATCTATGCAGCCTAACATTGAGTTATAGAAGTCTATAATGTGTTATGTGTATGCTAGGCCGAAGAGATGTGTCTTTAGTCTAGATTTGAACTGACAGAGTGTGTCTGCTTCCCGGACAATGTTAGCAGAGAGAGAGAGAATTGAAAAAAAATCTATATTATCATCATGAAAAATGGTTCTCAAACAGCTTTGCTTCAGGACCCGGTTTAACATTGACATCGAGTGATCATCTGCATGATTTCATTATGCCGCATACTCTGTTGACAGAGCTACAACGGCTGGTTCAGAAACAGTAAAACACAGAGCATTGTTGACCAGTTCAGAGCTGGAACTGTTGATGGCACAGAAACCCCTGCAGTGTCACTCTTCAGCCACAGATGGCGACAGTAACGGGTCACATCCCAGAGGAGCCACCACAGAAGCAGAGAAGAGCTGTCAGCCCGAATATCAACTCATGCCAACATATGCAGGTACGGAAGAGAAGTGTGGCTTGTGTGCTCTGGTTCTCCATTAATATCCATATTTCAGGAACACTGAATGTGCATTCATCAGCATACCAGTTTTTGAGTGATTCTGATTCATGTTTTTATAACAGATTTTTATACAATTGTATATAAGGTCGATTTTATAATAATAACAACATTATGATAAATGGTGTAAGAGTGAAAATATAATGAGTATGTAATCTTGTGCACATAATTATCATGCAAGTTAATATTCTGATCATATTTTTTTTCTCAAGCACATTTTACAAATTCCAAACCACAAGTCTTACTAACTTATTTACACTTTTTTTGTTTAATACTTTTTAAGTGCTATATAATTGTTACGGAAGGCTGGAAGTGAAAAACAGGTGTGCAGAGTTATTAAGCAAGTTTTCTTTTACGGGTAAAATGGGCCTAAAAAAGAGATTTAACTTGCACTGAAGTCAACAGTTATTAAAGGGACGGTTCGGAGTAATTCCCGTTGTTTGCACCGCGAGCTCGAGCCGAACATGCGTACGCTAACCCGGACGGCGAGGTCACTTCTGTGATTTGCTCGAGCCGAACATGCATACGCTAACCCGGACGGCGAGGTCACTTCTGTGATTTGCTCGAGCCGAACATGCGTACGCTAACCCGGACGGCGAGGACACTTCTGTGATTTGCTCGAGCCGAACATGCGTACGCTAACCCGGACGGCGAGGACACTTCTGTGATTTGCTCGAGCCGAACATGCGTACGCTAACCCGGACGGCGAGGTCACTTCTGTGATTTGCTCGAGCCGAACATGCGTACGCTAACCTGGACGGCGAGGACACTTCTGTGATTTGCTCGAGCCGAACATGCGTACGCTAACCCGGACGGCGAGGTCACTTCTGTGATTTGCTCGAGCCGAACATGCGTACGCTAACCCGGACGGCGAGGACACTTCTGTGATTTGCTCGAGCCGAACATGCGTACGCTAACCCGGACGGCGAGGACACTTCTGTGATTTGCTCGAGCCGAACATGCGTACGCTAACCCGGACGGCGAGGTCACTTCTGTGATTTGCTCGAGCCGAACATGCGTACGCTAACCCGGACGGCGAGGTCACTTCTGTGATTTGCTCGAGCCGAACATGCGTACGCTAACCCGGACGGCGAGGTCACTTCTGTGATTTGCTCGAGCCGAACATACGTATGCTAACCCGGACGGCGAGGACACTTCTGTGATTTGCTCGAGCCGAACATGCGTACGCTAACCCGGACGGCCAGGTCACTTCTGTGATTTGCTCGAGCCGAACATGCGTACGCTAACCCGGACGGCGAGGTCACTTCTGTGATTTGCTCGAGCCGAACATGCGTACGCTAACCCGGACGGCGAGGACACTTCTGTGATTTGCTCGAGCCGAACATGCGTACGCTAACCCGGACGGCGTGGTCACTTCTGTGATTTGCTCGAGCCGAACATGCGTACGCTAACCCGGACGGCGAGGACACTTCTGTGATTTGCTCGAGCCGAACATGCGTACGCTAACCCGGACGGCGAGGACACTTCTGTGATTTGCTCGAGCCGAACATGCGTACGCTAACCCGGACGGCGAGGACACTTCTGTGATTTGCTCGAGCCGAACATGCGTACGCTAACCTGGACGGCGAGGACACTTCTGTGATTTGGGAAAAGCCGAACATGCGTACGCTAACCCGGACGGCGAGGTCACTTCTGTGATTTGCTCGAGCCGAACATGCGTACGCTAACCCGGACGGCGAGGTCACTTCTGTGATTTGCTCGAGCCGAACATGCGTACGCTAACCCGGACGGCGAGGTCACTTCTGTGATTTGCTCGAGCCGAACATACGTATGCTAACCCGGACGGCGAGGACACTTCTGTGATTTGCTCGAGCCGAACATGCGTACGCTAACCCGGACGGCGAGGACACTTCTGTGATTTGCTCGAGCCGAACATGCGTACGCTAACCCGGACGGCGAGGTCACTTCTGTGATTTGCTCGAGCCGAACATGCGTACGCTAACCCGGAGGGCGAGGACACTTCTGTGATTTGCTCGAGCCGAACATGCGTACGCTAACCCGGACGGCGAGGACACTTCTGTGATTTGCTCGAGCCGAACATGCGTACGCTAACCCGGACGGCGAGGACACTTCTGTGATTTGCTCGAGCCGAACATGCTTACGCTAACCCGGACGGCAAGGTCACTTCTTTGATTTGCTCGAGCCGAACATACGTACGCTAACCCGGACGGCGAGGACACTTCTGTGATTTGCTCGAGCCGAACATGCGTACACTAACCCGGACGGCGAGGTCACTTCTGTGATTTGCTCGAGCCGAACATGCGTACACTAACCCGGACGGCGTGGTCACTTCTGTGATTTGCTCGAGCCGAACATGCGTACGCTAACCCGGACGGCGAGGTCACTTCTGTGATTTGCTCGAGCCGAACATGCGTACGCTAACCTGGACGGCGAGGACACTTCTGTGATTTGCTCGAGCCGAACATACGTATGCTAACCCGGACGGCGAGGTCACTTCTGTGATTTGCTCGAGCCGAACATACGTATGCTAACCCGGACGGCGAGGTCACTTCTGTGATTTGCTCGAGCCGAACATGCGTACGCTAACCCGGACGGCGAGGACACTTCTGTGATTTGCTCGAGCCGAACATGCGTACGCTAACCCGGACGGCGAGGTCACTTCTGTGATTTGCTCGAGCCGAACATACGTATGCTAACCCGGACGGCGAGGACACTTCTGTGATTTGCTCGAGCCGAACATGCGTACGCTAACCCGGACGGCGAGGTCACTTCTGTGATTTGCTCGAGCCGAACATGCGTACGCTAACCCGGACGGCGAGGTCACTTCTGTGATTTGCTCGAGCCGAACATGCGTACGCTAACCAGGACGGCGAGGACACTTCTGTGATTTGCTCGAGCCGAACATGCGTACGCTAACCCGGACGGCGTGGTCACTTCTGTGATTTGCTCGAGCCGAACATGCGTACGCTAACCCGGACGGCGAGGACACTTCTGTGATTTGCTCGAGCCGAACATGCGTACGCTAACCCGGACGGCGAGGACACTTCTGTGATTTGCTCGAGCCGAACATGCGTACGCTAACCCGGACGGCGAGGACACTTCTGTGATTTGCTCGAGCCGAACATGCGTACGCTAACCTGGACGGCGAGGACACTTCTGTGATTTGGGAAAAGCCGAACATGCGTACGCTAACCCGGACGGCGAGGTCACTTCTGTGATTTGCTCGAGCCGAACATGCGTACGCTAACCCGGACGGCGAGGTCACTTCTGTGATTTGCTCGAGCCGAACATACGTATGCTAACCCGGACGGCGAGGACACTTCTGTGATTTGCTCGAGCCGAACATGCGTACGCTAACCCGGACGGCGAGGACACTTCTGTGATTTGCTCGAGCCGAACATGCGTACGCTAACCCGGACGGCGAGGTCACTTCTGTGATTTGCTCGAGCCGAACATGCGTACGCTAACCCGGAGGGCGAGGACACTTCTGTGATTTGCTCGAGCCGAACATGCGTACGCTAACCCGGACGGCGAGGACACTTCTGTGATTTGCTCGAGCCGAACATGCGTACGCTAACCCGGACGGCGAGGTCACTTCTGTGATTTGCTCGAGCCGAACATGCGTACGCTAACCCGGAGGGCGAGGACACTTCTGTGATTTGCTCGAGCCGAACATGCGTACGCTAACCTGGACGGCGAGGACACTACTGTGATTTGCTCGAGCCGAACATGCGTACGCTAACCTGGACGGCGAGGTCACTTCTGTGATTTGCTCGAGCCGAACATGCGTACGCTAACCCGGACGGCGAGGTCACTTCTGTGATTTGCTCGAGCCGAACATGCGTACGCTAACCCGGACGGCGAGGACACTTCTGTGATTTGCTCGAGCCGAACATGCGTACGCTAACCCGGACGGCGAGGTCACTTCTGTGATTTGCTCGAGCCGAACATGCGTACGCTAACCCGGACGGCGAGGACACTTCTGTGATTTGCTCGAGCCGAACATGCGTACGCTAACCCGGACGGCGAGGTCACTTCTGTGATTTGCTCGAGCCGAACATGCGTACGCTAACCCGGACGGCGAGGTCACTTCTGTGATTTGCTCGAGCCGAACATGCGTACGCTAACCCGGAGGGCGAGGACACTTCTGTGATTTGCTCGAGCCGAACATGCGTACGCTAACCCGGACGGCGAGGACACTTCTGTGATTTGCTCGAGCCGAACATGCGTACGCTAACCCGGACGGCGAGGTCACTTCTGTGATTTGCTCGAGCCGAACATACGTATGCTAACCCGGACGGCGAGGACACTTCTGTGATTTGCTCGAGCCGAACATGCGTACGCTAACCCGGACGGCGAGGTCACTTCTGTGATTTGCTCGAGCCGAACATGCGTACGCTAACCCGGACGGCGAGGACACTTCTGTGATTTGCTCGAGCCGAACATGCGTACGCTAACCCGGACGGCGTGGTCACTTCTGTGATTTGCTCGAGCCGAACATGCGTACGCTAACCCGGACGGCGAGGACACTTCTGTGATTTGCTCGAGCCGAACATGCGTACGCTAACCCGGACGGCGAGGACACTTCTGTGATTTGCTCGAGCCGAACATGCGTACGCTAACCCGGACGGCGAGGACACTTCTGTGATTTGCTCGAGCCGAACATGCGTACGCTAACCTGGACGGCGAGGACACTTCTGTGATTTGGGAAAAGCCGAACATGCGTACGCTAACCCGGACGGCGAGGTCACTTCTGTGATTTGCTCGAGCCGAACATGCGTACGCTAACCCGGACGGCGAGGTCACTTCTGTGATTTGCTCGAGCCGAACATGCGTACGCTAACCCGGACGGCGAGGTCACTTCTGTGATTTGCTCGAGCCGAACATACGTATGCTAACCCGGACGGCGAGGACACTTCTGTGATTTGCTCGAGCCGAACATGCGTACGCTAACCCGGACGGCGAGGACACTTCTGTGATTTGCTCGAGCCGAACATGCGTACGCTAACCCGGACGGCGAGGTCACTTCTGTGATTTGCTCGAGCCGAACATGCGTACGCTAACCCGGAGGGCGAGGACACTTCTGTGATTTGCTCGAGCCGAACATGCGTACGCTAACCCGGACGGCGAGGACACTTCTGTGATTTGCTCGAGCCGAACATGCGTACGCTAACCCGGACGGCGAGGACACTTCTGTGATTTGCTCGAGCCGAACATGCTTACGCTAACCCGGACGGCAAGGTCACTTCTTTGATTTGCTCGAGCCGAACATACGTACGCTAACCCGGACGGCGAGGACACTTCTGTGATTTGCTCGAGCCGAACATGCGTACACTAACCCGGACGGCGAGGTCACTTCTGTGATTTGCTCGAGCCGAACATGCGTACGCTAACCCGGACGGCGTGGTCACTTCTGTGATTTGCTCGAGCCGAACATGCGTACGCTAACCCGGACGGCGAGGTCACTTCTGTGATTTGCTCGAGCCGAACATGCGTACGCTAACCCGGACGGCGAGGTCACTTCTGTGATTTGCTCGAGCCGAACATGCGTACGCTAACCTGGACGGCGAGGACACTTCTGTGATTTGCTCGAGCCGAACATACGTATGCTAACCCGGACGGCGAGGTCACTTCTGTGATTTGCTCGAGCCGAACATACGTATGCTAACCCGGACGGCGAGGTCACTTCTGTGATTTGCTCGAGCCGAACATGCGTACGCTAACCCGGACGGCGAGGACACTTCTGTGATTTGCTCGAGCCGAACATGCGTACGCTAACCCGGACGGCGAGGTCACTTCTGTGATTTGCTCGAGCCGAACATACGTATGCTAACCCGGACGGCGAGGACACTTCTGTGATTTGCTCGAGCCGAACATGCGTACGCTAACCCGGACGGCGAGGTCACTTCTGTGATTTGCTCGAGCCGAACATGCGTACGCTAATCCGGACGGCGAGGTCACTTCTGTGATTTGCTCGAGCCGAACATGCGTACGCTAACCCGGACGGCGAGGACACTTCTGTGATTTGCTCGAGCCGAACATGCGTACGCTAACCCGGACGGCGTGGTCACTTCTGTGATTTGCTCGAGCCGAACATGCTTACGCTAACCCGGACGGCGTGGTCACTTCTGTGATTTGCTCGAGCCGAACATGCGTACGCTAACCCGGACGGCGTGGTCACTTCTGTGATTTGCTCGAGCCGAACATGCTTACGCTAACCCGGACGGCGAGGACACTTCTGTGATTTGCTCGAGCCGAACATGCGTACGCTAACCCGGACGGCGAGGACACTTCTGTGATTTGCTCGAGCCGAACATGCGTACGCTAACCCGGACGGCGAGGACACTTCTGTGATTTGCTCGAGCCGAACATGCGTACGCTAACCTGGACGGCGAGGACACTTCTGTGATTTGGGAAAAGCCGAACATGCGTACGCTAACCCGGACGGCGAGGTCACTTCTGTGATTTGCTCGAGCCGAACATGCGTACGCTAACCCGGACGGCGAGGTCACTTCTGTGATTTGCTCGAGCCGAACATACGTATGCTAACCCGGACGGCGAGGACACTTCTGTGATTTGCTCGAGCCGAACATGCGTACGCTAACCCGGACGGCGAGGACACTTCTGTGATTTGCTCGAGCCGAACATGCGTACGCTAACCCGGACGGCGAGGTCACTTCTGTGATTTGCTCGAGCCGAACATGCGTACGCTAACCCGGAGGGCGAGGACACTTCTGTGATTTGCTCGAGCCGAACATGCGTACGCTAACCCGGACGGCGAGGACACTTCTGTGATTTGCTCGAGCCGAACATGCGTACGCTAACCCGGACGGCGAGGTCACTTCTGTGATTTGCTCGAGCCGAACATGCGTACGCTAACCCGGAGGGCGAGGACACTTCTGTGATTTGCTCGAGCCGAACATGCGTACGCTAACCTGGACGGCGAGGACACTACTGTGATTTGCTCGAGCCGAACATGCGTACGCTAACCTGGACGGCGAGGTCACTTCTGTGATTTGCTCGAGCCGAACATGCGTACGCTAACCCGGACGGCGAGGTCACTTCTGTGATTTGCTCGAGCCGAACATGCGTACGCTAACCCGGACGGCGAGGACACTTCTGTGATTTGCTCGAGCCGAACATGCGTACGCTAACCCGGACGGCGAGGTCACTTCTGTGATTTGCTCGAGCCGAACATGCGTACGCTAACCCGGACGGCGAGGACACTTCTGTGATTTGCTCGAGCCGAACATGCGTACGCTAACCCGGACGGCGAGGTCACTTCTGTGATTTGCTCGAGCCGAACATGCGTACGCTAACCCGGACGGCGAGGTCACTTCTGTGATTTGCTCGAGCCGAACATGCGTACGCTAACCCGGAGGGCGAGGACACTTCTGTGATTTGCTCGAGCCGAACATGCGTACGCTAACCCGGACGGCGAGGACACTTCTGTGATTTGCTCGAGCCGAACATGCGTACGCTAACCCGGACGGCGAGGTCACTTCTGTGATTTGCTCGAGCCGAACATGCGTACGCTAACCCGGAGGGCGAGGACACTTCTGTGATTTGCTCGAGCCGAACATGCGTACGCTAACCCGGACGGCGAGGTCACTTCTGTGATTTGCTCGAGCCGAACATGCGTACGCTAACCCGGACGGCGAGGTCACTTCTGTGATTTGCTCGAGCCGAACATGCGTACGCTAACCCGGACGGCGAGGTCACTTCTGTGATTTGCTCGAGCCGAACATGCGTACGCTAACCCGGACGGCGAGGACACTTCTGTGATTTGCTCGAGCCGAACATGCGTACGCTAACCCGGACGGCGAGGTCACTTCTGTGATTTGCTCGAGCCGAACATGCGTACGCTAACCCGGACGGCGAGGTCACTTCTGTGATTTGCTCGAGCCGAACATGCGTACGCTAACCCGGACGGCGAGGTCACTTCTGTGATTTGCTCGAGCCGAACATACGTACGCTAACCCGGACGGCGAGGTCACTTCTGTGATTTGCTCGAGCCGAACATGCGTACGCTAACCCGGACGGCGAGGACACTTCTGTGATTTGCTCGAGCCGAACATGCGTACGCTAACCCGGACGGCGAGGTCACTTCTGTGATTTGCTCGAGCCGAACATACGTACGCTAACCCGGACGGCGAGGTCACTTCTGTGATTTGCTCGAGCCGAACATGCGTACGCTAACCTGGGCGGCGAGGACACTTCTGTGATTTGCTCGAGCCGAACATGCGTACGCTAACCTGGACGGCGAGGTCACTTCTGTGATTTGCTCGAGCCGAACATGCGTACGCTAACCCGGACGGCGAGGACACTTCTGTGATTTGCTCGAGCCGAACATACGTACGCTAACCCGGACGGCGAGGTCACTTCTGTGATTTGCTCGAGCCGAACATACGTACGCTAACCCGGACGGCGAGGACACTTCTGTGATTTGCTTGAGCCGAACATACGTATGCTAACCCGGACGGCGAGGTCACTTCTGTGATTTGCTCGAGCCGAACATGCGTACGCTAACCTGGACGGCGAGGACACTTCTGTGATTTGCTTGAGCCGAACATACGTATGCTAACCCGGACGGCGAGGTCACTTCTGTGATTTGCTCGAGCCGAACATGCGTACGCTAACCCGGACGGCGAGGACACTTCTGTGATTTGCTTGAGCCGAACATACGTATGCTAACCCGGACGGCGAGGTCACTTCTGTGATTTGCTCGAGCCGAACATGCGTACGCTAACCTGGACGGCGAGGACACTTCTGTGATTTGCTCGAGCCGAACATGCGTACGCTAACCTGGACGGCGAGTCCACTTCTGTGATTTGCTCGAGCCGAACATGCGTACGCTAACCCGGACGGCGAGGACACTTCTGTGATTTGCTCGAGCCGAACATGCGTACGCTAACCCGGACGGCGAGGACACTTCTGTGATTTGCTCGAGCCGAACATGCGTACGCTAACCCGGACGGCGAGGACACTTCTGTGATTTGCTCGAGCCGAACATACGTATGCTAACCCGGACGGCGAGGACACTTCTGTGATTTGCTCGAGCCGAACATACGTATGCTAACCCGGACGGCGAGGACACTTCTGTGATTTGCTCGAGCCGAACATGCGTACGCTAACCCGGACGGCGAGGACACTTCTGTGATTTGCTCGAGCCGAACATACGTACGCTAACCCGGACGGCGAGGACACTTCTGTGATTTGCTCGAGCCGAACATGCGTACGCTAACCCGGACGGCGAGGACACTTCTGTGATTTGCTCGAGCCGAACATGCGTACGCTAACCCGGACGGCGAGGTCACTTCTGTGATTTGCTCGAGCCGAACATGCGTACGCTAACCCGGACGGCGAGGTCACTTCTGTGATTTGCTCGAGCCGAACATACGTATGCTAACCCGGACGGCGAGGTCACTTCTGTGATTTGCTCGAGCCGAACATGCGTACGCTAACCTGGACGGCGAGTCCACTTCTGTGATTTGCTCGAGCCGAACATGCGTACGCTAACCCGGACGGCGAGGACACTTCTGTGATTTGCTCGAGCCGAACATACGTATGCTAACCCGGACGGCGAGGACACTTCTGTGATTTGCTCGAGCCGAACATGCGTACGCTAACCCGGACGGCGAGGACACTTCTGTGATTTGCTCGAGCCGAACATACGTATGCTAACCCGGACGGCGAGGACACTTCTGTGATTTGCTCGAGCCGAACATACGTATGCTAACCCGGACGGCGAGGACACTTCTGTGATTTGCTCGAGCCGAACATGCGTACGCTAACCCGGACGGCGAGGACACTTCTGTGATTTGCTCGAGCCGAACATGCGTACGCTAACCCGGACGGCGAGGACACTTCTGTGATTTGCTCGAGCCGAACATGCGTACGCTAACCTGGACGGCGAGGACACTTCTGTGATTTGGGAAAAGCCCGTAAAAGTCTTGCGCGATCACCCGGCGTAGCATAAGTGGACAATTTCGTGTTAACTAATAATTGTTGCACACTGGTACAATCAACAGAATATTAGCATTCCTGGAGCTGGCCGTCGCTGCTCTACTTCCTGCGCCGCTTTCTGCCACGACTTTTACGGCTTTCCCAAAGCGACCTCAGGCCGGGGATGTTTCTGACATTAATGATCCTGGCATTTTTCACTTTCAGCCTTCCTTAACAATTATATATCACTTATAAATGATTAAATACTAAATGAATAGTAGTTATTAAGATTGATGTGGTTTGGAATTGGTAAATGTGCTTGGAAAAAAAATATGACCAGAATATCAACTTGCATGATAATTATGCAGACTGTATATCAGAACGCTCCTCTCTAGAGTTATTTTTCTGTTTATCTGTTGAGTTTATGGTCATTGAAAGGTTTTTCTGAGGGAAATGTGAGGTTATTGTTCTCCCGCTGTTGTATTGACTGATGGATTACATGAGTCAGGAAGTTGTTCTGTATCTTTCAACTTTCCTTCTGATGTTCACGGATGTTCACGGATGTTCACGGATGTTCTTCTGCTGCTGTAACCAGTAGAGGTAGAGACGATCTGTCACACACATTAAACACACATTTATGGACTCAGTTTCCTGCTTTAAGTTCATGCAGTGTGTAATGGCCGACCAGATGAACTTGGCAAATCACGATTCACGGATGTGTTTTTTAAGGAAAAAAATAACATTGCTTGTTTAAAATAAGAAAGAACAGTTTATAGTTAGAAAAAACTATATATGCATGATGTTTTCTCTCATTAGCATAACACTAAGGCATTGTGTGTATGCAATTAAAACACCACAGAACTAATTGATCTGAATAATGAGATGTATAACGGCTGAGGATGAGGAATTTAACACTGTTATTTCCGTGTGTATTTCTGTGAAGCTGCTTTGAAACACTCTGTATTGTGTAAAGTGCTGTAGAAATACACGACTCGACTCTCTTGCATGACTTTCTTCTCAGATGGACCGTCCGTTCCCTGACCGTCTGAAGCACATAACAGTGGAAGCGCTCGTGAACATCCCGGGTGATCTGCCAAAGCTTGACAGGTTAGTGGCATCAGATATTTGAAAGACAGTTGGGATAAGAATCTGCAGTGTGAAGCGAGCGCTAGTGCTTCTCCAGCGTGTGATGTGCGGAGATCAGTGATTTAGGCACTTCTGCCGCTCTTTGTGCCCTGAACATTTGCATGAGAAAACTACAAATCCACAGGGACCATTAGGGTTTTAAAGCTCCACGTCCTCTTCTGAACCAAAGACACAATAGCCTCCCATGCAAACGCCACATTGCTTTGAAACAACCTGTATACACTTGTGTGTCTTTCCCCGTGCTGGATGTATGGCAGGGATAAAGCGTGGAGAAAGTGTGTGTTGAACCCGGCCTCAGCTGGTCCACATCTCGCTGAGCTCGGCTTTCATGCGGCCCGGATCTGGGCTAATGCGTCTCTCGTGCTGCGATCGCTCATTCTTCTCAGGCTTTTGCTCCATTCTCAGCTCTTCCACTTGGGATAATTGCAGTTTAATTGGGTGACAAGAAATGAAAACTGTGTCCACATAATGTGGGATAATGTGTTTCAGCCGCGCAGATCGAGGAACAGGAGCACACATTCAGCTTTGGGTGGCAGATGTTTCAGAAATATATATCATATGCTCTCAAGAGCTTTTTTCCCCAAAGGCAAGGCGTATGCACTACTGATCTAAAAAAAATAATACTTTTATTCAGTAAGGATGCATTAAATTGATCAAAAGTGACAGTAAAGACATTTATAATGTTACAAAAGATTCTATTTTAAATAAATGCTGTTCTTATGAACTTTCTGTTCATCAAATAATCATGTAAAATAAAATATGACATTTTCCACAGAAATATGAACTGCTTTCAACACTGATAATAATCATAAATGTTTTTTGATCATCATATCCTCATATTATACTGATTCCTGGAGGATCATGTAACACTGAAGACTGGAGTAATGATGATAAACTCAGCTTGAAACACTTCGAGGAAATGAGGACAGAGTTTTTGTTTTTGGTGAACGATCCCTTTAAAAGTGGATTTGGGTCTATTAAGTTATTTCATGTCTCAGTCTACTTTTTTAAAACAGTAATTGTTTTAATTATAATATCTATGATAATAATGAATACATGTTTATAGATTATTATTAATTTAATATTATATGTTTATCATATGTATGTATTATTTTTATTATTATTAATAGTTTCTTTAAAAATATTATTTCACAATATTAGTTAGTCAAATAATATTCTGCTGTAATTTTATGTAGTTTTTCTCAAATTGAATGTAACATTGAAAGATGCTCCAATCAAGGTTTCAGTAATTCTCAAATATCATTTTTATTTACTTTTGCGTGTATTTGACAGTAGTAAAATAGTTTTATAGACTATTCTCAGGCCTAGATGTTCTTCTGTTTGTTTGGAGCTTTTCAAGCCGAAACCCTTGAGACTCCAGAAATGAACTAAACACCCTAGAAAGTGTTTTCAGCATTAACACACACGACCATGTTTAACCCACTCGGCACATTTCCAGTCGGACGAGCTCACAGAATCACGGAATGCAATAATAACAATCCCGGTTTGCTCGAAAATGCAATTTCCTATCCGGCAACAAATGCTAAAACAGCAGATATAAACACTGGATGTTTTTCAGTAATGAAGAAGCGTCTGGTGTGTGTCGAGAGAAGGATCTTTTCATCGGCTCTTTCCCAGCTCCTCGGGGGTGTGTGAGGAAAGGTTATAAACATTGAGTCATTCTCAGGGCCTCTGCAAGCCGTACCTTCCCTTTTGTCAAGGCTGTACTCAACTTTAAAAGCCCTTTTCAGTCGACATGAATGCCCTTCATTTTCTCTCAAAGAACTTTGCATTGATAGCTGGCAAAAAGGGAAGGTTGTTTAGAAAAGGATGGAGAGACAATGAGAACAAAAAAAGCAAAAAGCTTTTCAGATTCCATTATGAACATAGCACTCCCATTCTCTCCGACTGTTTATACATGTTCTGCGGAATAATGCGCTGCTGCTGTAATATGTTCCCGGTCCTCTTCTGTGAAACGGGCCTTGGATCCGCGCTAACGGGGGGGGGGGGGGGTTCGGGATCCAGAAGCGCATTCACTGCGAGATCAAGGTAAAGAAGGCCAGGTGAAAGAAAGAAACCTTCCCGTGCCGTGAAGAGCCATTCAGACGAGGCCATTGTGCAGATATTTCAGGTGCGCTGATGCCCGTGCCGAGAGCAGAGCTGACGCTTCTCGGGGTTTGAGGAGAGTATGGGGAATAAAGCCGTGTGTTCATGTTGTGTACGGATTACTCAGACCGTCCTCCATCGGCTCCAAGTTCAAATAAATTAGATCATGTCCATCCTTTGCTTTTCATTTTGTTGCATTAGTGCAAATACCTCAATGTGTCCATTTTATTCTGGTTCAAATCATAGACATCACATTGCAATTTGAGTTTGTCAAGTCAAGTCTCCTTCATCTATACAGCGCTTTAACAATATAGATTGTTACACAGCAGCTTTACAGAGATAACAGGAGATTACAGTAACAGGAGATTACAGTAACAGGAGATTACAGTAACAGATATTACAGTAACAGATATTACAGTAACAGATATTACAGTAACGGGAGATTACAGCAACAGATATTACAGTAACAGATATTACAGTAACAGATATTACAGTAACAGGAGATTACAGTAACAGGAGATTACAGTAACAGGAGATTACAGTAACAGGAGATTACAGTGACAGATTACAGTGACAGGAGATTACAGTAACAGGAGATTACAGTAACAGGAGATTACAGTAACAGGAGATTACAGTAACAGGAGATTACAGTAACAGATATTACAGTAACAGATATTACAGTAACAGATATTACAGTAACGGGAGATTACAGCAACAGATATTACAGTAACAGATATTACAGTAACAGATATTACAGTAACAGGAGATTACAGTAACAGGAGATTACAGTAACAGGAGATTACAGTAACAGGAGATTACAGTAACAGATATTACAGTAACAGATATTACAGTAACAGATATTACAGTAACGGGAGATTACAGCAACAGATATTACAGTAACAGATATTACAGTAACAGATATTACAGTAACAGGAGATTACAGTAACAGGAGATTACAGTAACAGGAGATTACAGTAACAGGAGATTACAGTAACAGATATTACAGTGACAGGAGATTACAGTAACAGGAGATTACAGTAACAGGAGATTACAGTAACAGGAGATTACAGTGACAGGAGATTACAGTAACAGATATTACAGCAGTGGTGGGCCGTCAGGGCCAGCAAGGCCTTCTCTGCTGGCCTAAACACTATGAGAATCACTGACTTGCACTTTAATATATTTTTTTTATGAATGAGTATTAAATTATTCCCAATAGTCCGTTCTCATAATGTCATAGCTTGTCTCTTGGTTGCGCTGCTTCCAGTAGTGTATATTTATTTTAGTGCTTTTATCCAATCATATTTCAGTCATCATGTGTTGCCAGGGTCAAATATATCTGCCTCGAGGCCTTCAGAATCGATAGTGCGGGCGCCTGTAGCTTAAATGAATGGCAATGAAACTGTTGCTTTAACCAATCAGATAATCGGTCAGATTTAATCAGCCAATCAGATATCGAGTTGATTGCACCGGGGCCATCTAGCAGGCGGACAATAACGTAGGCATTTCCACGCCCTTTGATTGGATGGTCAGAGCGTGTACTATTATTACTGGTAGTCAGAGCTAGCTAACCGCATCTGTTGCGAACTGTGTAAACTAAAATACCTGTAGATTTTATAGTTTTTCAACCCACAAATTAATGTTTATTTCCTTCCTCGACCACCAGCAGGTTCAAACCTACCGGAAGAAATCCCTTATTCAGCTTACGCAGAGTCCCGGAATCTCTATCGATCTGTCCGGGTAAAAACAGAACTGACTGCAATGTAAAGTTATGCCAGGACTGATTTTGAAGGCAAAAGTCCCGCTGATCTCAATGATATCGTTCAAAAATCTGTGTGAGAGCTTGTGTCGGCTGTAACGTTACACATCGTCATGTTTTGCGGTGTTTTCCCTGTTTAACGTTACTGCTTCTATCGAGCAGACACTCTCAGCACTGAAGCGAATTAAAACTTATGACAGAAATACGACGGGACAGACTCGACTTTCAGCACATTAGCCTCGATGGCGATAGAAAATGTTGCTGGGACTGAAAAGCACAGACAACCTGTAGAACCAAGGAATTTAAGTCTTTTTGAGGAAAGACATTAGGATGGATTTTGTGTAAAAAAATATCAGTTTTGGAGAGTAGCCTATAATGCATTTTTCTTGTAAATTTATGATCGAAAAAACTTTTTTTTTTTCAAACATTAATACTATAGCCATTGAAGGATAAGACAGGGATGAGGATCCGTTTCTGAATTTATAATCGGAACGCAAAAACCATTGTACACAAAAGCCGAACTCAATTGCTCGTTTCTCTCTACCCGGCCTTTCGCGAACTCACCGCATTAACCCTATAACTGCCGGTGCAAAATAAAAACAGGAATTTCACAATTATAGAGAGTATGTGCGTGCGCTGCTACACTATTAAAAGTTATTAATTCAGGGTGGACATCACTGAAGGCCTATGTGTGAAATGCACGGCCCGCCACTGTATTACAGTAACAGGAGATTACAGTAACAGAGATTACGGTAACAGAGATTACAGTAACAGAGATTACAGTAACAGGAGATTACAGTAACAGAGATTACGGTAACAGAGATTACGGTAACAGAGATTACGGTAACAGAGATTACAGTAACAGAGATTACGGTAACAGAGATTACAGTAACAGAGATTACGGTAACAGAGATTACAGTAACAGAGATTACAGTAACAGGAGATTACAGTAACAGGAGATTACAGTAACAGAGATTACAGTAACAGGAGATTACAGTAACAGGAGATTACAGTAACAGAGATTACGGTAACAGAGATTACGGTAGCAGAGATTACAGTAACAGGAGATTACAGTAACAGATATTACAGTAACAGATATTACAGTAACAGGAGATTACAGTAACAGGAGATTACAGTAACAGAGATTACAGTAACAGAGATTACAGTAACAGGAGATTACAGTAACAGGAGATTACAGTAACAGGAGATTACAGTGACAGAGATTACAGTAACAGGAGATTACAGTAACAGGAGATTACAGTAACAGGAGATTACAGTAACAGAGATTACAGTAACAGAGATTACAGTAACAGGAGATTACAGTAACAGGAGATTACAGTAACAGGAGATTACAGTAACAGAGATTACAGTAACAGGAGATTACAGTAACAGGAGATTACAGTGACAGAGATTACAGTAACAGAGATTACAGTAACAGGAGATTACAGTAACAGGAGATTACAGTAACAGGAGATTACAGTAACAGTGTTTAGGCTTCACAGCAGCTCTACAATAAAGTTATTGTCCAGATAAAGTTAGATTTGATTGATTCACTTCCGTCGCAACGATCTTTAGTGATTAACTTAGCGGCCGCTAACACGACACCATTCTAACAGAAAACAGAAACTTTAATGTGTTCTGGCCACTCATTTGCACGACAACAGTGTTCGGTGTTCAAGAACGCAAACTTTGAAACAGGATCCAAGGTGCAAGTTTTAAATTTTTTTGAAAAACTTTATCATCCCCGTTTAAACTTCAAAAACGTGAATCTGTGAAAACGGTGATGGCGTGCAAATGCGTATTACGTGTTCAGTATATAGATATGTGTGTTTAAATATATATGTGCGCAGGCGTAGTCTTTCTTTACAAAATGACTTTAAGCAACTTGAAGGATATTGAAGAGCAGAATTAAACTAGTCCACTGTTTATCAGATGGTCGGGCTGCACGATTGCTCAAAATAAATCTGAAATCGCAATATGGCACTTAACGAAAGAGAAGATTTAAGGGATCAGCGGTTTTCCTGCTGAATAAAAGTTTGATGGTTTACAGTCAGCATGAAAGGGAAGTTGTGCGGGTCTTTTCTTCTCTATTGTGTCGTATATCCGAGTGAAACGCTTCAGGAACAAGAACACATGTGGGCGGGGCTTGATTGTGTCTGTGAGGAATTGATTGGATGGTTGACTGGTTGTGGTTTGCTATTGGCTGATCTCATGTGAGTGACAGGTTGCCCCACCCTCGTCATCAGAGATGAGAAGAGGTGCTGCAAGAGGAACTTATTCTGATTCAAGATTAACACAATAATGATGTACACCGATAAATCATTAGAATAAACACTGCAATATTCCATTAAAAACAAAACAAGAAGGGTCAGATTTGATTTCATGGTGACAGTAAATTAACAAGTCCCCTGAATTTCTTTAGAGAGTGTAGGCTAGAGCAGATCTGTTCCCAAACACACAGACGAGACATGAGTGAAGGAAGAGGAGAATGTGTTTGGTCTCTGTATAATGTGCAGCATCAGATGATAAAGGCTGGTTTATTCTCTCTGTGGCCCCTGAGGGTCCGTCTGTCAGCAGAACTCCCTTGGGCTTCCGTCCCTCTGATTTAAACACGTCTTCAGCACTAGATTAAACTGGACACTGGTCAGACCTTATACACTGCAATCACACCATCCGCTCTGGCTGACCAGAAGGGGCCCGTGTGTCTCCATCATGAGCAGAAACACCGTAACCCTGCAGAACCATTAACTCCCGCAGCTTAGGGTCTGTCTTTAGGGTCTTCAAGGCATTCAGGGTCTTCAGGGTCCTTCAAGGCCTTCAGGGTCTTCAGGGTCCTTCTTCAGGGTCTTCAAGGCCTTCAGGGTCTTCAGTGTCCGTCTTCAAGGTCTTCAGTGTCTTCAGGGTCTTCAGTGTCTTCAGGGTCTTCAGTGTCCGTCTTCAGGGTCCTTCTTCAGGGTCTTCGGGGTCTTCAGTGTCCGTCTTCAAGGTCTTCAGTGTCTTCAGGGTCTTCAGTGTCCGTCTTCAAGGTCTTCAGTGTCTTCAGGGTCCTTCTTCAGGGTCTTTGGGGTCTTCAGGGTCTTCAGCGTCCGTCTTCAAGGTCTTCAGGGTCTGTCTTCAGGGTCCGTCTTCGTGGTCTTAAGGGTTTTCAGGGTTTTCAGGGTCTTCAGGGTCCGTCTTCAGGGTCCGTCTTCAGGGTCCGTCTTCAGGGTCTGTCTTCAGGGTCCGTCTTCGTGGTCTTAAGGGTCTTCAGGGTCTTCAGGGTCCGTCTTAAGGGTCTTCAGGGTCTTCAGGGTCCGTCTTCAGGGTCTTCAGGGTCCGTCTTCAGGGTCTTCAGGGTCTGTCTTCAGGGTCCGTCTTCGGGTCTTCAGGGTCTTCAGGGTCCGTCTTCAAGGTCTTCAGGGTCCGTCTTCAGGGTCTTTGGGGTCTTCAGGGTCCGTCTTCAAGGTCTTCAGGGTCCGTCTTCAGGGTCCGTCTTCAGGGTCCGTCTTCAGGGTCCGTCTTCAGGGTCCGGCTTCAGGGTCCGGCTTCAGGGTCCGGCTTCAGGGTCTTTGGGGTCTTCAGGGTCCGTCTTCAAGGTCTTCAGGGTCCGTCTTCAGGGTCCGTCTTCAGGGTCCGTCTTCAGGGTCCGTCTTCAGGGTCCGGCTTCAGGGTCCGTCTTCAGGGTCTTTGGGGTCTTCAGGGTCCGTCTTCAAGGTCTTCAGGGTCCATCTTCAGGGTCCGTCTTCAGGGTCTTTGGGGTCTTCAGGGTCCGTCTTCAAGGTCTTCAGGGTCTGTCTTCAGGGTCCGTCTTCAGGGTCTTTGGGGTCTTCAGGGTCCGTCTTCAAGGTCTTCAGGGTCTGTCTTCAGGGTCCGCCTTCAGGGTCCGTCTTCAGGGTCTTTGGGGTCTTCAGGGTCCGTCTTCAAGGTCTTCAGGGTCCATCTTCAGGGTCCGTCTTCAGGGTCTTTGGGGTCTTCAGGGTCCGTCTTCAAGGTCTTCAGGGTCCGTCTTCAGGGTCTTTGGGGTCTTCAGGGTCCGTCTTCAAGGTCTTCAGGGTCTGTCTTCAGGGTCTTTGGGGTCTTCAGGGTCCGTCTTCAAGGTCTTCAGGGTCTGTCTTCAGGGTCCGTCTTCAGGGTCCGTCTTCAGGGTCCGTCTTCAGGGTCTTTGGGGTCTTCAGGGTCCGTCTTCAAGGTCTTCAGGGTCCATCTTCAGGGTCCGTCTTCAGGGTCTTTGGGGTCTTCAGGGTCCGTCTTCAAGGTCTTCAGGGTCCGTCTTCAGGGTCCGTCTTCAGGGTCCGTCTTTAGGGTCTTTGGGGTCTTCAGGGTCCGTCTTCAAGGTCTTCAGGGTCCATCTTCAGGGTCTTTGACCTTGGGGTCTTCAGGGTCTTTGGGGTCTTCAGGGTCCGTCTTCAAGGTCTTCAGGGTCCGTCTTCAGGGTCCGTCTTCAGGGTCCGTCTTTAGGGTCTTTGGGGTCTTCAGGGTCCGTCTTCAAGGTCTTCAGGGTCCATCTTCAGGGTCTTTGACCTTGGGGTCTTCAGGGTCTTTAGAGTATTCGGAGTCTTCGGGGCCTTCAGGGTTCGTCTTCAGATGAACATCTGCTGATCCGGGGGAAAAGTCTGATTGCAATTATTCTGATCAATTGCATTGCAATTTTAAACAAATCCAGGTTTGATGTGCTTGTTTTTAGGGCTGTGCAATTTAGCCAACATGTATGATTATATATCAATATGGATAAAAAAATAATAATTATTGTGTGAGTGTGTGTGTGTGTATGTGTCTCATCTGTTCCCACTCTTCAGTCTCCTGGGGTCGCTCTAATGTTGTGTCTCTATGGCTCATTTCTTTCAATTACCACAGTTGGGTGTGGAAAATCCCACCGGTGTTAAACAGACAGGAGTGTGTGTGTGTGTGTTCCGGAGCCTCCGTACAGCACACCTGTCCTGAACGCTAATCAATAATCAAACCGAGCAGATTTTGTAGAATTACACAGGTCATCTTGTTCATTCACAGTGTTTCCTCAATAACGTTCTTTTCACGTCAAAAATTTTCCAAATCATTTGTTTGAAATCAAAACGAATAGATTATCTAGAAGAATCATGCATTATTTGTGTGAAAAAAGAATTTAATCACGACTTTTCCTGAAGAATGATTCAATTTTTTTCTTTGAAATCAAAGAAGAATCATGTATTATATGAGCAGAAGGTGTGTAATGAAACCTGTCGTGGCTTTAAATGCACAACACGCATTTGAGTAACTCTCAGTCAGCAACGGTTTCCGACACAAAATAAACAGCGGCGTCATTTAAATTCCCTCATAACCTCGAATCATTATCAGGACTCCAGAGATATTACAAAGAGGATTCCTATTGTAAAATGTTGATTTAGCACATCGTCAGAATATAAAGCGACTCCAGCAACACTTGAAATAAGCGACTCGCTGTCTATTGTGTCCAAGCCTCCCTTCGCCCCCCCGACGGTTTCCAAGCAAATTAATTAACAAGAGAAGGAAAAAACTGTAAGAATGCAAATGGAAGAGCGAGGCCTCCCTCACTTTAGACTCTCGTAGGCTTTTGTTCTCCTGTATTGTAGCAAATTATTTAATTGGGTCTCTCTGATTGTGTGCTCACACAGAAAGGATCGCAGGCCTTTGTCAGAAACCCATATAGCTAACAATGCAGTATCAAATTCAATTCCCATCAAAAAGAAAGAAATGAATCCCCCCCTCACACACACACACACACACACAGAGAAGAGAGAGAGCAGGGTTTTTAGGCTGGCCGTGGAGATTAATGAGGATCTCCAGAATCACCAGCGCTGGGACGGCAGATTCTCGGCTCTTTCAGACTCAACAATAGCAGAGATGTGGATGTGAAGGACTGAGGAGATGCTGAAATAAACCCAGGCTGGAGTTTACAGATTGTCACCAGTGTTTACATTACCCTTCAAATTGCGCATGTTGAAATTGCGAATTGAAAATACGCCCAATGGAAATGCGTCAATTTCGCAAAAGCTCCCACATAGCGCAAAAAAGTTTTTACGCCCGCATGAGGAGGTTTTTTTAGGCAATTTGAAAAAAGGAATATTTAGCAAAAATGCAATGGACACAGTTTTTGCACATTTACAGTCACCTGACGTAGATGGAGCACTATGTTTCGACGGAAGATGAGACAGAGTTGTTTGTTAAACTCGTAAAAGACAAAAGAATTACGGGAATACTGGTTTCTAAACCTCAAAGAAATGCCACAATCAAGACCTCGAAGCAGAAATGAGGAGAAACACCCATGAACTCCTCATATGTCCCGCTCACAGTATAAGGGACTTTCCTTGCTATTAATGTCGGAAAACACGCCTACGTCGTCTTCGATTTAGAACTATGGCTAGTGCGGTGGCTAGGATGTACGTAAACCTACCAACATGCGTTGCCATAATTGTTGGACTGACTTAAAAATTACATTTCTGCAGCATTACATCAGTTAATTGAAATGCAGTAATTTCACAATAGTTTTTTATCGTCATTTAGAAAATATTCCAAAAGTATGCGGAAATCTTTAATAGAAACGCGGCTACAGTGAGATATTGAGCTGTGTGCTTAAGCACCCAGCTGCAGGTTCACTGTCCGAGATCATGCACATGTTTCTGACCTTTCTCTCCACCAATGCTTCTAGATGCCTGGAGTATTGGCCGGATCCAGGCCGGATCAGGCCCACGTGCAACTGTTTGGCCTTTTGTGAACTGATTTTGAGGGAAAACCCAGCAGAATGATTTAAACATGGTAACTTGAGCTGAGAGTGTTGGTTGCCGACTGCATTAAATTAGCAAAACAGTTTAATAAATGAACATGCAAATGGTGTGTAGAATACTTTCAGGACTGTTATGAAACTGTGGTTGGTGGACCTCCATCTCTTTAGGGGGGTTTGGGGTCATGCTCAACCCATTGAAGAAAATGTTGTCAATTTTTTATTTAAATCTGGTGCACTTTGAGAGTTCGAAATGAAGAGCTCCAACCCATATTCAGTGTGCAAATTGAAGAAAGAGAAAAGTCTGTGCATTGACTGGTACCTGAACTGTAAAGTGAACTCAAACCTCTTTTAGTTTTTAGTGATATAGTGTCTCAGTTTACATTACACTACGTATTATTAATAATAATAATAATATTCCTATGACAGTAATAGCCATATACTGTATTGTAAAACAAATGCACTGAAAAATAAATGAAACTTTCATAATTAGTTTTGTTGTCATTTCTATCCATGCAAGAGATAAACCTGTGAGCTTTTATTTGTACGGAAACAAGTTTACAAACGCATCTCGTTGTAAATCTAGTGAAGCGCTGTAATCGTGAACTATGCAGATGTGGAGATAATGTGTAACGGTCTTCCTCAATGCAAGACTCAGCACATGCACAGATGGAGTTCACTGCATTCACGCACTGATCGCGTACGCAACGTGTGCAGCGCAAACACACAGTCTTTGATAAGGACACAAAGCCTTATCAAGCTTTCGACGCAAAACACGACATTAAAGAGCTTTTATGTTGTTATGAGAAGTTTAAATATATCTCCGTGCCACAGTATAGTTAAGGAACGGGAAGCACTGAATCTGATAGATTTGTGGCGGTCAGTGTTGATATTGTGTCGGCGCATCAGATAAATCAATGTTTGGGAAATCTGCTTTTTATTCATCAAGGATGCATTAAATTGATCAAAAGTGACAGTAAAAACGTTTTCAGTATAGGCTGTTCTTTTGATCTTTCTAATCATTAAAGAAAGTAGTAAAAGTTTAATTGCATTCAATTTCTTAAAAGAATAGTCTATTTACTGTAACGTCCCAGGTGTGATGAAGATTCATAAAGGGTGAAGCAACTGAAGTCTGTAGTCAAATAAAACAAACACAGGTAGATCCACTGGATAAGTGTGTGATCACAACAATACCAGTGACGTGCGGTCCAAAATAAAAAAATAAAAATGTTTATTAAACAATAAACTTTTATTTGTATTTTTACTGTTTATTCTTGTGATTTATATATGCAATATGTGTGTTATTCCAATTGTTTAGACGTTATGATGACAAATGTAGCAGTTACGCATAATCAAATGGTAGAATAAGCAGTGCTTTTACGGTCCATTCATTGCAGACGACAAGCGGAAAACCCATGTTGCGCATGCGCACTTCGATCCTGTATTCTTCAACATGTACGGCAAAAAGCACAAATCTGCTGTGCCTTTGGACGTAAATATGTTATGCCAGTAAGCATCTCCGTCACATATCAGACATGGACCAATCAAAATCGAGATATTACTGGACATTTGTGTAGCTAACGTCATTTCACCACAGCTACCTAATCCCCGCCAAATTCTAAATCAAAATGACAGCACCGGCCGATATCACAGAGTTTTGTGAAGAATTTTTTCCAAGCTCGATTTTAATTCAAAATCTGAGTTAATAGCAAGATTGAGGTCTACGCCAGACTTACATGGACTAGTGCAGCAAAAGGGCCCAACCATTGTCCGATCGTTTCAAACAGACTGACAAAGCTGTGATCGACGTCTTCACGAGGAAAGAGCGGTGGATGGATTTTATGTACAAATAATCTACCGATTGGTGAGTCAAAAACTATTTTATGCTTAATATTTGAATTGATACATGTGGTTGAATTAATGCAAGTCATTTGCGTGATTTTACTTTTGCTGACTGACAAACATAGTTGGCCGCTGTGCAACAATTAGGATTAAGAATGGTTGCATTCTGATGCTGAAGTGGACATTAATAACGTTACCGGTGTGTGTGTGTGCGTGCGTGCGTGCGTGCGTGTATGTATGTGTGTGTGCGAGAGAGAGAGAGAGAGAGAGAGAGAGAGCCTGTGGGAGTAGGCTACACAATATACATCCTGATTTGTACATTTCTTGATATGCCGCGCTTGTGCGTAACATTTACTGTTATTACGTATTATATATTAGCCTAAACAATAAATCAGGTAATCTGGCTTTCATAACTCAGTGCTTAGCCTCTTTAAGACATAACCGCACGTCACTGAACGATACCAGACACACAAACTGAATGACATGCGGAACTGAAATACACAAGGTGAATTAATCTATGAACTAATGAATCAATGAACTAATGAATCAATGAACTAATGAATCAATGAACTAATGAATCAATGAACTAATGAATCAATGAACTAATGAATCAATGAACTAATGAATCAAAACGCATGGCAACAAACGAAGAGCGGGAAACTGGAACAAAGAAAAAGAGGAAACTGAGAGAAAATAAAGCAGTCAGTGACATTTACATTCCATTATGTGTTTAAAGAGTTCAAATATTGTGCTTCCAAGATCCAACACATTTCTGTATAAAGAGGATAATTATTTGAATTCGTTGTGATTTGTCCATCAGGATTGATCAAATGTCCAGCGGAGTTTAAGATGCATTCGTGACTTCAGCAGAAACGGTAAGGTAAGTCTAAACAGTTGTGATGTTTAGTGTTGGAAAGTGAAACCTGTCTCTGAAACATCAGAGTTTTCTGAGTGCAGGACGCGCCTCTCGACTCTTACGTTCTCTGATGGCCCGTCCCGTTTCACCGTATTTACTCTATTCCCCTGATTCACAGTCGCTGCTCACTGGACCGGGACCTTCCAGCTGCCACCCCAACATCTCATTATTTTTGGAAATATCAGGCTTGTATCATCTTGATAAATAATTCCTTGCTGTATAATGTATCAGACTAAAACATATTTTCCAGGGGCCAGCGAGGTTAAAGTGCCAATCTTACCTTTTTACATTTTTTCTTGCCCTGAAGACAGTGATTTCCATATATAGAGTGAGCGGTTTGTGTTGAACACGCGTTGCTGTCAGAGATTGGAAATGAGGCCCGCTAAACGTGTAAGATCCTCCCAGGACCAATCAGATCGCTGACATTACACACGCTGTTAAACCATACTGAAGTTTTATCTGACTCCTTGACAAACATTACAGTTTCATGCAGTTTTTGTGGCGGTGTATTCTTATCTGGCACAGAAAACATTGATCTACTTGAAAACGCTTGCCACAGGGAAGGATTTCTTTCAGTCCACAATCAACACGTTACTGTTGGACCCTCAATATGTTCACAGCAAAACTGTTTGTCTTCGCACAGGAATAAAGTATACATTAAGGAGCATTTTTACAATGGCATTTCACATTCATCCTAAATGGCTCTTCTATCACTTTGCCCAGCGGCCTTCATTTAAAATGGGATTCAGGGAAACACAACTCAGGAATACATGAACAACTGAAGAGAATCCAGACATTTGGTTAATGGCCGTGATCTTAGAGTGATCAGATACAGTATAATCACTGTTATTGATGAGAGGTTTCAGCAAGTCAAGTCACCTTTATTTATACAGCGCTTTTTATAATACAGATTGTATCAAAGCAGCTTCACGGTGATAACATGAAAATAATACAACAAAGTTTGTTTCTAGAGGAAAATTGCATCATCGTCCACCTTAAGTAAGGCAGATCAGTAATATTGTTGGATATTAAATGTCCCCAACTAAGCGAGCCAAGGCAACAGCGGCAGGAACCAAAACTCCACCAGTGACAGAATGGAGAATAAACCTTGTGAGAAACCAGACTCAGTCTCAGTTCTCCTCTGGCCAACCAGCGGACAGTGTGTGATTATGATTATGATTCAGGAGCATTACAGGTCAGATTGGATCAGAACATTTAGAGTATTTATCCATTTCCATCTGGTTGGAGGTCGGAGTCATCACTTCAGGGATGGTCATGGATGAGTCCAGGTGCAGGTCCACCATCAGATCTGACGTTGACTTCAGTAACAGGAAGGGACTAGCTGACACTTCAGCACTGCGTTGTCATCGGGTCCAGGCGCTGGTCCTTCATCAGATCTGGATCCGGGGACTGCGGTAAAACCTCGGATAAACAGTGAGACTAATTTTAGCGTAGACACCATCATGCCTACACATTCACACTACGGCCACATATGAACTCCCACGTATGGCTGCCTATTAAACATCGTATAAATTTAAAAATATTGCTGATCACTTACAAAGCACTAAATGGTTTATCTCCGCAGTACTTGAGCGAGCTCTTAACGCATTATAGTCCTTCACGTCTACTGCCATCTCAAAACTCTGGCCAGTTAATAATACCTAGAATATCAGAATCGACTGCTGGCGGTAGATCCTTTTCCTATTTAGCACCAAAACTCTGGAACAGTCTTCCTAACATTGTCCGGGAAGCAGACACACTCTGTCAGTTCAAATCTAGACTAAAGACACATCTCTTCGGCCTAGCATACACATAACACATTATAGACTTCTATAACTCAATGTTAGGCTGCATAGATTAGGTCAGCCGGAACTGGGAACACCCCCTATGTAATTGTTATACATATGTGGCTGTAGTGTGAATCTGGAGTGACTCCATATGTGGCTGTAGTGTGAATGTTGAGTGACTCCATATGTGGCTGTAGTGTGAATCTGGAGTGACTCCATATGTGGCTGTAGTGTGAATCTGGAGTGACTCCATATGTGGCTGTAGTGTGAATCTGGAGTGACTCCATATGTGGCTGTAGTGTGAATGTTGAGTGACTCCATATGTGGCTGTAGTGTGAATCTGGAGTGACTCCATATGTGGCTGTAGTGTGAATCTGGAGTGACTCCATATGTGGCTGTAGTGTGAATCTGGAGTGACTCCATATGTGGCTGTAGTGTGAATCTGGAGTGACTCCATATGTGGCTGTAGTGTGAATGTTGAGTGACTCCATATGTGGCCGTGAATGTGGATGTGGAGTGACTCCATATGTGGCCGTGAATGTGAATGTTGAGTGACTCCATATGTGGCCGTGAATGTGGATGTGGAGTGACTTCATATGTGGCCGTGAATGTGGATGTGGAGTGACTTCATATGTGGCCGTGAATGTGGATGTGGAGTGAATTCATATGTTGCCTGTAGTTCTGAAGCTTTCATCATATAATGGCACATTTGAGCTTTAGCTGCATATACACATTCATAACATACACTATAACATTGAGCATCAGTTAAGGATTCAGCTCCACACTCCACAAGCTCCATTAATGAATTCATAAAACTTTTTAAATGAAGAAAAAAAAATCATCTGTAGCTCTTTATCACAGCTCTTCATATTTGAGGGATGTGGGAGCATGTTGTGCATTTGAGAGCAGAACTAATGCTATATAAACCTGCAGTCATAAGCATCCGCCCGGAGCTGTTGTCTAAATGAAGATTTCACAGCCAATCTGAGTTTGCTGCTGCATTACTGTTGTGCCGTGAGTGTGTTTGTTTAACAGGTGTGCCAGATCGATATTTTCCCCTTTCTTTGCTCCGCTGCTGCGAGGGAGGAATGGCTGCCTTGTCTCATTTTGTTGAGCTTTAACTTTCTGAAGGCTGGAGGAGAATCAGCGAGGAGGAAACTATGAAACTGTAGTTTGTCAAGCTACAAGCTACTCAGCATGTAAAGTAGTTCAAGTTTACTCAAGCTACCCTTTTAAAAAAGCAGTTATTATTAAAAGTAGTTATTTAAGGTTGCAATGTCTCTTTAAATGCATAATGATCAGGTGTTATACACTACTGTTCAGAAATTAATACTTTTGTTCATCAAGGATGCATTAAATTGATCAAGTGACAGTAAAAAACATTTATAATGTTACAAAAGATTCTATTTAAAATAAATGATGTTCTTTTGAACTTTCTATCCATCAATAGAAAAGAATCTTAAACAATAAAATGTAGCACAGTTTCCGAAATATGAACTGTTTTCAATATTGATAATAATCATAAATGTGTCTTGATCATCAGATCATCATTTTATACTGATTTCTGGAGGATCATGTGACACTGAAGACTGGAGTAATGATGCTGAAAATTCAGCTTTGATCACACGAATAAATTACACTTTACTATATTTTCACATAGAAAAAAAACTGATTTACACTATAATAATATTTCACTGTTTTTACTGTATTTTGACCAAATAAATGTGTCTTGGTGATGTTTAATATGGTTAAAATCTGACAAGCATTTATGGTAAACTTAAATATACTTTAATGTATATTACTTTCTATTGATGGCATTTATTAAATATATTTGTATTTACATATTTGTAATGATGAAGTTGCAATTTAGTATATTTAAAATCTAAATAGCTTGAAATCAGATTTTTACATGTGCTTTAGTATCTGAAAACATTTTTAAAGAGCTACAAAATATTATTAAAACATAATTTAAATGTATTTTAAAGTGAAACTTTTAATTTGACATTATTACAAAGTGTATTGATAAATCTAGTCTTTAATGTCTCATCTCCGGCTCTTCTCCGGCTCATCTCCGGCTCGTCTCCGGCTCATCTCCGGCTCATCTCCGGCTCTGCTCTGGCTCTTCTCCTGCTCTTCTCCGGCTCGTCTCCGGCTCATCTCCGGCTCGTCTCCGGGTCATCTCCGGCTCATCTCCGGCTCTGCTCTGGCTCTTCTCCTGCTTTTCTCCGGCTCGTCTCCGGCTCATCTCCGGCTCTTCTCCTGCTCTTCTCCGGCTCGTCTCCGGCTCTTCGCGTCTCCGGCTCGTCTCCGGCTCTTCTCCGGCTCGTCTCCGGCTCGTCTCCGGCTCGTCTCCGGCTCGTCTCCGGCCCGTCTCCGGCTCTTCTCCGGCTCGTCTCCGGCTCGTCTCCGGCTCGTGTCCGGCTCTGCTCCGGCTCTGCTCCGGCTCTTCTCCGGCTCGTCTCCAGCTCGTCTCCGGCTCGTGTCCGGCTCTGCTCCGGCTCTTTTCCGGCGCTTCTCCGGCTCTTCTCTGGCTCGTGTCCGGGTCGTCTCCGGCTCTTCTCCGGCTCTTCTCCTGCTCTTCTCCGGCTCGTCTCCGGCTCGTCTCCGGCTCGTCTCCGGCCCGTCTCCGGCTCATCTCCGGCTCGTCTCTGGCTCTTCTCCGGCTCTTCTCCGGCTCGTCTACGGCTCGTCTCCGGCTCGTCTCCTGCTCTTCTCCGGCTCGTCTCCGGCTCGTCTCCGGCTCGTCTCCGGCTCGTCTCCTGCTCTTCTCCGGCTCGTCTCCGGCTCGTCTCCGGCTCGTCTCCGGCTCTTCTCCGGCTCGTCTCCGGCTCGTCTCCGGCTCCGGCTCGTCTCCGGCTCGTCTCCGGCCCGTCTCCGGCTCTTCTCCGGCTCTTCTCCGGCTCGTCTCCGGCTCGTCTCCGGCTCTTCTCCGGCTCGTCTCCGGCTCGTCTCCGGCTCGTCTCCGGCTCGTGTCCGGCTCTGCTCCGGCTCTGCTCCGGCTCTTCTCCGGCTCTGCTCTGGCTCTGCTCTGGCTCTTCTCCGGCTCGTCTCCAGCTCTTCTCCAGCTCGTCTTCTGCTCTGCTCTGCTCCGGCGCTTCTCCGGCTCTTCTCTGGCTCGTGTCCGGGTCGTCTCCGGCTCTTCTCCGGCTCTTCTCTGGTTCGTGTCCGGGTCGTCTCCGGCCCTTCTCCGGCTCTTCTCTGGCTCGTGTCCGGGTCGTCTCCGTCTCTTCTCTGGCTTTTCTCTGGCTCGTCTCAGACTCGTCTCTGATTCTTCTCTGGTTCTCTTCGGAATTAATTTCCCCGTTGGCCTAAAAGTGGCATGAATTCAACCAAAAATCACAAGCTGTTTTGCTGGCTGATATAATCTAATGAATATAAAGAGACAGAAGGAAAGGGAGGGTGAAGGAGGGAGAGTCAATTCATTCTGACTCTGTGGCTTTTGTGGTGCGATTGAGACCGGCAACAAAGGAACAATGTGAGTTTGTGTTTAGGTTTCATCACTATCACCACCGTCCAATCACGAGTGCAATTCATTTATGCATTTAATCCCTTATTGTTTAAAGTTTTAGTTAATTTAGTTTTAGTTATTGTAGTACTTAAACCATAAAAACATTCACATTATTGTTTATTTTAGTTGAAGGTAACGATAATAACCCTGGATGACTTTAAGAGTAACATTCACACACAGTGCTTTACTGAACATCACGTGACTTCAGCGTCTCGTCACAAGCGTCCCGGTATCACTTTCCATCTTTTTCTCCTCTGTGTAATTCTATATACATTGTTCAAATTTAATAGGCATCTAATTTGTGTTATCAGCTTACAGGGCAGTAAGTAATAATTTGCATGGCTGCCTTTAGCAAAAATGCTTCCATAAGCAGCCCATAGAATGGATAATCCTTCATATTGGTTATGCCCCGATGATCAATGTTTCAAGAAGAAGAAGAAGAAGAAGAAACTTTGGTGGAAGATTGAAAGATTTCTGAGGCCAGAGAGAAACCACAGAAAACCACAGAAATATGATGTTATTGCACAGAAGTTCCCTGGTTGGTGTGTTTGCGTCACTTTTTAATGCCCATCAAACTTGAACTCATAAAGGTTTGTTTGCCACATATGAAAAGCAGTTTTAAATAGATTCAATTACTGATGCTTTTACTGATCAACTTTGTCTCTGATCTTAGATCCCTTTTTCCATGGAGCTCATCGCACTGCATTCTGGGATTGTCTTCTCTGCAAACAGACAGAACTGGATGTTCCCTCAGACGAGGTGTGTTCCCTACGCCAGTCTGATGCCTTCAATACTGTCTATAGGCGGCTCACTTAGTTTGAAGCAAGTCAAAATATCCCCTGTTAATCTCTCATTCACAACACTTTTACTGATGAACTTATATCTCTTTTGGAAATAGCTCAATATTATACAGGAAAATTTTTTTTTACTTTGAAACAATTTTCAATTAGTAAATTTGTTCTCTGATATGTGGTGGTTCTCTGAGGTGTAGTGGTTCTCTGAGATGTAGTGGTTCTCTGATATGTAGTGGTTCTCTGAGGTGTAGTGGTTCTCTGAGATGTAGTGGTTCTCTGAGATGTAGTGATGGACAGTGGCCACTGGGCAAATTTGGCCAGGATTTCGGGGTTAAACCCCTACTCTTTCGAAAGACATCCTGGGATTTTTAATGACCACAGAGAGTCAGGACCTCGGTTTAACGTCTCATCCGAAGGACTCTCTTTGTCAGTATAGTGTCCCCGTCACTACACTGGGGCATTTGGACCCACACAGACCACAGGGTGAGTGCCCCCTGCTGGCCACACTAACACCTCTTCCAGCAGCAACCTGGTTTTCTCAGGAGGTCTCCCATCCAAGTACTAACCAGGCTCAGCCCCGCTTAGCTTCAGTGGGAAACCAGTCTTGGGCTACAGGGCGATATGGCTGCTGATAGTGGTTCTCTGAGATATAGTGGTTCTCTGATATGTAGTTGTTCTCTGAGGTGTAGTGGTTCTCTGAGATGTAGTGGTTCTCTGAGGTGTAGTGGTTCTCTGAGGTGTAGTGGTTCTCTGAGGTGTAGTGGTTCTCTGAGATACAGTGGTTCTCTGATGTGTAGTGGTTCTCTGATGTGTAGTGGTTCTCTGAGGTGTAGTGGTTCTCTGAGATGTAGTGGTTCTCTGAGATATAGTGGTTCTCTGAGGTGTAGTGGTTCTCTGAGATACAGTGGTTCTCTGAGATATAGTGGTTCTGTAGTGGTTCTCTGAGGTGTAGTGGTTCTCTGAGATGTAGTGGTTCTCTGAGTTATAGTGGTTCTCTGAGATATAGTGGTTCTCTGAGATATAGTGGTTCTCTGAGATATAGTGGTTCTCTGAGGTGTAGTGGTTCTCTGAGATGTAGTGGTTCTCTGAGTTATAGTGGTTCTCTGAGATATAGTGGTTCTCTGAGATATAGTGGTTCTCTGAGTTATAGTGGTTCTCTGAGATATAGTGGTTCTCTGAGATATAGTGGTTCTCTGAGATATAGTGGTTCTCTGAGGTGTAGTGGTTCTCTGAGATGTAGTGGTTCTCTGAGTTATAGTGGTTCTCTGAGATATAGTGGTTCTCTGAGATATAGTGGTTCTCTGAGATGTAGTGGTTCTCTGAGGTGTAGTGGTTCTCTGAGGTGTAGTGGTTCTCTGAGATATAGTGGTTCTCTGAGGTGTAGTGGTTCTCTGAGGTGTAGTGGTTCTCTGAGATGTAGTGGTTCTCTGAGTTATAGTGGTTCTCTGAGATATAGTGGTTCTCTGAGATATAGTGGTTCTCTGAGATATAGTGGTTCTCTGAGATATAGTGGTTCTCTGAGATGTAGTGGTTCTCTAAGATGTAGTGGTTCTCTGAGATGTAGTGGTTCTCTGAGATATAGTGGTTCTCTGAGGTGTAGTGGTTCTCTGAGGTGTAGTGGTTCTCTGAGGTGTAGTGGTTCTCTGAGATATAGTGGTTCTCTGAGATGTAGTGGTTCTCTGAGATGTAGTGGTTCTCTGAGGTGTAGTGGTTCTCTGAGATGTAGTGGTTCTCTGAGATATAGTGGTTCTCTGAGATATAGTGATATAGTGGTTCTCTGAGGTGTAGTGGTTCTCTGAGATATAGTGGTTCTCTGAGATATAGTGATATAGTGGTTCTCTGAGGTGTAGTGGTTCTCTGAGATGTAGTGGTTCTCTGAGGTGTAGTGGTTCTCTGAGATGTAGTGGTTCTCTGAGATATAGTGGTTCTCTGAGATGCAGTGGTTCTCTGAGATGTAGTGGTTCTCTGATATGTAGTGGTTCTCTGAGATGTAGTGGTTCTCTGAGATGTAGTGGTTCTCTAAGATGTAGTGGTTCTCTGAGATGTAGTGGTTCTCTGATATGTAGTGGTTCTCTGATTTGTAGTGGTTCTCTGAGATGTAGTGGTTCTCTGATATGTAGTGGTTCTCTGATATGTAGTGGTTCCCTGAGATTTAGTGGTTATCTGATATGTAGTGGTTCTCTGAGGTGTAGTGGTTCTCTGAGGTGTAGTGGTTCTCTGAGATTTAGTGGTTCTCTGAGGTGTAGTGGTTCTCTGATATGTAGTGGTTCTCTGATGTGTAGTGGTTCTCTGAGATTTAGTGGTTATCTGATATGTAGTGGTTATGTGAGGTGTAGTGGTTCTCTGAGATGTAGTGGTTCTCTAAGATGTAGTGGTTATCTGATATTTAGTGGTTATCTGATATGTAGTGGTTATCTGATATGTAGTGGTTATCTGATATGTAGTGGTTCTCTGAGATGTAGTGGTTCTCTAAGATGTAGTGGTTCTCTAAGATGTAGTGGTTCTCTGAGATGTAGTGGTTCTCTAAGATGTAGTGGTTCTCTAAGATGTAGTGGTTCTCTGAGATGTAGTGGTTCTCTAAGATGTAGTGGTTCTCTAAGATGTAGTGGTTCTCTGAGATGTAGTGGTTCTCTAATATGTAGTGGTTCTCTGAGGTGTAGTGGTTCTCTGAGATGTAGTGGTTCTCTGATATGTAGTGGTTCTCTGAGATGTAGTGGTTATCTGATATGTAGTGGTTATGTGAGGTGAAGTGGTTCTCTGAGATGTAGTGGTTCTCTGAGGTGTAGTGGTTCTCTGATACCCCTTTTCCACCAAGGCAGTGCTGGTGCCGGTTCGGAGCCGGTGCCTACTTGCGAACCAGTTCTTTCTGTTTCGACAGCAAAGAACCGGTTCTCGGCCAGGAAAATTGGTTCCAAAGCGGCACCAACTCTTTGCTGGACTAGAACCGTTCTTTTGCCACGTCATGCTGGGGGCGGGGTTATAATTACCCTTTTTCTCGAACGTAACCTCCGTCTGTAGTAATCCAGTCGAGCTGCACAAATGTGTTCTATGCGTCGTCTTCTAATCCCAAGAAAGTATCGCATTGCCAGGAGAAACATTTGCAAAAAACGATGTAACGTTAGTCCGCCATTGTAAATGTTTATGCTTGAAGTTGGCGCAGCCGCGCAAGCGTTTCTAGGAAAGCTAAGACGTATGGCAACGTAAACAGTGACGTAACGACGTCGTTCGCTGGGCTCTCTAGTTCAGTGGAAAAACAAACAGGTTCGGAGAAGGTTCGCAAGTTGAACCAACTTTGAACCAGCACCAGTTCCGAACCAGTTCTTTTTTGGTGGAAAAGGGGTATGAGATATAGTGGTTCTCTGAGATGTAGTGGTTCTCTGAGGTGTAGTGGTTCTCTGAGATGTAGTGGTTCTCTGAGATATAGTGGTTTTCTGAGATATAGTGATATAGTGGTTCTCTGAGATGTAGTGGTTCTCTGAGGTGTAGTGGTTCTCTGAGATATAGTGGTTCTCTGAGATGTAGTGGTTCTCTGAGATGTAGTGGTTCTCTGAGATATAGTGGTTCTCTGAGATGTAGTGGTTCTCTGAGATGTAGTGGTTCTCTGAGGTGTAGTGGTTCTCTGAGGTGTAGTGGTTCTCTAAGATGTAGTGGTTCTCTGAGGTGTAGTGGTTCTCTGAGATGTAGTGGTTCTCTAAGATGTAGTGGTTCTCTGAGATGTAGTGGTTCTCTGAGATGTAGTGGTTCTCTGAGATTTAGTGGTCTGAGGTGTAGTGGTTCTCTGAGATGTAGTGGTTCTCTGAGGTGTAGTGGTTCTCTGAGATGTAGTGGTTCTCTGAGGTGTAGTGGTTCTCTGAGATATAGTGGTTCTCTGAGATATAGTGGTTCTCTGAGATATAGTGGTTCTCTGATATGTAGTGGTTCTCTGAGATTTAGTGGTTATCTGATGTGTAGTGGTTCTCTGATGTGTAGTGGTTCTCTGAGATTTAGTGGTTATCTGATATGTAATGGTTATGTGAGGTGTAGTGGTTCTCTGAGATTTAGTGGTTCTCTGATATATAGTGGTTCTCTGATATGTAGTGGTTATGTGAGGTGTAGTGGTTCTCTGAGATTTAGTGGTTCTCTGAGATGTAGTGGTTCTCTGAGATGTAGTGGTTCTCTGAGATGTAGTGGTTCTCTGAGATTTAGTGGTTCTCTAAGATGTAGTGGTTCTCTAAGATGTAGTGGTTCTCTGAGGTGTAGTGGTTCTCTAAGATGTAGTGGTTCTCTGAGATGTAGTGGTTCTCTGAGATGTAGTGGTTCTCTGAGATTTAGTGGTTCTCTGAGATGTAGTGGTTCTCTGAGATTTAGTGGTCTGAGGTGTAGTGGTTCTCTGAGATGTAGTGGTTCTCTGAGGTGTAGTGGTTCTCTGAGATGTAGTGGTTCTCTGAGGTGTAGTGGTTCTCTGAGATATAGTGGTTCTCTGAGATATAGTGGTTCTCTGATGTGTAGTGGTTCTCTGAGATATAGTGGTTCTCTGAGATATAGTGGTTCTCTGATGTGTAGTGGTTCTCTGAGATATAGTGGTTCTCTGAGATGTAGTGGTTCTCTGAGATGCAGTGGTTCTCTGAGATGTAGTGGTTCTCTGATATGTAGTGGTTCTCTGAGATGTAGTGGTTCTCTGAGATGTAGTGGTTCTCTAAGATGTAGTGGTTCTCTGAGATGTAGTGGTTCTCTGATATGTAGTGGTTCTCTGATTTGTAGTGGTTCTCTGAGATGTAGTGGTTCTCTGATATGTAGTGGTTCTCTGATATGTAGTGGTTCCCTGAGATTTAGTGGTTATCTGATATGTAGTGGTTCTCTGAGGTGTAGTGGTTCTCTGAGGTGTAGTGGTTCTCTGAGATTTAGTGGTTCTCTGAGGTGTAGTGGTTCTCTGATATGTAGTGGTTCTCTGATGTGTAGTGGTTCTCTGATATGTAGTGGTTCTCTGAGGTGTAGTGGTTCTCTGAGATTTAGTGGTTATCTGATATGTAGTGGTTATGTGAGGTGTAGTGGTTCTCTGAGATGTAGTGGTTCTCTAAGATGTAGTGGTTATCTGATATTTAGTGGTTATCTGATATGTAGTGGTTATCTGATATGTAGTGGTTATCTGATATGTAGTGGTTCTCTGAGATGTAGTGGTTCTCTAAGATGTAGTGGTTCTCTAAGATGTAGTGGTTCTCTGAGATGTAGTGGTTCTCTAAGATGTAGTGGTTCTCTAAGATGTAGTGGTTCTCTGAGATGTAGTGGTTCTCTAAGATGTAGTGGTTCTCTAAGATGTAGTGGTTCTCTGAGATGTAGTGGTTCTCTAATATGTAGTGGTTCTCTGAGGTGTAGTGGTTCTCTGAGATGTAGTGGTTCTCTGATATGTAGTGGTTCTCTGAGATGTAGTGGTTATCTGATATGTAGTGGTTATGTGAGGTGTAGTGGTTCTCTGAGATGTAGTGGTTCTCTGAGGTGTAGTGGTTCTCTGATACCCCTTTTCCACCAAGGCAGTGCTGGTGCCGGTTCGGAGCCGGTGCCTACTTGCGAACCAGTTCTTTCTGTTTCGACAGCAAAGAACCGGTTCTCGGCCAGGAAAATTGGTTCCAAAGCGGCACCAACTCTTTGCTGGACTAGAACCGTTCTTTTGCCACGTCATGCTGGGGGCGGGGTTATAATTACCCTTTTTCTCGAACGTAACCTCCGTCTGTAGTAATCCAGTCGAGCTGCACAAATGTGTTCTATGCGTCGTCTTCTAATCCCAAGAAAGTATCGCATTGCCAGGAGAAACATTTGCAAAAAACGATGTAACGTTAGTCCGCCATTGTAAATGTTTATGCTTGAAGTTGGCGCAGCCGCGCAAGCGTTTCTAGGAAAGCTAAGACGTATGGCAACGTAAACAGTGACGTAACGACGTCGTTCGCTGGGCTCTCTAGTTCAGTGGAAAAACAAACAGGTTCGGAGAAGGTTCGCAAGTTGAACCAACTTTGAACCAGCACCAGTTCCGAACCAGTTCTTTTTTGGTGGAAAAGGGGTATGAGATATAGTGGTTCTCTGAGATGTAGTGGTTCTCTGAGGTGTAGTGGTTCTCTGAGATGTAGTGGTTCTCTGAGATATAGTGGTTTTCTGAGATATAGTGATATAGTGGTTCTCTGAGATGTAGTGGTTCTCTGAGGTGTAGTGGTTCTCTGAGATATAGTGGTTCTCTGAGATGTAGTGGTTCTCTGAGATGTAGTGGTTCTCTGAGATATAGTGGTTCTCTGAGATGTAGTGGTTCTCTGAGATGTAGTGGTTCTCTGAGGTGTAGTGGTTCTCTGAGGTGTAGTGGTTCTCTAAGATGTAGTGGTTCTCTGAGGTGTAGTGGTTCTCTGAGATGTAGTGGTTCTCTAAGATGTAGTGGTTCTCTGAGATGTAGTGGTTCTCTGAGATGTAGTGGTTCTCTGAGATTTAGTGGTCTGAGGTGTAGTGGTTCTCTGAGATGTAGTGGTTCTCTGAGGTGTAGTGGTTCTCTGAGATGTAGTGGTTCTCTGAGGTGTAGTGGTTCTCTGAGATATAGTGGTTCTCTGAGATATAGTGGTTCTCTGAGATATAGTGGTTCTCTGATATGTAGTGGTTCTCTGAGATTTAGTGGTTATCTGATGTGTAGTGGTTCTCTGATGTGTAGTGGTTCTCTGAGATTTAGTGGTTATCTGATATGTAATGGTTATGTGAGGTGTAGTGGTTCTCTGAGATTTAGTGGTTCTCTGATATATAGTGGTTCTCTGATATGTAGTGGTTATGTGAGGTGTAGTGGTTCTCTGAGATTTAGTGGTTCTCTGAGATGTAGTGGTTCTCTGAGATGTAGTGGTTCTCTGAGATGTAGTGGTTCTCTGAGATTTAGTGGTTCTCTAAGATGTAGTGGTTCTCTAAGATGTAGTGGTTCTCTGAGGTGTAGTGGTTCTCTAAGATGTAGTGGTTCTCTGAGATGTAGTGGTTCTCTGAGATGTAGTGGTTCTCTGAGATTTAGTGGTTCTCTGAGATGTAGTGGTTCTCTGAGATTTAGTGGTCTGAGGTGTAGTGGTTCTCTGAGATGTAGTGGTTCTCTGAGGTGTAGTGGTTCTCTGAGATGTAGTGGTTCTCTGAGGTGTAGTGGTTCTCTGAGATATAGTGGTTCTCTGAGATATAGTGGTTCTCTGATGTGTAGTGGTTCTCTGAGATATAGTGGTTCTCTGAGATATAGTGGTTCTCTGATGTGTAGTGGTTCTCTGAGATATAGTGGTTCTCTGAGATATAGTGGTTCTCTGATGTGTAGTGGTTCTCTGAGATATAGTGGTTCTCTGAGATATAGTGGTTCTCTGAGATATAGTGGTTCTCTGAGATATAGTGGTTCTCTGATATGTAGTGGTTCTCTGAGATTTAGTGGTTATCTGATGTGTAGTGGTTCTCTGATGTGTAGTGGTTCTCTGAGATTTAGTGGTTATCTGATATGTAATGGTTATGTGAGGTGTAGTGGTTCTCTGAGATTTAGTGGTTCTCTGATATATAGTGGTTCTCTGATATGTAGTGGTTATGTGAGGTGTAGTGGTTCTCTGAGATTTAGTGGTTCTCTGAGATGTAGTGGTTCTCTGAGATGTAGTGGTTCTCTGAGATGTAGTGGTTCTCTGAGATTTAGTGGTTCTCTAAGATGTAGTGGTTCTCTAAGATGTAGTGGTTCTCTGAGGTGTAGTGGTTCTCTAAGATGTAGTGGTTCTCTGAGATGTAGTGGTTCTCTGAGATGTAGTGGTTCTCTGAGATTTAGTGGTTCTCTGAGATGTATTGGTTCTCTAAGATGTAGTGGTTCTCTGAGGTGTAGTGGTTCTCTGAGGTGTAGTGGTTCTCTGAGATATAGTGGTTCTCTGAGGTGTAGTGGTTCTCTGAGGTGTAGTGGTTCTCTGAGATGTAGTGGTTCTCTGAGGTGTAGTGGTTCTCTGAGATGTAGTGGTTCTCTGAGGTGTAGTGGTTCTCTGAGATATAGTGGTTCTCTGAGGTGTAGTGGTTCTCTGAGATATAGTGGTTCTCTGAGGTGTAGTGGTTCTCTGAGGTGTAGTGGTTCTCTGAGATGTAGTGGTTCTCTGAGGTGTAGTGGTTCTCTGAGGTGTAGTGGTTCTCTGAGGTGTAGTGGTTCTCTGAGATGTAGTGGTTCTCTGAGGTGAAGTGGTTCTCTGAGATGTAGTGGTTCTCTGAGATGTAGTGGTTCTCTGAGATATAGTGGTTCTCTGAGATATAGTGGTTCTCTGATGTGTAGTGGTTCTCTGAGATGTGGTTATCTGAGATGTAGTGGTTCTCTGAGGTGTAGTGGTTCTCTGAGATGTAGTGGTTCTCTGAGATGTAGTGGTTCTCTGATATGTAGTGGTTCTCTTGAGATTTAGTGGTTATCTGATATGTAGTGGTTATGTGAGGTGTAGTGGTTCTCTGAGGTGTAGTGGTTTGCTGAGCGTATGCAGGTATGGAGAGTGTTGGCTGTTAGCGCTCGAGAGCCTATCTCTCGCACCGGACGCTGATAACAGGAGGTCAGAGCGATTTCTTCAAGCTGTCGGATGAACAGCCTATCCGGACCGATAACCTTGCGACACCAGGAACACTACAAATCCTCTTAAGACACAACCAGGGTCTTGTTATCACACCGGCTGTTTAACCTGTGAGGAACAACAGAAGAGCTTCTGCTCGAATATCAGTCACTTCATGAGAATATCCTCACAACACACATCTGCTTATTTGAGCAAAATTGCACAGGAAAAAAATTGTTTTCAGAGAATATATACCTGGAATTTTATATAAAATATTTATATAAACTAATTGTGAATTGTATGGTAAAACTTTACAATAATATTAATTAATTAACATTAGTTAACTACTTCAGTTAACATGAACAAAAAAATAACAATACTTCTTCAGCATTCATTAATCTTAGTTAATAATAATTTCTACATTTACTAATACGTTATTAAAATCAAAGGTTGTATTTGTTAACATTAGTTAATGCACTGTCAACTAACATGAACAGCTGTATTTTTATTCACTAACATTAACAAAGATTAACAAATATTGTAACAAATATTTTTTCTCATTGTTAGCTCATTTTAGTTAATACATTAACTAATGTTAACTAATGAACCTTATTGTAAAGTGTTACCATATATATATATACCATTATATACACTCTTTCTTATCCTCTCCACGTGTGTCTTTAATAGTATCTGGGCAGAAGAGAAGTAGTTCCAGTAAAGCTGTCAGATGAAGAGTTTGAGTTCCTTTGTGTTATAAAACACGAATCGGGATTTCTGTTGCTTTCAGCTCATCCTTACGCTGGATATTTCAGAACAAACAAACAAAGTGCTGTCAACACCAACTTCCTGCAAAAGCCGTCCAATCAATTATTCTTATAAATAAAAGATTTAAAGTGGGCTGTCTCTAAAGATTGATTAAAACAGTAAAGATTTTACTCCATGTCATGGTGATTAAAACGCAAGCTTTGTAATTCACACTGCTGTCTGATGAGAAATCCCTTTCACTTGCTGAAATCATTGTTGATTCAGTTATGATATCAATAGGAAAATAATTAATAACCATGCTTTAGGGTGGCGACAGCCCCTGTCATTTAATCAATGCAAACAAATCACAGAGCGCCGTGATTATCTGGAGGAGGGTGAATATTAATGTATGAATGGCCGCATGCATTAAAGAGGAACAGAATCAGCAGCTAAAGTTCTTCTTTCAGAGTTTAAAGCAGCACTAGGTTACTTTTCAACCTTAATAATATATTTCCAAGTCTCTTGTGATGGTACATCGACTTACAATAGGTTGAATGACACGTCTGCCATAGCCTGACGGGGTCTGTAGCGTTTTTAATCGTACTTTTAAACTTCGGCAGTGGCGCCTCCAGAAATTTTTCATAGGGGTGGCCAGATGGGGCCACTTAAAATCTTGGGGTGACACACCAAAACAATAAACCATAATTTCAGAATTGTATTCTACTGTTGTAGTAAACCGGCCTGAAGAAAACTAGCCTGAAGAAAACTATCGGAAAGACTTAAGGAAACTCCTACTGATATACTTGGGTTTATTGTGTTATATTTAACGGACAGTGCATCACGTTGCATGAATTTCTTAAATGAAATAAACAGAGTTCACAAGCAGGTTAATACATACACACACTCCATTTCATCATTGCAAATAACACATATGACTCGACTGACAGAACTAGGAACTAACAGACACATGAAGTAAACTTGTGTGTAGTTTATAAAGTCCAACCTTGCACTTGAAAACAATCTAAACTCTGTTTTTATGACGCAGCTCTTATTGACTTCCCAGCAGCGAGAGATGTGAGACTCTGCTGGTGGTGACGTAGCTCCGCCCGCAATATCACGCACACAAATGCGAGTGATGCAACAGCCAATGTCGAGTTTTCCCAATTAATGCATGAATTTAACAGCATTATTTAAACTCTGTTACACATATACATGCACCAGCTAACGACGTTAGCTAGGTAACTCTTATCAAAACGTGTCAAAGACACATCAAAAAGCTGTTGTAACAGTATTAGCCTACTGTAACCATTTGGCACTTAAAAAGCACGTCACGCCACATAATTCCCCGTCTTCTTTTACTAAAGAATATTTTTTACTTATTTACTTACCGGTAGTCTTCGTCTTCTTCTTTTAAAATTGTTGACCGACGTGCACGCGCTGAGCTGTTGCTGTCTGAGCGCGCAACAGCGGCATGTACGGAGGGGCGGGGGAGGGGCGGGCTACTGTGTGCGATCGTAAGTCTAGAGCGGCTTGCCTGCCTGGCTGTGCATTAGGGATGAAATGCATAACTGATGCTTCTAAAATGTATACTGGCCAGTGGGGTGGCCAGTGGGGTGGCCAGGAGTCGGCCAAGGCTGGCCACGGCAACCGGCGAACAAAGAGAACTTCAAAATTCGACTGCTTTACGGCATATACGTCACTTCCACCACCACCCCCACTTCCTTAAAATCGGACGTGCGAGCCAAACTTGCGTTTGTTTGCCAAATGTTATAGTCGTGGACGAAGCAGCACAGAAAAGCAAGAAAGCAAAGGTTTTGTCGGAGGAAAGCAAAAAGAGGAAACGAGAAAGTGATCGCATTAAAGGCAGAACGAGGAACAACATTGGCGTGAGCTGAAGGAGGAGGAGGTGTGCCCGATGCCACCCGTCCCGGTTCTCCAGGGATTATTCTTTTTTTTGAGCGACAGTCCCGGAAAATGTATATTATTTCTCGGGACACGAATTGTCCCGTTTTTTTGTGAAAATGTACTTCTAAAGTAGAATTTCCTGGTTTCAAATTAAACCATTTCCATCTACTGTTACTGTGTTTTCTTCATAGTTGTGTACAGTACATCCAATCCTGTGTCCGTAAACGGGTAAAAACCATGGTAAAAACGGGTAAAACAGTGGATTGGCCAATGCCAGGCGTTTACTTTTTTTTGATTGCAAGCTCAACTTATCGCCTAGCAATTGCCTGTGCTGTCCGTCGCGCGCGCGCATCAACACACATCCAAGATGATACAGTGTGAGTTTAGTTGCTAGCTAGCTTTTTAAAAACTATCTATTTACATCTATTGTGTGAAATGGGGGGAGAGTCGGACGAGGAGGATAACACAACAAAATCGGATGAGCCACCAGTGTCAAAGAAAATACTATTTACAACCTACAACTCAGACTCAGACCCCAAAAAATACTGATAATCTCAGTGTCCCGGTTTTTCACAAATCAAAGGTAACCCTATGCCCGACCGATGCGGACTTTCAAATATCAAATGAACGCCTATGTCTAAAGGGTGTGTACAAGTTTGGTAGGGGCTACATTCTTGCAAGTAAATATATAAGATACAAAATCATATTTTAGGATACCTAACATGTCTGTGATATTTGTTTATTTGTCTTGCCTCAAGCTATAATGCAAATCGATTTGTAAAATTTGCAGATTCATCCATAGTAGCTTCTTGATATTATAATATTGACGATATATGGTTATTATATCTACCACTCAAACATTGAAGTATCATATAGATTCAGTAAAATGGTAACCAATAGACTAGGCTACTATAATGACGCTGGCTTGTAAACGTGAGCATCGCGATCATTTGTCGTTTGAAAAAAAATAAAACCCATGAAATTATATTAATATCATGACATGCTGAAATATATGCCACTGTACCTGGATGAAGACATTTCACACACGACGCAAGCAGAACACCTGCATGTGAACTCCTCCTACAGTGTTCAGGGCTGTCATGGTTGTCAACAAATGCACGTGCATGTATGACAGGGTTTACGACAGTAGTAGAGGACAATACTGTTTCCCAACTCTAGGGGGACCCCGAGAGCTTAAAAGTTAAAAGTAACCTGGTGTTACTTTAAAGAAAAACTCTTTATATATACAACAAATATTTCAGTATAGACTGGCTGTGTTCAAAAGCAGATTTATTGAATATTGGTGCTTTTAATCATATTGCTATTAAAGAAAATAATCACTGTAATGCTCAGCCCTGCTTATTGCTTTTAGAAATGTATATTCTGTAGTAAAGAGAGGAAATCTCACAGGTGAATCTGTAGGTACAGAATAGAAATTAATTAAAATCTGGCGAGTCTGGTATGTAAAACCTCCCTCAAATTAGCCTGTCTCAAAAACAGATATTACTCTGGAAAGCTTTTTATTGGTGAAGTAATGGCAGAGCCAGATTCCTGGTTTCATTATTTGATAAGAATGCACTTAATGAAAATATCAGCCAGAAGCAATACATGCGAACACTTGATTTCAGAGTCCTTGAAGGCCAGAAGGAGAGAAGAGAGTGTGACAGTATTACCATCGACCAGCCTTCATTAAATCACTCCTGAAACACCAGACGACTTAATAGATGTAATTTCAAGTGGGGAAACCAAAAAGAACATATCTTCCGCTCTCGACTCAATGATCCCGCGCCGCAGAAGAAAAGACTGAACGAGAGAAGTCATTATCAGATGCTGAGTTGAGATCTTACCTAGACAGGACATCAGATTCCCTCAGTAACAAAAGAGAGTTTAAATCACTGTTTAAATCAGGTGTTCAAATCACTTCCATGGCCACTGCGTGGGATGCAGTGGAGTAAAGTGTGAGATGCAGTGGTGTAAAGCGTGGGATGCAGTGATGTAAAGCGTGGGATGCAGTGGTGTAAAGTGTGGGGTGCAGTGGTGTAAAGCGTGGGATGCAGTGGTGTAAAGTGTGGGATGCAGTGGTGTAAAGCGTGGGATGCAGTGGTGTAAAGTGTGGGGTGCAGTGGTGTAAAGCGTGGGATGCAGTGGTGTAAAGCGTGGGATGCAGTGGTGTAAAGTGTGGGATGCAGTGGTGTAAAGCGTGGAATGCAGTGGTGTAAAGTGTGAGATGCAGTGGTGTAAAGCGTGGGATGCAGTGGTGTAAAGCGTGGGATGCAGTGGTGTAAAGCGTGGGATGCAGTGGTGTAAAGTGTGAGATGCAGTGGTGTAAAGTGTGGGATGCAGTGGTGTAAAGCGTGGGATGCAGTGGTGTAAAGCGTGGGATGCAGTGGTGTAAAGTGTGGGGTGCAGTGGTGTAAAGCGTGGGATGCAGTGGTGTAAAGCGTGGGATGCAGTGGTGTAAAGTGTGGGATGCAGTGGTGTAAAGCGTGGGATGCAGTGGTGTAAAGAGTGGGATGCAGTGGTGTAAAGTGTGGGGTGAAGTGGTGTAAAGCGTGGGATGCAGTGGTGTAAAGAGTGGGGTGCAGTGGTGTAAAGCCTGGGATGCAGTGGTGTAAAGTGTGGGGTGCAGTGGTGTAAAGCCTGGGATGCAGTGGTGTAACGAGTGGGGTGCAGTGGTGTAAAGAGTGGGATGCAGTGGTGTAAAGAGTGGAATGCAGTGGTGAAAAGAGTGGGATGCAGTGGTGTAAAGAGTGGAATGCAGTGGTGTAAAGAGTGGGGTGCAGTGGTGTAAAGAGTGGGATGCAGTGGTGTAAAGTGTGGGATGCAGTGGAGTAAAGTGTGGGATGCAGTGGAGTAAAGAGTGGGATGCAGTGGTGTGAAGTGTGGGATGCAGTGGTGTAAAGTGTGGGATGCAGTGGTGTAAAGCGTGGGATGCAGTGGTGTAAAGTGTGGGATGCAGTGGTTTAAAGCGTAAGATGCAGTGGTGTAAAGTGTGGGATGCAGTGGTGAAAAGAGTGGGATGCAGTGGTGAAAAGAGTGGGATGCAGTGGAGTAAAGTGCGGGATGCAGTGGTGTAAAGCGTGGGATCCAGTGGTGTAAAGTGTGGGATGCAGTGGTGTAAAGTGTGGGATGCAGTGGTGTAAAGTGTGGAATGCAGTGGTGTAAAGTGTGGGATGCAGTGGTGTAAAGAGTGGGATGCAGTGGTGTAAAGTGTGGGATGCAGTGGAGTAAAGTGTGGGATGCGGTGGAGTAAAGAGTGGGATGCAGTGGAGTAAAGTGCGGGATGCAGTGGAGTAAAGTGTGGGATGCGGTGGTGTAAAGTGTGGGATGCGGTGGTGTTAAGTGTGGGATGCAGTGGTGTAAAGCGTGGGATGCAGTGGTGTAAAGTGTGGGATGCAGTGGTGTAAAGAGTGGGATGCAGTGGTGTAAAGTGTGGGATGCAGTGGAGTAAAGTGTGGGATGCAGTGGAGTAAAGAGTGGGATGCAGTGGAGTAAAGTGCGGGATGCAGTGGAGTAAAGTGTGGGATGCGGTGGTGTAAAGTGTGGGATGCGGTGGTGTTAAGTGTGGGATGCAGTGGTGTAAAGCGTGGGATGCAGTGGTGTAATGAGTGGGATGCAGTGGAGTAAAGAGTGGGATGCAGTGGAGTAAAGAGTGGGATGCAGTGGTGTAAAGCGTGGGATCCAGTGGTGTAAAGTGTGGGATGCAGTGGTGTAAAGCGTGGGATGCAGTGGTGTAAAGTGTGGGATGCAGTGGTGTAAAGTGTGGGATGCAGTTGTGTAAAGTGTGGGATGCAGTGGTGTAAAGTGTGGGATGCAGTTGTGTAAAGTGTGGGATGCAGTGGTGTAAAGAGTGGGATGCAGTGGTGTAAAGTGTGGGATGCAGTTGTGTAAAGTGTGGGATGCAGTGGTGTAAAGAGTGGGATGCAGTGGTGTAAAGTGTGGGATGCAGTTGTGTAAAGTGTGGGATGCAGTGGTGTAAAGTGTGGGATGCGGTTGTGTAAAGTGTGGGATGCAGTGGTGTAAAGTGTGGGATGCAGTGGTGTAAAGTGTGGGATGCTGTGGTGTAAAGTGTGGGATGCAGTGGTGTAAAGTGTGGGATGCAGTGGTGTAAAGAGTGGGATGCAGTGGTGTAAAGTGTGGGATGCAGTTGTGTAAAGTGTGGGATGCAGTGGTGTAAAGTGTGGGATGCAGTTGTGTAAAGTGTGGGATGCAGTGGTGTAAAGTGTGGGATGCTGTGGTGTAAAGTGTGGGATGCAGTGGTGTAAAGAGTGGGATGCAGTGGTGTAAAGCGTGGGATGCAGTGGTGTAAAGTGTGGGATGCAGTGGTGTAAAGTGTGGGATGCAGTGGTGTAAAGTGTGGGATGCAGTGGAGTAAAGTGTGGGATGCAGTGGAGTAAAGAGTGGGATGCAGTGGAGTAAAGTGCGGGATGCAGTGGTGTAAAGTGTGGGATGCAGTGGTGTAAAGTGTGGGATGCAGTGGTGTAAAGCGTGGGATGCAGTGGTGTAAAGTGTGTGATGCAGTGGTGAAAAGAGTGGGATGCAGTGGTGTAAAGTGTGGGATGCAGTGGTGTAAAGTGTGGGATGCAGTGGTGTAAAGCGTGGGATGCAGTGGTGTAAAGTGTGGGATGCAGTGGTGTAAAGCGTAAGATGCAGTGGTGTAAAGTGTGGGATGCAGTGGTGAAAAGAGTGGGATGCAGTGGTGAAAAGAGTGGGATGCAGTGGAGTAAAGTGCGGGATGCAGTGGTGTAAAGCGTGGGATCCAGTGGTGTAAAGTGGCCACTGCATCCCACACGTGTAAAGTGTGGGATGCAGTGGTGTAAAGTGTGGAATGCAGTGGTGTAAAGTGTGGGATGCAGTGGAGTAAAGTGTGGGATGCAGTGGTGTAAAGTGTGGAATGCAGTGGTGTAAAGTGTGGGATGCAGTGGAGTAAAGTGTGGGATGCAGTGGTGTAAAGTGTGGAATGCAGTGGTGTAAAGTGTGGGATGCAGTGGTGTAAAGAGTGGGATGCAGTGGTGTAAAGTGTGGGATGCAGTGGAGTAAAGAGTGGGATGCAGTGGAGTAAAGTGCGGGATGCAGTGGAGTAAAGTGTGGGATGCAGTGGAGTAAAGTGTCGGATACAGTGGTGCTCATTTCCATTAACTTTAACTGTACTAAAATAACTGAAACTAAAACTGAAATAAAAATGAATAAAAACTGTAGACATATTTAAAAAACATTATGAAATTGACAAAAACACAAATTACTAAATTACTGAAACTTTACTTAAAATAAAAATAAAGATGAAAAATAAAAATAATTTTAAATATGAATAAAACTAGATTAATTCAACATTCATGAAAATCAAACTTATTTTTTTAAATTCCTTCCCATTATCCACAGACAAACCTGTGCTTTTGAACATATAGAGCTTAACTGTAAGAACATTAGCCAGTATATTTATAAATAATTCATAATTTAGGTTTACAGTGTAAAGTCCTACAGGTCTGGTTTGGACTGATATGATGGAGTAAATTATGCCACAATATTAATTTCTGAACTATATCTTTAATTGTATTGCTCTGTACTGTTTTCTCTTCTGCTGAAGTTTAGGAGAAACATCTGAGACCTTCTTCAGAGGATCGGTGTGTGAGAGAGCGACCGGATGAAACTCTTCCTCAGCTTCAGTACGGCCTGACGGGAGACGAGAAGAACGGATCGGGTGAAGTTAACAGGGTAATTCTGCGTCAGTAAAATGCAACATGTGCATTTATCTCATGTGCTGTCTGTCTGTGTTTATCTGATGCAGCATGTCATAGATATCCTAATCTGGGTTCGGAGGATTTATTATTTTGTTTCATATTTTTGTATAAACTTTGACACTTTCACTGTCGCATGAAATTAAGTGATTTAAAGGAATCAGATTTATCTGAGAGAGGAACCGTATTATTCTAGAGAGCGTCTGATTGGTCAGAATTGTGTATACTGAATCTAAAAAGATGGTCCATTTTCCTTCAAGAGAGAACAAAGTTTTTTCATTTAGTTTAATTGCATTTAATGATATAAGTTAAAAGTTATTTTTAGGAGTACACCAACATATAGAGGAGCTCAAACCTACAGATGCCAAAAGCCACAAAAGCCCAGATTTGATTTCATGGTGATTTTAGTTATGTTGCATCATAAAGGCCAAGCTTCCAGTTGAAAACGGTTGGTTTACAGCAGACAGGTCCATTTCTGTAGCTTTGTGTGTGTGTTTGGCCTGTTCAGGGCCCTGAGAAGCCAGAACTTTGAATCTGAAGCCACACAGGCTCGGATAATGTTGCGCTCGGTGCCACAAAAGCAGACGAATCGCTGCGCATTAAGAGCGGCCACACAAAGAACAACAATGGCGTGCATAAACAGCGTTTGGGGCTTTGAGAGGCGTTGAGGGGCGTCCGCTGAGTCGGCTCATTGTGACGAGGTGAAAAGAGGCCTAATGAACAGGAAGCCTGACTTGAGCCGCTGACAGGAGCCATACAACGGCAGTATTGTGGGCCTGCCACCGACCCCGTGGGTCCCGCATTAGGAGGAGTGATGAGAAACTCGCCCCTTTAACACACAGACCCGAACCCGGGGGAAAAGCCCAAACAAGCGCCTGCTCTCCACCTGGAGCGGACACCGAATGTGCGAGGCTTACGGTTCCTCTAGCCGTTAAATCTTTCTACACTGTATTTTTGATGGCATGGACTGGTGTTTTAGTGTTAATATGAACATTGCTGTTACATTCAGAGGTTGTCAGAATACGAAATATTGCTAAATTCAAAGGCAACCAAGCAGGTGTCGCCACTTTACCATCTAACAGGGGACCCGTGTCCTTTTGTGCAGTGAAATCACTGTAACGTGCACATGCTGCTTAACTTTAGCATGTACACTTTAACTTGTGTGGAAATGGACATGCAATGATGAATACAACATCTAAATTAACTTATTTTGTTAGATATTATCTAAGATTATATACAAATAATATTTAACATCAATCAAACAACCAGCATACTTCAATTTATATCAACTAAGTTTATATTTTAAATAAAACAGAAATAGCTCTTTAACATAACTATTCCAGGTCACCACTTCATAAAGTGAAGAGTGGTTTTATTAACTAAAATCGTTATCTTATGATCATAATCATAAACACTCTGGTTTGCAGTGCTGATTGTTTACTGCACTTAGTTATTCTTCTAGTTATTTACCTAAATCGGGAGTCTGGCACCTTCACAGAGAACGTCTCTCTTCCACATGGCAGAAATGTGTGTGTGTATCCGTGACCGGATTCAGCGCGGTTACACACGTGCTCAGACTGCGGCCAAAGGGGAAACTTTGAAGTAAATGTGGCGGAGCAGAGAGACTCAGGCAACTTTTTCTCTGATTTTGAGCAAAGTCTCAGATGAGCTTCAGACGAGCTCGTAACCAGCGTTCTCTAGATGAGCTTCAGACTCGTAACCAGCGTTCTCTCGATGAGCTTCAGACTCGTAACCAGCGTTCTCTCGATGAGCTTCAGACTCGTAACCAGCGTTCTCTAGATGAGCTTCAGACTCGTAACCAGCGTTCTCTAGATGAGCTTCAGACTCGTAACCAGCGTTCTCTAGATGAGCTTCAGACTCGTAACCAGCGTTCTCTAGATGAGCTTCAGACTCGTAACCAGCGTTCTCTAGATGAGATTCAGACTCGTAACCAGCGTTCTCTAGATGAGCTTCATACTCGTAACCAGGGTTCTCTCGATGAGCTTCAGACTCGTAACCAGCGTTCTCTAGATGAGCTTCAGACTCATAACCAGCGTTCTCTAGATGAGCTTCAGACTCGTAACCAGCGTTCTCTAGATGAGCTTCAGACTCGTAACCAGCGTTCTCTAGATGAGCTTCATACTCGTAACCAGCGTTCTCTCGATAAGCTTCAGACTCGTAACCAGCGTTCTCTCGATGAGCTTCAGACTCGTAACCAGCGTTCTCTCGATGAGCTTCAGACTCGTAACCAGCGTTCTCTAGATGAGCTTCAGACGAGCTCGTAACCAGCGTTCTCTCGATGAGCTTCAGACTCGTAACCAGCGTTCTCTCGATGAGATTCAGACTCGTAACCAGCGTTCTCTAGATGAGCTTCATACTCGTAACCAGCGTTCTCTCGATGAGCTTCAGACTCGTAACCAGCGTTCTCTCGATGAGCTTCAGACTCGTAACCAGCGTTCTCTCGATGAGATTCAGACTCGTAACCAGCGTTCTCTCGATGAGCTTCATACTCGTAACCAGCGTTCTCTCGATGAGCTTCAGACTCGTAACCAGCGTTCTCTCGATGAGCTTCAGACTCGTAACCAGCGTTCTCTCGATGAGCTTTAGACTCGTAACCAGCGTTCTCTAGATGAGCTTCAGACTCGTAACCAGCGTTCTCTCGATGAGCTTCAGACTCGTAACCAGCGTTCTCTCGATGAGCTTCAGACTCGTAACCAGCGTTCTCTCGATGAGCTTCAGACTCGTAACCAGCGTTCTCTCGATGAGCTTCAGACTCGTAACCAGCGTTTTCTCGATGAGCTTCAGACTCGTAACCAGCGTTCTCTCGATGAGCTTCAGACTTGTAACCAGCGTTCTCTCGATGAGCTTCAGACTCGTAACCAGCGTTCTCTCGATGAGCTTCAGACTCGTAACCAGCGTTTTCTCGATGAGCTTCAGACTCGTAACCAGCGTTCTCTCGATGAGCTTCAGACTTGTAACCAGCGTTCTCTCGATGAGCTTCAGACTCGTAACCAGCGTTCTCTCGATGAGCTTCAGACTCGTAACCAGCGTTCTCTCGATGAGCTTCAGACTTGTAACCAGCGTTCTCTAGATGAGCTTCAGACTCGTAACCAGCGTTCTCTAGATGAGCTTCAGACTCGTAACCAGCGTTCTCTAGATGAGCTTCAGACTCGTAACCAGCGTTCTCTCGATGAGCTTCAGACTCGTAACCAGCGTTCTCTAGATGAGCTTCATACTCGTAACCAGCGTTCTCTCGATGAGCTTCAGACTCGTAACCAGCGTTCTCTCGATGAGCTTCAGACTCGTAACCAGCGTTCTCTCGATGAGCTTCAGACTCGTAACCAGCGCTCTCTCGATGAGCTTCAGACTCGTAACCAGCGTTCTCTCGATGAGCTTCAGACTCGTAACCAGCGTTCTCTCGATGAGCTTCAGACTCGTAACCAGCGTTCTCTCGATGTGCTTCAGACTCGTAACCAGCGTTCTCTCGATGAGCTTCAGACTCGTAACCAGCGTTCTCTCGATGAGCTTCAGACTCGTAACCAGCGTTCTCTCGATGAGCTTCAGACTCGTAACCAGCGTTCTCTCGATGAGCTTCAGACTCGTAACCAGCGTTCTCTCGATGAGCTTCAGACTCGTAACCAGCGTTCTCTCGATGAGCTTCAGACTCGTAACCAGCGTTCTCTAGATGAGCTTCAGACTCGTAACCAGCGTTCTCTCGATGAGCTTCAGACTCGTAACCAGCGTTCTCTCGATGAGCTTCAGACTCGTAACCAGCGTTCTCTAGATGAGCTTCAGACTCGTAACCAGCGTTCTCTAGATGAGCTTCAGACTCGTAACCAGCGTTCTCTAGATGAGCTTCAGACTCGTAACCAGCGTTCTCTAGATGAGATTCAGACTCGTAACCAGCGTTCTCTAGATGAGCTTCATACTCGTAACCAGGGTTCTCTCGATGAGCTTCAGACTCGTAACCAGCGTTCTCTAGATGAGCTTCAGACTCATAACCAGCGTTCTCTAGATGAGCTTCAGACTCGTAACCAGCGTTCTCTAGATGAGCTTCAGACTCGTAACCAGCGTTCTCTAGATGAGCTTCAGACTCGTAACCAGCGTTCTCTAGATGAGCTTCATACTCGTAACCAGCGTTCTCTCGATGAGCTTCAGACTCGTAACCAGCGTTCTCTCGATGAGCTTCAGACTCGTAACCAGCGTTCTCTCGATGAGCTTCAGACTCGTAACCAGCGTTCTCTAGATGAGCTTCAGACGAGCTCGTAACCAGCGTTCTCTCGATGAGCTTCAGACTCGTAACCAGCGTTCTCTCGATGAGATTCAGACTCGTAACCAGCGTTCTCTAGATGAGCTTCATACTCGTAACCAGCGTTCTCTCGATGAGCTTCAGACTCGTAACCAGCGTTCTCTCGATGAGCTTCAGACTCGTAACCAGCGTTCTCTCGATGAGATTCAGACTCGTAACCAGCGTTCTCTCGATGAGCTTCATACTCGTAACCAGCGTTCTCTCGATGAGCTTCAGACTCGTAACCAGCGTTCTCTCGATGAGCTTCAGACTCGTAACCAGCGTTCTCTCGATGAGCTTTAGACTCGTAACCAGCGTTCTCTAGATGAGCTTCAGACTCGTAACCAGCGTTCTCTCGATGAGCTTCAGACTCGTAACCAGCGTTCTCTCGATGAGCTTCAGACTTGTAACCAGCGTTCTCTCGATGAGCTTCAGACTTGTAACCAGCGTTCTCTCGATGAGCTTCAGACTCGTAACCAGCGTTCTCTCGATGAGCTTCAGACTCGTAACCAGCGTTTTCTCGATGAGCTTCAGACTCGTAACCAGCGTTCTCTCGATGAGCTTCAGACTTGTAACCAGCGTTCTCTCGATGAGCTTCAGACTCGTAACCAGCGTTCTCTCGATGAGCTTCAGACTCGTAACCAGCGTTCTCTCGATGAGCTTCAGACTTGTAACCAGCGTTCTCTAGATGAGCTTCAGACTCGTAACCAGCGTTCTCTAGATGAGCTTCAGACTCGTAACCAGCGTTCTCTAGATGAGCTTCAGACTCGTAACCAGCGTTCTCTCGATGAGCTTCAGACTCGTAACCAGCGTTCTCTAGATGAGCTTCATACTCGTAACCAGCGTTCTCTCGATGAGCTTCAGACTCGTAACCAGCGTTCTCTCGATGAGCTTCAGACTCGTAACCAGCGTTCTCTAGATGAGCTTCAGACTCGTAACCAGTGTTCTCTAGATGAGCTTCAGACTCGTAACCAGCATTCTCTAGATGAGCTTCAGACTCGTAACCAGCGTTCTCTCGATGAGCTTCAGACTCGTAACCAGCGTTCTCTCGATGAGCTTCAGACTCGTAACCAGCGTTCTCTCGATGAGCTTCAGACTCGTAACCAGCGCTCTCTCGATGAGCTTCAGACTCGTAACCAGCGTTCTCTCGATGAGCTTCAGACTCGTAACCAGCGTTCTCTCGATGAGCTTCAGACTCGTAACCAGCGTTCTCTCGATGTGCTTCAGACTCGTAACCAGCGTTCTCTCGATGAGCTTCAGACTCGTAACCAGCGTTCTCTCGATGAGCTTCAGACTCGTAACCAGCGTTCTCTCGATGAGCTTCAGACTCGTAACCAGCGTTCTCTCGATGAGCTTCAGACTCGTAACCAGCGTTCTCTCGATGAGCTTCAGACTCGTAACCAGCGTTCTCTCGATGAGCTTCAGACTCGTAACCAGCGTTCTCTAGATGAGCTTCAGACTCGTAACCAGCGTTCTCTCGATGAGCTTCAGACTCGTAACCAGCGTTCTCTAGATGAGCTTCAGACTCGTAACCAGCGTTCTTTCGAAGAGCTTCAGACTCGTAACCAGCGTTCTCTCGATGAGCTTCAGACTCGTAACCAGCGTTCTCTCGATGAGCTTCAGACTCGTAACCAGCGTTCTCTCGATGAGCTTCAGACTCGTAACCAGCGTTCTCTCGATGAGCTTCAGACTCGTAACCAGCGTTCTCTCGATGAGCTTCAGACTCGTAACCAGCGTTCTCTCGATGAGCTTCAGACTCGTAACCAGCGTTCTCTCGATGAGCTTCAGACTCGTAACCAGCGTTCTCTAGGTGAGCTTCAGACTCGTAACCAGCGTTCTCTCGATGAGCTTCAGACTCGTAACCAGCGTTCTCTAGATGAGCTTCAGACTCGTAACCAGCGTTCTCTCGATGAGCTTCAGACTCGTAACCAGCGTTCTCTCGGTGAGCTTCAGACTCGTAACCAGCGTTCTCTCGATGAGCTTCAGACTCGTAACCAGCGTTCTCTCGATGAGCTTCAGACTCGTAACCAGCGTTCTCTAGATGAGCTTCAGACTCGTAACCAGCGTTCTCTAGATGAGCTTCAGACTCGTAACCAGCGTTCTCTCGGTGAGCTTCAGACTCGTAACCAGCGTTCTCTCGATGAGCTTCAGACTCGTAACCAGCGTTCTCTAGATGAGCTTCAGACTCGTAACCAGCGTTCTCTCGATGAGCTTCAGACTCGTAACCAGCGTTCTCTCGATGAGCTTCAGAGTCGTAACCAGAGTTCTCTAGATGAGCTTCAGACTCGTAACCAGCGTTCTCTAGATGAGCTTCAGACTCGTAACCAGCGTTCTCTCGATGAGCTTCAGACTCGTAAACAGCGCTCTCTCGATGAGCTTCAGAGTCGTAACCAGAGTTCTCTAGATGAGCTTCAGACTCGTAACCAGCGTTCTCTCGATGAGCTTCAGACTCGTAACCAGCGTTCTCTAGATGAGCTTCAGACTCGTAACCAGCGTTCTCTCGATGAGATTCAGACTCGTAACCAGCGTTCTCTCGATGAGCTTCAGACTCGTAACCAGCGTTCTCTCGATGAGCTTCAGACTCGTAACCAGCGTTCTCTCGATGAGCTTCAGACTCGTAACCAGACATGTTCTCGTTTTCCGCAGACAATGCGATGACATCAGGAAGAACAGGAACCTTATTTTCTTATGAGTTCAGCCTCGCCCTATTGTCCCATCCTTTCATTTGCAGCTTTGCTCTCAAGGCTAGAGAATCAAAGGCCATTTAGGCAGAGGTGACGGAGCATGCAGAGGATTCAGACTGAGAACAGGCCACCAGTTTCCTATTTGCCTGAAGCTTCAGGCCAGCAGCTCAGAACGGGCGGATCCGTTATCAGTGTGCCGAACCCAGCGCATACTGATGATGGCTGTGAAGACCGAGGGAATGTGGGAGACGCTTTCGTGATGAAAGATTGTTTCTTTCTTAACAAATAGGAGCTTAGTGGTGATCATTTTTGCAATATGATTTTAAAAAATCAGCCGTATTTGTGGCATAATGATGAAAACCACAGAAAATAATTTAGACTGGTAATTTTATTTATTTATTTATGTAAAAAAAAAAAAAACATTATATACCTGTATTTTTATTGAAGCACTTTGATAAATGATGAGTAAAAGTATAGTTTATTTCTTTGAGCTGCCGTGTTAAATCATCTGTTGATGTGGAGGATCTTCTCATCTTAACCTGTTTTGTGGCTCATCTTAACCTGTGTGTAGTTTGATTTATTTTGTTTCTCTTCTAATGAAATTTAAGAGAAACTTTGAAGACTTTCCTCTGCATGAGTTTTTCACCTTCAATTGAAATCCACACAAATCCATCTTCAACACTGACTGATGTGAGACGAGAGGAACGTTTTGTTTAGTTCCCCGTATTCCTCCGTTGTGCCTTACTGTGGAAAAAAAACAAAGCCATTAATAATTTTCTATGGTCATTGACATTATGCCACACATGCTGTCGATATAGAGCTTAAAGGGGGAGTTTACCACGGGCAAAATGGGCTTTCAGTAAAACTGGAAATCGGTGCTTCCTGACTCGAGAAGAGAGGCTGTAGTCTTCCCTAGAGTCAAATACTGCCTTGCTTTAGTAGGAAATACTTCTTGGCAAACTTTAAGTCATAATGTTCTCAACTTGTGTTGTTTCCGGGTGCAAGAATTAAAAGAGTAAATGTTTAGCGGGAGTTTTCCAGTCACTGTTGGTTTCCAACGCGTTGTAGACAGCGACTAAAGGCGGCAAAGAATTGGAAATACGGAGAGAACACAATCTGAAAATACATTTCCATCTGGATGACTACGAACACAGTGATTTAGGCCAAACGGGGGGGGAAACTGAAACTGCCGTTCCATCAGTTCTGCCCGGAGCAAAACACTGTTGTGTACAAGAAAGCTTTTGCTGTTTACAGACTACGACAAAGTCGAGACAGAGTGCGATTTTCAGTGATAAACCTCTTAAAATAAACCGGAGGCCTGTTCCACAAAGCTATTGTAGAGCAGGTTTAGAGTTGACAAATCCAGATAAATCCAATCCACAGCGCCTCAAAAAGCTTGTTTTAAACGCTCTCTGACGACTCAGGTTTGATCCAGAGTTTGTGATTAACCGAAGCAGCTGAAAGTGTGACATCATCAGCGAACAGCCAATCACACGCCACCTGGAGAGCGTTGGTTTGATTCACTTCTCGTGAGAGAGTCTCGCAATTCACTTCTCTTCTGAAGATGAAGAGATCTTTGTGAATTATCATGAAATTAAAAGCGTTTACAAGCCAGGAATAAACACTGGAGCAAGAGTTTGAGAACAGCTGAAAGAAAATATCTGACTATCAATGCATGATGTGAATCAAAGAAATATGCTAATAATTGTAGATTCACAAAGAGCTCTTATGAAAACACGTTGTTTAAAAGCATTATATGAATGCATGTATTATATTTATATTAATTCAAAAGCAAGGTTTAATATTACTTGTCAATTAATATAATATTTATATGAATATATGATATGACTTACACATAATTATAATTCATATAATACAAATATAATAAATAAATAGCAGCAAAAGATGAGAAATTTTGTCTCTAAATGTCTTTCACCCTAAACTGCTGTATTTGGAGCGAGAGATACAGGGGGCGTGGCTTAGTTGCATCAGATACGTGTCACTTTGCTCACAGCTGATTGGTCCGGTTTGGGTCTGCGATCTCTAACACAGAATCAACCCTGATCCCGGAGCGCGTTAGCCGTGTAGCGTAAATTACCGTGCTAAATACCTGCTAAAAACCAATCCAACTAAAAACTAAACTCAAACGTACCTGGACACAAGCTGAAGCCGGCGGCGTGCGACAGCCTCAGGACTGCCACGAGCATCA